>NW_019268553.1:1829137-1845133 GCF_002738365.1 Cucurbita moschata | reverse complement strand
GCTAAAAAAAAAAAAAAAAAAAAAAAGGTCAAACAAACCCATATTGTTGGATTTCAATTTGGTCCTGATTTTGAATGGCAATAATTCATTAGTGATGTTAATATACATTTGATAATGGAAGGTTGGTAGTGTTAATTAATCCCCATATCCACTGCTTTTCTTTTCAATCACTTTAGGAACTGCAGCAGCCAGCAGCCCCATTTTGTGCACCATTTTTTAGGGCTCCTCCTGCCATTGCCTCTTCTTAGTATTGTTTTGTAGGTTGAACAACATCACACATTTCAATTCTTTTGCTTAACATGTCACTACAATACCATACCACTTTTGATATCATTATCACTCCCCCGCTAATTTCTAAATAGAAAAGTATACGAGTGAAAATAAAATATGTTAAAATGACATGTGTTATTCAAGACAAAGTGACTTGTTACTAATATACAAATAATATACCTTTTTTTTTTAATTCTCTAATGGTACAATTGCAAGAGAAGGTAAAAGTGGTAGGTGCACTCGTAGAATGTTTGACCTAGAAAATATGTGACCGCTCGAGTAAAGAAATAATACACGAATGAACTATTGAAACCATGTTTGAATAAGAATGATTTTGATAGTTACTACTTATACCAATAAAGTGCACGTTTTTTTTCGGAGACTCAATCATGGTAATCGTGTTTGTGGAGATCTGCGAGTCAATCATGGATACTTTAACTAAGTGGGGTGGGCGTTGTGTAGTACTATATTTAGCTGAAGCTGTCCTCAGCATTTAGAAAAATTGAGAATCAAAAGCTTTAACCAATTAGGGTTTAGAGAGGAGGAAACCTGAGCAGTGTTTGTTAGTGGGGAACATGGAAGAAAAAATAAGAGGTGCCAAATAATTGAACCCCAACACAACTCATTCACCACAAATGGAACACACCCAGGCACCCATATCTCCCACTCAACTCCGACCAAAACAACATAGTTCAATGAATAAGACATCGACAGGGTCCATTAGTGAACCCTAAAAAGAACCGCAATTGGAAATGATTATTTCCAATAATCTTACCATTTATGGTTCAAGAAAACCTGCCAATGAGCTACCGGAAGTGATGATGATAGTGCATTCCATTCAATTTTTTTCCCCAAAGGAAAAGGAGAATTAATTAAAATAATAATAATGTATTTTTAATTGAAATTAAATGGGTAAATTATGATTTGTTTGGAGTTCCCCTGCAATTTCAATGAGGGCCCAGGATTGTATGGGCCTTAATTGTGGGCTTATGAATATAAATAGCCCAAAAAGGCTTTATTCTAAATGAAATGGAAATGTGTGTAAGATGTATATATTTATATATAAATAGAAAAAATGGTGATGGTGAAGAATATAATTAGTGATTTTGAAGGTAACTAAAACTTAATTAGTTGAAGAGCATATAATGATTTTGTACAAGATTTGGAATGATAACAATTAGTAGTCAATCCTTAAAAATTGATTAATCATAATATGAGTAAGGAAAAAGTTATGGATTTATCATCACAATTGATTTACACCATCTTAATTTTTTTTTTTTTTTTTTTTAATAAAACTTATTCATTGCCTCCTTCAATCATCCAAGTGTAAGCTTCAATCAAAACTCTCTTTCTTTCGATCTCACACCGTTTCAATTATCAACCCGACACATTGTTTTTTTTTTTCCTTCTAGATTTTCCTTCAAAGCTTTAAAACACGCTTACTTGGGTGAGCTTTCCACACTGAATGTTTCGTTCTCTTTTCTAACCGATGTGAGATTTCTGAGTTTCTCTTTAAGGTGTTTTTTCTTCCGGGATTTCCCTCAAGGTGCTTTTTCTTCCGGGATTTCCCTCAAGGTGCTTTTTCTTCTGGGTTTCCCCTCAAGGTGTTTTTTCTTCCGGGTTTCCCCTCAAGGTGCTTTTTCTTCTGGGTTTCCCCTCAAGGTGCTTTTTTTTTCTCGGTTTCCCCTCAAGGTGCTTTTTCTTCCGGGATTTCCCTCAAGGTGCTTTTTCTTCTGGGTTTCCCCTCAAGGTGTTTTTTCTTCCGGGTTTCCCCTCAAGGTGCTTTTTTTTTCTCGGTTTCCCCTCAAGGTGCTTTTTCTTTTGGGCTTCCCCTCAAGGTGCTTTTTCTTTCGGGTTTTCCCTCAATGTGCCTTTTCTTCCAGACTTCCTCTCAAGGTGCTTTTTCTTCCGGGTTTACCCTCAAAGTGCTTTTTCTTCCGGGCTTCTCCTCAAGATGCTTTTTCTTCTGGGTTTCCCCTCAAGGTCCTTTTTCTTCTGGGTTTCCCTCAAGGTTTTAAAATGTATCTAGCTTTCACACTTTTACGATGAATGTTTCGTTACTCTCTTCAACTAGTGTAATAGAAAGGTGTTTAACCCATAATCCAATAAATTCAGGATACGCAACCCAAACCATAAAAATTTGTGTATAATATACTTTTTAAAATTGAAAATTTAAGGAAGAAAATTTAAAAAGCAAAGAAAGAGAGACAAAGATTCGGCATGCATGCATGTTCTTCCTTGTTGTTCCACTATACATAACGACAAAAGCTGCTCTGCTTCATCTTTTTTAATGAATTTTATTCACTTTTAATATCCATTCCCACATTCATTTCCTATATTTGTCACCGCCAATTGCCCCTTGTCATCCATGCAAATGCCCTTCACATTTCCACACATAAAAAAATAATAACAATAATAATAGAGAAAGAAAAAAATTTGTAAATAATAAACTACAGAACAGCTCATAATTTGATATATATCCTCATCCATTCTCAACAAACACAAAAAAGAAACAGAACCCACCACAGATCTACTAATCTACCACTTTCCCTCTGTTTTTTCCGGCCGCCGGCTGTCGGAAACTCATCGCACAGAGTTTTCAGTCACAGCCTGTGTCGTCTCATGGTCAATAACCTCGAAGACTCGGTCAAATATGACGTGGACAAAAAGTTAATCAATAGGATTTCGCCATGTGTTCGCGATTTGGTTGTGTTACTTTTGAAGCCACCGACCCAGTTGGGTCGGGTTCACGATTTCGGGTATATGACCCCCAGTAGTCTTCAAAATGGTCGCCACCTCAGTGTAGCTCTGAATCTGATGCTCTTTCTTCAAGATCTCTGGCGGCGCCGCTTCCGACTTCGACTTCTTCCACTGAGCGGCGGCGGATGGGATTGCTTCGGCTCGACCCGGGTTAAACTCCCGGCCCAAGATGGTCCCTTTTGTCAGAAACTCATAAGCCATGTACCCGGCTAATAGCCGATTCGAAGAAACTGGTGGCTCACTGGCTTTAAGAGCCGCCGGCTCCTTTCTTTTTCTGGACGGCCCAGCCGGTAGCAGCCCACGGCTGTGGAAATGGAAACTCATTTCGTGCTCTTTATTAAATGCCACGTAAACCAGGCCCCAACGAACACTCGGATTCAACGGTGGCAGAACCGTAGAAAGTTGATGTCCTCAGGGGTAAAATCGTCCAACAAGATTTTGTAGTTTTTTTTTTCCCCTCTTTTATGGGAACAATTTGGCGAAAGGGTAAAAAGGGAAAGAAATGAATAATAATGCTAGGGCTTAAAAATGGGGATGACGTAACTTAAGGCTAAAAGGGGAAAGGATTGAAAGCGAATAAATTTTTAAAGGAAAAAATAATTTAAAAAAATAAAATACGATTTTTTTTTTTTATAATTGGGAATGAAAATAGGGGAAAGGGGTCAATGTTTGAATGAAATCGGATCCAGATGGTGGCGGATGGAACCTGAGGGCACTTGTCGGATCGGTGTACGGACGGTGGTTTTACCAGCGGCGCCACTCGGCCAGCGGCGGAGTTGACGACGGACAGAGAAAAATACCGTTCAGATTACAAAGAAAAAATCAGAACGAGAGAGAGCAAGAGAGGAGGAGAGAGAGTGAGGAAGGGAGAGAATGAGGCGAAGGCGAATTCCCTGGTTTTATGTAATAGAAGTTTCCAATTATACCCCTTCTCCAGCAGTGAAATATCCGAAATACCCTTGGAAAATGTCACTCCCTCTATTTCGTCCTCAATCTTGATCCATGCGCTTCAGCGGAGCCGTCCCTTATATATAATATTATATATTTATTTATTTATTCGTGTTTGATTTTTCACGCCAATAATTCAGCCCAAATAATCCGTTTTATTGTTTGATGTCCTCTCGACCATTAGAAATATTCTTTAACTAAAAGAAAATTTATCTAATTTATGTAATTTTCTAAAAAAATAATATAACAAATAAGGGTATGAAAATGTTCATGTAAATGATAGCTTGGCATATTTAAAAAGAAATAAAAAAAAAAAGTAATTATTATTACTTTTAAAGTAAAATGAGTTTTATAATTTTTAAAATTCTTTGAGTTCATTAATGGATAGTTTGTTGTTAAATAACATAAATTTGTGAATGAGTTTAGGATTATTTTTCACCAGTTTAGTTTTTAGTTTTTTAGAACGCATGGTTACTAGCATGATTTTCCTCTTAATAGCTAAGGCGTGACTAAAATCTTAATATATTTAAAAGTATCAGTGAAAAATTGAATATATTGATTATCCAATAACTGCACCAAATAAAGAATAAAAAAAAAAAAAAAGCACATTATTTTATTTACCACTATATCTTTCTTAATAGCTATATTTGTCCAATGAATATCACTTTATTATTAAACTAACAGTATGGATATTAAAAATGATATATAATCCCAATTTGATCATAACCTAAATTATGTGACCTCCAAAATACTTTTCTCCTGCACTTTATTCGGCGAAATCTCAGCCTTGACACGTGGCGTAATTATACACCCAGTCTTATGCGCACGAAACGCATGGAAAATATGACGTTGACTGGTCAAGCCAATCAATATTGGCCACCTCCAACTCATGCCACGTAAGAATCAAAATGGTCTTAATCAAGCCTGCACCGTTGGATTTCGTCGTGTTCAAAACCACCATCTTCAGCGAACGACAACGCCTGCGGGAGCTTTTTGCCTTTTTAACTTAAAAAATTAGGAAATGCTTTTTTTTAATTAAAAAAATACAAAAATAGTAAATAAATCAGCCAGGAGTTTTTTAATTTAGAAACATGCGTGGCGGCTGGCGCCGTTTAATAATTTACAACTTTTTTTTTTTTAATTGTTTGCAACGTTTTTTTCACGAAATTAATTTCTAAAAGTTTCGATATTATTTAAGGTGATAATGATTAATTTTTTATTTTAAAATTTTGAAACTTATTATCACAACTTACCTATACAAATTTATTTATTTTTAAATTATTTACTCACATTAATGCATTAAAATGCATTTAAAATCACAATGCCTGTATATTAAATTTAACAATAAAACAATTTTTTTTTTTTTTTTTTTTTTTTTTTTTTTTTGTAAAAAAGAAAGATTAAAATCGAAACCATAAAAACATAAAAATAAAAAAAAAGCATTTGGTTTACAAACTTTCGTAGAAGTAACTGTTAGCCGATCAAAGTGAATGATGAAAGTTCCACGTCGACTAATTTAAGGAATGATCATGGATTTATAACCAAATAATACTCTTTCCATTTATGTTAGGCCTCTTGGGAAGACCAAAGCAAAACTATGAGAGCTTATACTCAAAGTGGACAATATCATAGCATTGTGAAGAGTCGTGTTCAACTAACATGGTATCAGAGCTATGCCCTAAACTTAGTCGTGCCAATAGATTGATAAATTCTCAAATGTCAAACAAATGACTCCAAAAGAAAAGAAGTTGAGCCTCCTCGAAGACATAGTAAAAAATGATTGAGACTCCAAAAGAAAAAGGAGTCGAGCCTCGATTAAAGGGAGGAGTCGTACTTGGTGTTGGATGATGAAAATCCACATCGACTAATTTAGGGAATGATTATGAATTTATAATAAAAGAATACTCCATTTTTTACTCACATAGGTAGGTGAGATCAAAGTTTTATCGGGCTAATAGATGATGATGTAGGCTCATTAATATTGGTGACCCGAAATCTGGCCCAATTTTTGTTGGGCCCAACTTTTACAATCTTGGCGACCCGAAATCGGGCCCATTTTTCGTTGGGCTAATAGGTGATGTAGGCCCATAAATCATGATGATTGGCAATCAATGTTACAAAAGGTTGAACATGAAAAGTTTAAGGGCCTCTTTGGTATAAAATTAAAAGTGGAAGGACTTAATAGCAAATTTTAAAAGTGTAAGCACTTGTCAGACAATTATAAAAACTAAAAGGACTAAACGTGTAAAATTAAAATTTAAGGGGGCAAGTATGCAATTTGAAGAAACATTATATGAAGGGAATTGAAGTTTAATAAAGAGGTGAAAGCATATGTGTGTTCACTAAGAAAGTTCATCCATAGAAAGAGCTTTAAAGAAAGGAGATGTGGTTGCTCTGCTTTTTATACCATCTTTTTGGGAAGAGATTTCAATTGGAGGAGGAGGAGGGCAGCGCGGGTTGATGGAGGGGCATCAAATCGGGATTGCCAATATTCCATTCCGATCGCCATTGAAGACAAGAAAAGGCAGCAGAAAAGATGAAGAGTTCAGGGATTTTGGCCCTACTCCACTCCCTTTACTCCCGCGCCTGCAATTCGAACCAACTAACCAACCAACCAACCAACACAAGCATTGTGAATCCTGAATCGAATTGAATACTCAATTGAATGCGGATTCAATTCAATTCAATTCATTAATGGCGACTGCCATGAGTTGGCTTGTGTGAAGCGCTTTTGCATTTAGTAGCGCCATGTCTGAGCCGGATGTCCTTCCCCTTAATCATTTCAATGGGGAACAGCTTGTCCTCCACTTTGGTAGGTAAGTAACTCTATTTTACTTTTAATTATTGTTACTTTTGCTATTTTCTAATGCTATTTGATTGCCAATGATTCGTTCCCAAACTCATCTTTATTCATACTTTTCGGTAACTCCGAGCTAAGCCGTTTTCACGATCTTGTTTTTGACCTCACTCTTAAAAATACTTTGCTCTAATTTTACACTTTCTTCCTTGTTTTATGGTGTGCATGATGATGAAATGGAGAGTAAACAAAATGGCACTGAAACAGTTCCTTATGTATTCCGGCAATTGTTGACTTCTAAGGGAGGGGTTTCCAAATTGGGCCCTGCATATTAAAATATAAATACTTTGGCATGAGATGTGACATCTTTTATTGATTAGAAAAATTTAGAACAAAATCATGCGTATTGTTCAAACTCGGGATTCCAGCCTGTGCTTTGACTTTGAATCCAAATTTGTACTGTCCGTAATGAAAAGAAGGATTAAAAAATAAAACCCAGAAAGAGAGTACAGTCATTGGGACCTCGGATTCTTACTGAGGAAGATAAGTTTGATGGCCTTTTCTTTTTGAGCGAATTGGAGAATGCACGGTGGAGTTGATGCTTCGTGGGCTTGGTCGATCACTTTTCTTTGTTGATGTTTCTCTGATCGCATTGCCTCTCCTCCACGATGCTTCTGTGGGTTTCCCTTTCTTTCTTCTTCTTCTTCTTTTTTAGCTTTAGTAATCATACAATTTTGCTGCATTATGATGTCTACTTAGAGTGAGTTCCAGTTCATTTTGTCATTCTTATGTTTTTATCCATAATTTTCACCATTTCCTTGTTCTTCTCCTGTTATGTATTTCTTTCTATGGAAAGAACTGATGGGTTCCAATATGGTAGTAGTTATTTTAGAAAGGATAATTGAAAGAACAAGAACTAGAAACTGCTAACTGGGGATTGAGTTTACTCTTCTCAACTTTTGAAGTCATTCATTTTTCAAATTGCTAGAACATTTTGTGGTCTGTATTTTGCACTGGTTGTCGAAAGAACCTTGTAGTACGAGGCTTTACTGAATGGGAATTGGGCGTTTTATCTTACTGGAACTTGTTTATAAGAATTCCTTATCTTTTTTCCACTTTTATTCCATCTGTTTTTGCAGATCTTCAGGTGGAATGAGCGCATGAGCAAAGGCCTGGATTAACCAACAAATTTTTGGATTCAAGAGTAAATTCAGGAAGATGATAAATTGTATTCGTTCAGGGGATCAGTTAAGAGTAGATGAAATGATTCACTCATCAGATTCTCTGGCAACTCGAGATTATTCAGCTAGTGGCTTTTCATCCCGAACGGGTGAGGTGGAACCAAAGGTGGATAATGTCAACATTGAAGAAGCTGAATCATCTCTTCGTGAGAGTGGCTATCTGAATTATGAGGTTTGTCTATCGTCAATTATGAAACCACTGTTTAATGAAAGAGGCAAGAAATTCACTGGTTCTTGGTATAGGATTAGATCATTCTGTTTTTTTGTTGAGGACATCATCTGAAAAAAGTACTTTCATGAGGCAGATCTGTCAACTAAACAGATTGAGGTGTTTACTCAACTAAAGTTTGGGTCTGTACAAATTCTTCAAATTTTGCTTATAGATTCAATCCGACCGTGTACAACCTAACGTAATAGAAATTATTCTGTTTGAAAACACATTGTAGAGGGTGTCTAATTATATTAGAAATGTTATGCTTTCTATTGATGAAACTGAGCTACAGTACCTTTTAATTTTCTAGGAAGCACGAGCTTTACTAGGAAGGCTGGAGTATCAAAAGGGAAACATAGAAGCTGCTCTTCAAGTTTTTGAAGGAATAGATATTGATGCTGTAATTTCCAGGATAAAATCTTCCATTTCAACGAGATATGAACAAAATAGACGCCAGTCACAATGTGATGTTGTGCCTACTATGTCGATGCATGCCATTAGTTTACTTCTTGAAGCTATTTTTCTGAAAGCAAAGTCATTACAGGGTTTAGGAAGGTTTGTAGGTATTTTCTCTTCTCTCTCTCCCCCACCCATGTTAGGAAGCACGAATCTCCAAAATGGTATGATATTGTCCACTTTGAGCATATGCTCTCATGCCTTGCTTTTGGTTTCCCCAAAAGGCCTCAATACAATGGAGATGTATTCCTTACTTATAAACCCATGATCAACCCCTTAATTAGCCGATGTGGGATTTCCCACCAACAATCTTCGACAATATATTCATAATCTTTCCTTTTTGTATATGATCTGCAGAGGCGGCCAAATCATGCAAACTAATTCTGGACACTGTTGAATCTGCTTTACCAGAAGGCTTACCTGAAAACTTTGCTATTGATTGTAAATTGCAAGAGACACTAACGAAGGCTGTTGAATTACTTCCAGAATTGTGGAAATCTGCCGGGTCTCCAGAAGAATCAATCTTGTCATATAGGCGTGCCCTTCTCTATCAATGGAATCTGGAAATGGAGACCAGAGCAAAAATAGAAAAAGAGTTTGCAATATTCCTTCTCTATAGTGGTTGTGATGCAAGTCCTCCCAATCTCCGTTCACAGATGGAAAGCTCATTCGTGCCAAGAAGTAATATGGAAGAGGCCATTCTTCTTTTAATGGTTCTGATGAGAAAATATATACTTGGATTGATTGTATGGGACCCCTCAATAATAGAGCATCTCTCGTTTGCTCTGTCTATTTCAGGGGGATTTGGTGCTTTAGCTAATGAGGTTGAACAATTGCCTCCAGGAATTATAAGCAGAAAAGAAAAATACTGCAAATTAGCTCTTTGTTACTATGGGGAAGGTAAAAGCTTCATTGCGTTGAATCTTTTGAAGAACTTCTTGAGTAACATAGAGAATGTAGACTGTCTACTGGAATTGTTGCTGGCTTCAAAGCTCTGTGGGGAAAATTTGGTCTGTCTTGATGAGGGGGTGACATACACATTGAGAGTGCTTTCGAAGCTGCGTGGTAAATGCATTCAGATGGCTTCGGTGGCTAATTGTTTACTTGGCGTGCTGTTGTCGGTTATGTCCAAATTAGTCGCTTCCGATTCTCAGAAAGCTCTGAAACAGTCTGAAGCGCTCAAGGCGCTACAAACTGCTGAGCAGCTGATGAGACAAAGAGATCCATTCATTGTTTATCATCTTTGTCTTGAATATGCTGAACAAAGGACGCTGGATATGGCTCTATACTACGCAAAACAGTTAGTGAACCTCGAGGTTGGCTCTAGTCTGAAGTCTTACTTACTCTTGGCCAGAATATTGTCTGCCCAGCAACGATTTGTCGATGCAGAGACTGTACTCAATGCTGCTCTTGAGCAGACAGGGAAGTGGGAACAGGGGGAACTCTTACGAACTAAAGCTAAGCTCCAGATAGCACAGGGCCAGTTAAAGAATGGTATAGAAACATATACTCAACTTCTTGCTATAATTCAAGTCCAGACCAAAAGTAGTGGCGTTGGAAAGATGCTTTCAAAGGTAAGGGATTCGAATTTGGACAGATCAAAGCTTCTTCTTGTGATCTTATTATATGATCGTCTAATGACTTCACTCTAAATTCTGAAGAGATTTCACTGAGAATTAAGATTGGTATCGGGCGCCTCGCTTGGAAACTGAATATACTTGTCTTTTAAGACATGATTTGGTGCCTTTGTTAACAATTAATTCATTTATTCCTTTGTTTCACCATCATACAGGATGTGAGAAAATCTGAGAGAAGTCTGGAAATTGATACATGGCATGACTTGGCCAATATCTACACAAGCTTGTCTCAGTGGCGGGATGCTGAGATATGTCTGTCAAAATTGCAGAAAATCAATCCGTATTCTGCTTCCAAATGGCATTCCACAGGTAAAAAACATCATTCGTACTTTGTAGCTCCATCCAAGCATCAATCAAGAACATCCTCGAACCCTGATATCTTTAATTCAATGTTCGATAATGAATTCATAGCTTGATGAATCTGGTAGGTTTACTGTATGAGTCGAAGGGTCTTCCACGAGATGCTTTGCAAGCATACAACAAAGCATTGGACATTGATCCTGGCCATGTTCCCAGCTTGATATCCACTGCCAGTCTTCTCCAACAGCTAGGTGGGAGGCAGTCATTTCCTGTTGCAAGAAGTTTGCTAACCGACGCCCTTCGACTTGATCGAGCAAACCCTTCTGCTTGGTACAGTCTCGGGCTGCTGTATAAAGCTGATGTTGGGGCGTCTGCGCTGGAGGTTGCTGAATGCTTTGAGGCTGCATCTCTGCTTGAAGAGTCAGCACCGGTTGAACCTTTCAGATGATGAACACTGGATTGGTTTACATGTAGAGAAGTGGGAATTTGCTATCCTAATTCTAATGTTTTACTCAATATCTTTCCTGCTGCATTTTATTTTTCAGGATTAGGAACTTTAGTATTAGATGATTGCCACAAATTAATGTGTAAATAACAAAGTCTTCTAGCCAATCTTCTTTTTTGTGTTCTTTTCCTTTTTTCTTCCCTCCCTTTTCTTTTGTAGAAACATCAGCATTAGAATTTACCAGTTTGATCTGTAAAGCGAATTAATGAATCATTGTTTGTATATTTTGGGGCACCAAATATTAGTATTTTTATATGATAAATATATTTAGCAAAAACAATTCGTTTCTTTTAGTATAACAAGTGGGTATGGAGATTTAGCACTTACCACCGGTAAAATAAGAGAGCTCTCTACTCATTTTCATCCAACATTAAATAACAACTTTCATTCATTCTCAATCTCTTTATACTCTGTTTAAAACGTTTAGGTTTTTAAACACTTAAAAAGACATTCCAAACGAACCCTTGAACTGGTTAGAAATGTAATGCTTCTCTTCGAGGTCATAGAGACGATTCAAAGAGGCATATGAGTAACCAAAATGGGTTGAAATACTTGGCATCTCTTAGCTTACTAGTTTTGCACATCACAGAGAAGGATCTTTCTCCTGTGACAGCAAAATAAAATATACCCACAGGGCTATTACTTGCTTCATCAACTACAGCACACTGCAGCCGTTCTTGGCTGTTCTCAAGGGCAATGGAAAGATGCAGAGATCAAATTTGAGGTTTTAGAGTCACCTAAAAGTGATGCCTAATTTGATGATAGCCTGTTCTTAGAGCCTGGCTTTGCAGCTCTCTACACTATCTATCAACAAATCTCTACTCTCTTGATCTAATCTTTAACTGAGGGACATGTCCACATAGAGAAAATCAGTGTGGCTGGACTTCTAAAAAAGTGTATCATTCATGAAACCCAGAAAGGAAAAGGGATGGATTTCAGCTTCATTGCCAAATGGAGGAAAGCAAAGATACAAGAATAATTTGACATAAATGAACAGATTACTAACAACAAGAATAGGCAAAAACCAGCAGGATACGACATGGTTGTGCAATTAGACAAATCTTCCTCGAAGTCTAAGAGTAAAATTAAAGGCATGAATTATGTAATCATTCCTTACGAAGATCAATTCCTGCTTTCTTAGCAACAGCATCGAGTCCATTCTTCTCAATGGTCTTCAAAGCCTTTGTTGACAAGCGTAGTTTGACAAAACGCTTCCCGGCTTCCCACCAAACCTTCTTGTATTGAAGATTTACAAACTGCAATTTCTTGGTCTTGTGGTTGGAGAAAGAAACCAAGTTCTTCTTGTTTGCTTTCTTCCCAGTAAAGGGGCAAACTCTACCTGAAACAGAAAATGACCGAACGAAGTTTGAGATGATTCCCAATTCGCACTCAAAAAAACAGCTACGAATCAACATTCCAACGCAACTGGTTAAACAGTGATTAAGAAAGCAATCAGGCATCTGGCTGATTTAGAAACCTAATTCAAATACAAAATGGTTGAGATGAAGAATGAGAAAAGAACATCCAGGCATGAAATCAGAGCGCAAAAGGGTCGAACACAATCATATACCAGAAAACAAAGCATAGTAAGGAAGAAGGGATTACGAGCAACAGGTTGAAGCGCAGGTCTGAGAGGAGCAGAAATGGGTGAAGCGGAGATCAGCGAGTGGTTGGAGGAGATTTTGATGCCGCTCAATTGAGAAGAGAGAAACCCTAGCTCGGGATTGGCTTTACTTCTGAAGTGAAGTTTCGATGACGACGCCGCCATTACACCGGAAGAACAGACCGGCGTAAAGCCTAAGACTGCGGAAACTGCCATTGTTTCTGAGCGGAGTTCTCTGTTATCGTTATCTCTGTAAGTTGAGAAGCCTCTGGTTTTTGTTTCTGAAGGAGAAAGGGATAAGCTTTCTGGTGTTGGGCTGGATAATGCTTTCGTAATTTTGAAAATATTATATATATAATATATATATTCAAGAGAAAAACATAAAAGTTTTTAAAAAAAACCACTTTTTTTTTTTTTTTTTTTATCATTTTTAATAAAAAAAGATCTAAAATCTTAAGTTTCAAATATTAAATCAAGGAAAGAATGAAAAAATTATAAGAGATATTAAATAATAATTAATTTTAATATATCTTTGACATATTCTATAAAATTTCTTCATTTTTCAGGTTATTATGATATAAAAAAGTTGCTTTTTATAACTTCATTAATTATTTATTATAATAATAATTATTTATATATTATTCATGAAGGATATGTTGTAGCAAATTATAGAAAGCACAGAAATGAAACTTCAAAGGCTTAGGCAAATCCAGCATCATTGCTCAGTTCCTCTGCCCCTACATCATTGCTCAAGTCCACTGCAGAGCTACGTTGTGCCAAAGAATAGTTGTAGTTAATATAAACTTCAAATGTGCAAAGTTTTATCCATGTTCATCAACAACCCAAGTTAACATCTACTGAGCATGACACACTCTTTTACGTAGCAGAGGGATTGATTATATATATATATATATATAGCAAATACTTCAGTTCATTGATTCCAATTGCTGCAAGTTTTCCAATTTGCCTTTCCGTTGATTCCAGATTCCCTTTCCCCTCTCTTCAGTCGTATGCACATCTTCTCAACTTATCGAACGCATGCATCACCTCATGTTTTCTCTGCGTCTCACAAAGCGGGTTCTATCATTATACCTTGGTCTATCTTGAGCTCTTTGTGGCTGTGGCTCCACCCTTCTCTGTCTCTCTGGTGACCTTTGAACTATCTCTCCATTCACAAACAACTCAGCTGCACCCAACACAAACAATGGCATTAATACATCATAATGACTCAAATCATTTATTGACACCTAACAAGATGAAAGTCAATGAAACATGAGCACTCAAAACTAGACATCCTAAACCAACCAAACTACTAGAGAGAGCTCTGCCAAAAGGGAAAACTAATAAATATCATTTTCACTTAATCCTGGAATTTCATTCATTGGAACCATCTCAACTCGTGGACTTTCAACTATTTATGATGCTATTTATAAGCTAACTCGATGTTTCATCTCTACTGATCTGCATCTCCACAAAGTATAAAAAGCACAGAACAGTCAAGAGAGACATTTAATGTAAGTCCATTAGCATTCAAAACTAAACATTGTCTTGAAGACTGATTTAGGTTTGCCAAGATGGACTATACACACATTCATTAAATAACCCGTTGGAGGAGAAATCTCTTTTTCTTTCATACAATCAACCAAAAGATTGATCTTCAACTATTAAATAAATAAATTGAAACAAGCTTTAATGTTTCATCTCTATTGATCTGCATCTCTACAAAGTAAGAAGAGCATAAAACAGTCAAGAGAGGCATTTGATGTAAGTCCATTAGCATTCAAAACTAAACATTGTCTGAAAGACTATTTAGGTTTGCCAAGATGGACTGAAGTAAATTGAAGCAAGCATTGATGTATCATCCCTATTGATCTGCATCTCTACAAAGTAGAAGAGCACATAACAGTCAAGAGAAGCATTTGATGTAAGTCCATTAGCATTCAAAACTAAACATTATCTGAAAGACTATTTAGGTTTGCCAAGATGGACTGAAGTAAATTGAAGCAAGCATTAATGTATCATCCCTATTGATCTGCATCTCTACAAAGTAGAAGAGCACATAACAGTCAAGAGAAGCATTTGATGTAAGTCCATTAGCATTCAAAACTAAACATTGTCTGAAAGACTATTTAGGTTTGCCAAGATGGACTATACACATTCAATAAGTAAACCTGTTGAAAGATGAAAAACAATCTCTTTTATTCAATCCCCAGAAAGCTATTTATCCTACTTTATTTTAACAAAAAAAACTATGATTTGGATACATATACTTACAAAACATTGTAAGCAGGCCTTGTAATGTTTCATCTTAACGGATCTGTATCCCCACAAAGTATAAAGAGAACAGAAGAGTCAAGAGAGACATTTGATGTAAGTCCATTAGCATTCAAAGCTAAACATTGTCCAAAGGACTAATTTAGATTTGCCAAGATGGACTATAAACGAATTTAATAAAACCTATTGAAGAGCAAACTCTCATTCCCTCAACACTTTACCACACCACCGAAACAAAGCTAATAAAGTAGGAACGAAGTCCAGGGAAAAAAAACTGACACTTCAAATAAATTCAATCAATAAGCAAAGTCAATGTTTCATCTCTACTGATCTGAATCTCCACAAAATACATAAAGTTCAGAACAGTCTAGAGTGACATTTGTTGTGAGTCCATTAGCATTCAAAACTAAACATTGCCTACAAGACTGATTTAGCTTTGCCAAGATG
This sequence comes from Cucurbita moschata, assembly GCF_002738365.1. Taxonomy (NCBI): domain Eukaryota; kingdom Viridiplantae; phylum Streptophyta; class Magnoliopsida; order Cucurbitales; family Cucurbitaceae; genus Cucurbita; species Cucurbita moschata. The sequence goes on along the minus strand of NW_019268553.1, from coordinate 1,829,684 downwards.
GACTTAACTTCTTAAGATGTCGTGATAATATTCATAAAATATGAACAAAATATTAAGGACTATTAATTAAGAACATATATCTATGCATGATAAACATAGATAATGTTAATCTCTACTGACCTGCATATCCAGAAATAATAAGAAATGCAGGACACTCAAGAGTAACATTTATTCCAAGTCCACTAGCATTCAAAACTATACATTGTCTAAGAAACTGGATTAGCTTTGCCAAGATGGACTTTAAGGTCATACGTTAACTTTTTTACATAGGCTCTCACCGTCAATATTTACCGCAACAACAATACTTTTGAACAAATTAGAACAAATTATTATAACACAGGATGTTCAAATGCGGGTCAGTGTACTGTAGACTGGAATAGGATTATGCGCGTCAGTGTACCAAAGAAAGCTATAAATATGCCATCAATTAAAGCCGACAATTTCTTGAAAGCGGCTTATCCAAGATGGTCCTTCTAGAGATAAAGACCATTATCTCTCATGAACTCTTTGATTGGGTTTTTATGAAAAAAAAAAAAAAAAAAAAAAA
>NW_019268553.1:1757747-1828363 GCF_002738365.1 Cucurbita moschata | reverse complement strand
GAACTCTTTGATTGGGTTTTTATGAAAAAAAAAAAAAAAAAAAAAAATTGAAGTTATAAATCTTTACCCCCATAGTCTTTATTTTCAGGGTCAACGTAAGAATCGGGTAGAACAAATAGAACACCAGGCAAACCTGTTAACAAAGATTCCAACAAAAATCATCAATACAAACTTCAAGTTATACATCCCTCCATTAATTTCACAATGCCTTGGAAATAATTTGAAATGCGAGAAAGGAAAGGAAATGAAAACTGATTAGGGCACAAGAAGACCAAAACAGAAGATAATGACCTCAACACATACCTTCGAGCTTGTTGGAGGTCTCTTCATCAATCTCACACCCAAACCCAAAATACCGCTCACAAGAAACATTATAAATCTTCTTCTTCGCTTCCTCTTCACTGTTCAAAGAATATAAACAGGGCCAAAATCAAACCAGAAACCAAAAGATATAGCAAACAAATCAGGCAAAAGAAACATCATATAATCTGAAGTACCTGCCAAGAACTTTAGCGAGGGTCTGAATGTAGCAATCAATCATCTGCTGTTTAGTGGCACCCTCACCTCCAGGCTTGTCCATAACGATGAGCCAATGCTCATAGTCACAGCCAGGGAAAAGAGGCGCCATCTCAGTGGGTGGACGATCGCTGAAGTTGGAGTTAGAGTTCTGGGGAGAGTACGACGAGTTACCTGTCCGATTGACGCGGCAACGAATCGAGGTGTACCTGGAGGCAGAGGGGTTAGATCGAACGGCATGGGAAAGTGGAGGGAGAGATCGACGGCAAAGAGTGAGAGACGGAGGTGAAGGAGGATGTGTAAGAGTGGTTGAGGATGAGAAGAGGCGCCTGTGAAGAAGAGAGAGGCGGGCTGTGGAACCCATAGCTCGAAGAACAGATAACGCCATCGAAGGCTACCGAGAAAGGGTTTATCGCGATGAAATGTGGATATGCGGTTATAGAATGGGGCTTCGAGGGTTTTAATAGAAGAAGGCTCTCTGTACGGTCTTCCTTTTTTTTCTTATTGGGCCTGCCGTTTTTCTCTTTACGGCCCATGATTAGAAGCTTCTATTTTTTTTATTTATTTATTTATATATAAAAAACCTATTGGGCCTGCCCTTTTTCTCTTTACGGCCCATGATTAGAAGCTTCTATTTTTTATTTTTTTATATATATAAAAAAACATTGACTATAAATTTGAATCGACTCTACCGATCTTACCCTATATAAATGTTCCAAAATTTCTCGACATAGAAAATATTTGATATTTCAAACATAAATTGAGACCCAAGACATTGTAGCAGTCACTTGAAATAATGCGGTGATCTACATTAGGGTCGTGGTTGATATTGCAACTTTGAAATAAGTGTAGGAAAGTTGATGTCAACAAGCGAAGGGACAAACTAGTATCAAATTCCGCAGCGATGAATGAATCTTCCCCCATCTAAGGACAGTTTTGGGAGACCCATATACTCAGAGAATCCATAGAGGAGATCAGAAAGGCAATCCCATCTATAGAACACAGTGGGGAAGATAGTTTTGAGAGCTGACACAAACCATAGCTCGCTCGAGAGAGTTTGTAGGCAAAAGCTAGTGAAGTGAACAACCAAGTTTCCAAATAAAGACACTTTATTGACTTGGTACAAGAGACAATTGCACGTCTATGACCTGATAGACAATCAAATTAGAGCTAACAAAGTTACCCAGGACAAACTTGGCCATGACACGATCACATAGAAACACTTGAAAGCCATAAGAACATTGCTACGAGGCTTTCGTACACAAAAGCAAGCAGCTTCACATTTTATTATACAAGATTTTCAAATGAAGGATGCAAAGCAATTACACTGCAGGGAGAAAAAAAGAGAGCAGATTCTTACAGCAACCGTGTTGCAAGCTTTAGAATCGCGCTCAACTTTCCTACGATGGTCGTCTGGAAGCCATATGCTCTACCTTCTACAGATTCATATCAACAGAAAGATGGGTAAATTTAGAATGTTTACTTACTTTCATGAAAAAGTAATGGTAATGGTCATGGATGTTGAAATGAAAACTAACCTGCTCTGTGTAGGGCAAATATTTACCATCAAATGTTATCACAACACGGTCCTTCCCATCAACGCCCTTGACCTTGTCGACTGAGCAGTAGAAGTCTATGGCTGACATACTAGTAAACATAAATTAGACCTTGAAATGATTATATTATACATTAGTTTCTTCGACAGAATCTCCACTAAAGATTAAAGCTCATTGGTTTTGACTGTGAGGCGTGTTGAAGTTTACCGAGTTGAAGGACAACAGGTTGTTTATAATGAAATGTTTGGGCATACAAACATATAATGAATCATTGAAGATTCGTATCTGATGCATTGAATATGGTCGCAAGGAATCACAAGAAAATCTTGGCTGGTAATTTCTTATGAAGTTGAGACACATGTTTCATATGAATCTGATACACAACACAAAATTTCCAACATCAAACTGAAAGAACACTTGAAGACATCTGAGTCTGAGCAGATGACTGATATGAGCTCCAGAGCTACAATATCATCTTTCAGTAACTTCAAAAGTTTCAAATAAGTTTCTCTACTTCCATATCCTAGCATTCTCTAGACCACTACATTTCTTAATGTTGTTTTCTGTGCTACCCCTGGAACTGATTCAAACTAATTATATCAGAATGTTTTGTTAGGAATCACGGATCTCCACAATCGTATGATATTGTCCATTTTGAGCATAAGCTCTCATGACTTTACTTTTGATTTCCCCAAAAACCCTCGTACCAATGGAGATAGGAATTCCTTACTTATAAACCTATGACCTTCCCCTAAATCAGCCAATGTGGACTCCTTTCTCAACAATCCTCGACATATTTATGTTCCAGTATGAGTTGAAGGGTCTCAAGTACTTGAATTATTAATGTTTTTCTTTGAATGATTCTCTAGTTTTCCTGATCGAGAATTCTTGGAAAGTGGAATAAAATATGTTTTATGTCATTCATTGTTACATCCAAACTAAGAACTCAAAGATCGAGTACCAGAAGCTTCCTTGATAACGTCGAGGGAATTAAAGAAGCCATTTTATCTTTTAGTTATATTGCTTTAATAGTAAGCTTGTATCCTAAGAATTTATTTACCTGTAATCTAACTACTAAAATTGTTTTGTCTAGTCAGATGTTCAAAACTAGAAATCAAAGCCTAAATATGGTTTTAGATAGTAGAACACAAAACATTATATATCCATAATACAGCCATATTAGAAAAAAGTTGTTTATCAATCTTAAGATTTAAAAATTTACAATCTATTTGGATTTCAGGTCGATAAGAAGAAAAAAAAATTCAGATAAATCAACTTACATTCCATCGCCAAACTCCTCATTAACAATTTCCTTGATGCTCTCGCCAAAATGCATAACTGCTTCGTTCAATCTATATCCAATGAAGTCTTAAGTCAGTACAGACGAGAAAATCCACTGGAAGTAAGCTCGATTAGCCGATTACTCATGCATAAGCATTTATCAAAATTAGAGGCTATTCATATAGAAATATAATAGCGGTTAATTGATCGGATTGCTCTACTAACTAAACAGCGTCCAGGAAATACAAATGATTATTCAATTCACCGTATGCTAATACTAGATTTCCCCTAAGAAAAAAGCAATTCAATCGATTAAAATCCACAGCGAACTTAATAAAGAAAAATGGTGAAAGGAAAGCCATCAAACAACGAATTAGTAGATAATCCACCTGTAAATCGTAGGTTCTTGGATCAAACAAGGATCGTAGCACCTCATTGGCGGCAGCATCATCTCTTGAATATGATCATCAAGAAGTTGAGGCAAGGCGGCCCTCAATTTCGGGACAGTCTCAGGCTTAAGTTGCGCTTGACGCCGGAGAAGCTGAGCAACATAGACGTTAGTGAGGCCAGTCTCTTCCGCTATCTGGTTGTAAGATTTTCCCGACAAGCGCTTCGCGTCCTGCAGCTGACGGATTGCGATAGCTCTCCTACTACCTTCCATTTCGATGGAGCTCTCTCCCACTCTCTCAATCTCTCTCTGTAACGAAAGAAGACGGATGATTATTGCCACACGGCGGTTGGGTACACCAATGGGTAATTATAAACAATAAAATATAATCTTAAATAAAATAACAAAAATTATACCCACCGTTGGATTATAGTAGTGCCGTTTGACCGTTCGATCAAGCAAATATCAGTTTTGCCTTTTCTTCTTACGTTCATCGTTGGCAGCCCGTCGAAATTCTCGCGATTTCCATTTTTTAAAAACAATTTTATTGATTTATTTATTTATTTATTTTTGTATTTATTCACTTGCTAAATAATGATCTAATAAATTTTTATTTTTTTAAATCTCTATAAAATTAATTGATTTATTTAATATAATTTAAATTTTATATTCAAATATATATAAAATTTTATTTGATTTATTTTTGATAAATCAAATTCTTCATTCATTAAAAATTATACGTATATATATATATCATTATTTGTTGGTCGCTATAATTTATTTATTTTTAACGACCAGTGTCTAACCATGGGTGAATTTGGGCCCATTGGGCCGTTTTGGAGCAGAAGGCCCATACTAATGGGCCTGCCCAATTTTTTAGTTTGAAAGCAGTTGGATTGTCCATATGAAGAATGATTTCATATTTTTAATAACATGCTTAATATCACTTTATATATATATATTATTGAAGAGAAAAAGGGTTATTAAAAATAAAAATATTATTATTTTTGTGACAGAAAATAAAACTAAACTTTATGTTTAAGAAATCAACATAAAAATTAAAAAATAAAAATAAAAATAAAAATGTAAAATAAAAAAGTAATATTTATAATTTAATTGCTCGACTTTTTTTTAGTCAAGGTAGCTGGCTGGAAAACATGACCAAGTCAAATTAAATAATTACAATAATAAATAAATAAATAGATAAATAAGAAGAAAAAGGAAGTCAATGGTATAAATCATGGTCTTTCCTTTTAATACAAAATATGAAATTAATAAATGTGATTTGTTGCATGTCGTTTGACTAAACATTAACCTTACGGTTCGAAAGTCAATCCTACGAGTTATCAATTTCAAACTTCAACTTGGTCACTACAAGACATTTAAAATAATGTGAATGGTGAAAACGTACCTATTGAATGTTTGGATACTTATATCAATGTCGTTAAATTCAGCATTGCATTTATTGTTCTAAAGGTCAATCACGAGAATTATTTAACATAACCTATTTATACTACTCGAAATTTCAAATGTCAAAGTTGAGCTAGATATGATACGTTGTTCGCTTACTCTCATTTGTCAATCACGAGGGTTGAATATATTAATATGCTAAAAAAAATCTATTTCAAATATGAATATCTGACTAAATAACTATTTTTTTCAAGTTACGTTGAATGTTATGTTATATTTGCGCGTACCAAATATTAGGTTATATATATATTTAATCGAAATTATATTAAAAAATAAAAAATTATTCATAAATATTTTTTAAAGTCATAAATGAAAATTTTAACGAGAAAAAAAGGAAAATATAGCTCCATGATTTATCTAATTAAAAGCTATTAAGGAATAGTAATTTGGTTGACGAGAGAGAGAGAGGGGAAGACTTAAAAGGGAAAGAGTTGGTCCAGGTTGAAAGGAAAAGCTGGAGCAATGAGAGTAGGCGATACATCTCCTTGGCCATCAATGGCGACAGGCGCTGTTGCAGAAGAGAGTGGGGTCGACGGCTACACCAAAGACGGAACCGTCGATCTAAAAGGCAACCCCGTCCGTCGCTCCCACAGAGGCGGCTGGTCAGCCTGCTTCTTCATCGTCGGTAAATTAATTAAAACTATATCTCTGATTCTTGTTCTTAGTTTAATCAAAATGGATTAATGGAAGCTATGTACAGTTTACGAAGTGTTCGAGCGGACGGCCTACTACGGCATATTCTCCAATCTTATTACTTATTTGACCGATAAACTTCACCAAGGCACCGTTGCCGCCTCTAACAATGTCACCAACTGGACTGGAACCGTCTGGATGACTCCAATCCTTGGGGCTTACATTGCCGACGCCCATCTTGGCCGTTACCGCACCTTCATCGTCGCCTCCGCCATCTGCTTTTTGGTAATTCATTGGTAATTCATGTTGAGGATTGCTGAGAGGGAGTGCAATGATCATGGATTTATAGGAATACATTTCTCCATTCGGAGAAGCCAAAAACAAAGCCACGAGAGCATGCTCAAAATGGACAATATCATACGGAGAGTCGTTATTCTTAACTTGGTATCAGAGTCATGCTCTTAACTTAGTCATGTCAATAGAATGCTCAAATGTCGAACAAATAAGTTGTGAGCCTTAAAGGTGTAGTTAAAAGTGACTCAAGTGTCGAACAAATTGTGTACTTTGTTCGAAGACTCTAGAGAAAGAGTCGATCCTCGATTGAGGAGAGGTTGTTCGAGAGCTCCATAAGCCTCAAGGGAGGCTCTATAGTGTACTTTGTTCGAGGACTCCAGAGGAGTCAAGCCTCGATTAAGGGGAGGTTGTTCGAAGGCTCCACAGGCCTCAAGGGAGGCTCTATAATATACTTTGTTCAAGGGGAGGATTGTTGGGAGGAAGTCCCACATTTGCTAATTTAGGGAATGATCATAGAATACATCTCTACTGGAATGAGGCATTTTGGGAAAGCCGAAAGAAAAACCATGAAAGTTTATACTCAAAGTGAACAATATCATCGTGGAGAGTCATTATTTCTAACAATTCAATCGTTATTCGGTTTTTGGGTTGCTCTAAACTCTACCAATTCATTTCACAGGGAATGTCTCTTCTAACACTGGCAGTGTCCATGCCAAGCCTGAAGCCCCCTCCATGTTTGGAACCAAATATAGAACACTGCAAGCCGGCCTCTAGGCTACACCTCGCTGTGTTCTTCACCGCACTCTACACATTGGCTCTTGGCACCGGCGGAACCAAACCGAACATCTCGACGATCGGAGCCGACCAATTCGACGACTTCCATCCAGAAGAGAAGGCCCAGAAGCTGTCCTTCTTCAACTGGTGGATGTTCAGCATCTTCTTCGGCACTCTGCTTGCCACCACCACTCTTGTTTACATACAGGACAATGTGGGGTGGAGCTTGGGATATGGCATTCCCACGGTCGGCCTTGCAATAGCCATTCTCATATTTGCTGCTGGCACACCCATGTACAGGCACAAGCTTCCCACTGGAAGCCCCTTTAGCAGAATGGCTAAGGTCATTGTCGCTACTGCTTGGAATTGGAGGCAGCCTCTTCCAAATGACCCTAGGCAACTCCATGAGCTTCAGCTTGAGGAGTACACTAAGAAAGGAGCTTTCAGGATTGATTCCACTCCATCCTTAAGGTCACCCATCTCTAAAATTAGAATCACTTGGATTTGTATATATGCAAGAGTTGGGGTTCAATGAGATTGTATTCTTGACTGCATATGCAGGTTCCTCAACAAGGCCGCCATAAGAACAGGCTCAAGTACTCATCCATGGAAGCTATGCACAGTGACCCAAGTGGAGGAGACAAAACAGATGCTGAGAATGATCCCAATTCTGATATGCACATTCATTCCAAGCACAATGTTGCCACAAGCACATACCCTTTTCATCAAGCAAGGGAGGACTCTCAACCGAAGCTTCGGTAGCAACTTTCAAATCCCTCCTGCAAGTTTAACTGCTTTTGTTACCATCTCCATGCTCGTCAGTGTCATCATCTACGACAGGTTTGCTAAAATTTATTGCCAATATTGCTTCCGTAATAGTATGATATTATCCACTTTAAACATAAGCTTTCGTGACTTTGCTTTAGACTTTCCAAAAGGCCTCATACCAATGGAGACAGTGTTCCACCTTACGTATAAACCGATGATCTTCCTCTTTGACTTTTAATTAGTCAAAGTGCGACTACTTCTTTCAATAATCCTCAACCATCCTCCCCTAGGACAAAGTACAACATAGAGCCTCTCCTGAGGCACATGGAGCCCTCGAACAGTCTCCCCTTAATCCAAGGCCCAACTCCTTTCTCTAGAGCCCTTGAACAAAGTACACTCTTTGTTCAACACTTGAGTTACTTTTGACTACATTTGAGTATTGTATTGACATGACTAAATTAAGGTATGGATCTAATACCATGTTAGGAATCACGGATCTCCACAATAATATTATATTGTCCACTTTGAGCATAAGCTCTCGTGGCTTTACTTTGAGCTTCTCCAAAATGCCTCATACCAATGGAGATATATTTCTTATCTATAAACTCATGATCATTCCTTAAATCAGCCAACGTGGAACTCCCTTCCAACAATCCTCGATAGTTAAGTCATACGAAGCCTTGAAGATAGATTTTTTTGTGCTCGTTCTTGATAGGTTGTTCGTCAAGATAATGCAGAGACTAACCAACAATCCAAGAGGAATCACACTGCTACAAAGAATGGGAATTGGAATGATTCTCCATATCTTAATAATGACAATTGCATCTTTGGTCGAAAGGCACAGACTTGATGTGGCTAGACAAAATGGTTCAAGACAAGAACTCCCCTTAACCATCTTCACTCTGCTACCTCAGTTCATGCTTGTGGGAGTAGCAGATGCATTTACAGAGGTAGCAAAGATTGAATTCTTCTATGATCAAGCACCAGAAAGCATGAAGAGCTTAGGCACTTCCTATTCAATGACTTCGCTTGGAATTGGAAACTTCCTAAGCAGTTTCCTTCTTTCAACAGTTTCTCATATAACAGAGAAACATGGCAATGGATGGATCATGAACGATCTGAATGCTTCTCATCTTGACTATTACTACGCGTTCTTGGCAGTTCTTAGTGCCATCAACTTCTTCCTCTTCCTGCTCATCTCCAAATTCTATGTGTATAAAGCTGAAGTCTCTGATTCATTAAAAGTGCTGACAGAAAAACTCAAGGAAAATAAACTGAAGCCATCCAACCCAGACGAAAAATGGGCTACCACGAGGGCCAGATCCGATGAAGGAAGAGCCCACCTGCCCCCCTTTAGTTTGTTTTAGATTATGAAATTTAAACCATCTCTTTTGGTATATATCAATTACTCCTCTCCTTAATATAGGTAATATAATTGGGTCTTGTCTACGAGGTCAAATATTTGAATTTCCAATAGCGATAACTATTCATTTAAGTCTTCGAGTAGCACCACTAGAACTTTAACAAGATGGAAATGCTTGTATTCTATATGACATGTTTCTATAGATTGGATGAGTATTCTTGTTTTTGTCTCTGCGACTATAAACACTTTCTTATTTTGATTAACAAAATATCCCTTTTTTCTTTGCTCTTTTGGAGCTAATATAGAAGCTAAAGGGTTTCAAAGATTCTCATTTTATATTCTATAGGACTAAAAAATAACAAAAAAATCTGGAGCGAAACTAAAAACTAGGATAAAAAAAAGTAAATTTAGCTTGGAGCCTTTCTTTCCGGCCTTGCTTCTAGAAGAGACTTGTAGCCGTGCTTAGTCAACCCAGCTAAAAAAAAAAAAATTGGAAGTCAACTTGTAAAAAGCATATGAATTTTTCTCGATAAAGTAAGCTTTTATATTTAGTTTAAGATATTTTGAGATTTAATGATTTGAAATGCATAGATTTGACTTTTGCACTTAGAGGTACAAAAAGTCCCATTTTTAGACCTCTAGCCATGACATGACTCATGCGCGTGGATATAATATAGTACATATTCAACTACTCCTAGTTTAGAACCTTTGAATTTAAGAACATCTATTAAAATTTTAATTATATCGTAGTTATAACATAGTATAACACTTCATTCATCTGTACGTTATAATTAAAATGAAAAAAAATGTTTTTGATAGTTTCATCAAACAAACCTTCACGTGTTAACTCAATATTGTTCTTGCTTAGAAAACCAAGGTAAAAATTAACAATAACTAAAAAAAGTAAAGACATTAGAGAATTAATTATATTTTTTTTTACCTTTTTTTAACTCTGACCGAATAATTTAGTTGACCAATCAATTTTTAGCTTTAATTGTGACCGGATAGTTTGGTTGACCAATCAGCTGGACTCTAAGCTCCTTTCCTCAATGGTCACTAAAGTCAAAAGGAGAAAAAAAAAAAGTTGTTTTTTTTTTAAAAAAATTAATATAAAATTTAGAAGAATTTTGTTAGGCAAAGAAGTTGTGGTTATTGGAAAAAAAAAAGGGTTAAATTCAATGAAAATTATAACCATTAAGAATTTAAAAGTTAAATGGAAACAAAATAGAAATTACATAATTCAAAATGGAAAATGCTAAAATAAATAATTTAGACATTTTATTTTTTAAAATTAAGTTCAAGAAAATAATTTTTTCATAATAATAAAATTATGAAATATATATATATATATATATAGCATGTGCATTAGGAATGATTTAAATTTAGTCTTTTAGTATAAGAAGCTGCCAATTACAAGCATTCAATAATTCGACTTGTCGTCCCACCTACTCGTGAACTGTTTGGATTTAGCTATGGTTCCCATCTCGACATGACGGATACCCAATAATGGCCACCACTTCAATGTCAACCTTTTTATGGCACAACTACTTTAGACTCTATTCAATTATATTAAATATTTTAATCTTTTTCATTTTATAAATATAAATATCAATTAATTTTTAATTTTTCTCCTTATTTTTTTAGATTTTGAAGACGACAAATCAACAATAATTTGTCTAAATTGAGTTATTTATTAATGTTTAAGATTAAATTGATACCCTTATTATTATTTTAATACATTAATAATTTTGAATTTTATTTCAATATAAATTAATTTATAATTTAAAAATAAAAAATAAAAAATAAAAAAATTAACTAATAATTCAAAATGTTTATTAACGAAATATAAAAATAATACGATGGAAAAATTGTCAAAAAAAAAAAAAAAAAAAAAGAGAAATTTGAGTGTAGTGTGAAATGGAAATTAGGGGTAGAATTGTAATTTGTAGATATGGACTATTGGTGTGGTAGTAATTAGGCAGGTGTGGAAATTCAAAAAAAGCAGCTGAAAATTGAAAATAGGTCTTAGTCGTTGACCACTCTCACTATGCTTTAATAGTCAACTTTTTGAATCTTCCTTGTCCTTTTTTACTTATAAAATAATTATTTTATCAATATTCAACCTTTTTCTGGATTCTAGTGTTTTTTTTATGTTTTTAATAAAAAAAACCCGACTCTTGTTATGCAGAGCTTTTGGGCTTTTCGATCTTATTTTACAGGTTCGAGTTCTAGTTAGCTCTTACCCATATTTTGATATCCCACATCGATTGAGGAAGAAAATAAAACATTTTTTACAAGGATGTGAAAATCTCTTTCAAACCAATTATGAGGCTAACGATGATACATAACAGATCAAAACGGATAATATCGACTTGGGTATCTTCAACATGTTTAAAATGATTTTCTTTGTGAATACTCTGTTTTTTCCACGGAAAAAATACATTTTTAGCTCTTTAATAGTTGAGAATTTGTGGAAGTGGATGAAGATAAGGCATTGGAAGATTCAAAACCTAATATTTGAATTGTAATTGTCAAATAAATTTTTGGGTTGACTAAGAAGTATATATAAGATGAACTGAAGGCTTTAAATTTGAAGTAGTGAGAGAGTTAAGGATAAAGTTAGAGCTTGTTGTCCTTTCATGGCGGCCTCTGCGGCGGAAGAAAGCGGCGTCGACGACTACACCAAAGATGGAACGGTGGATCTGAAAGGCAACCCCGTCCTCCGCTCCAAGAGAGGCCGTTGGAAAGCCTGCTCCTTCATCGTCGGTAAACCACACCCTTTTAACTCACTACCTCTTCAAATCCTCCTTCTATCAAAATTAATGAGTCAATATAATACGCAGTGTATGAAGTGTTCGAACGGATGGCGTATTACGGGATATCGACGAATCTAATAATATTCTTGACGAAGAAGCTGCATCAAGGCACGGTCGCTTCGGCCAATAATGTCACCAATTGGTCCGGAACTGTCTGGATTATGCCTATTTTGGGGGCTTACATCGCCGACGCTCATCTCGGCCGCTACCGGACCTTCCTCATCGCCTCTGCCATCTGCCTTACGGTATGGTTTTTCCTAACCTACTTCAAAGTAAAACCTCTCGTAAATTTTTAGGATTGTTGAGACTGAGGCTCACGTTGACTAATTAAAGAAATGATCATGAATTTATAAGTAAGAAATACGACATTGTGGAGAAACTAAAAGTAAAAGTAACTGAGTTTATGCTTAAAGTAGACAATATTGTACAATATCTTTGGACGGCTGAATTATTTTGTCCATTATGAATTCGTAGGGAATGGGACTTCTAACGTTAGCAGTGTCATTACCGAGCCTAAAACCACCGCCATGTTTGGATGTCAACAAAGGAAACTGTAAGCCAGCCTCTACGTTACAGCTCGCTGTGTTCTTCGGTGCACTCTACATGCTAGCACTTGGCACTGGAGGGACGAAACCGAACATATCGACGATCGGAGCCGACCAGTTCGACGAGTTTCATCCAAAAGAGAAGGCGCAGAAGCTGTCCTTCTTCAACTGGTGGATGTTCAGCATCTTCTTTGGCACTCTGTTTGCCACCACCATTCTGGTTTACATTCAAGACAATGTGGGGTGGAGCTTGGGTTATGGCCTTCCCACTATTGGGCTTGCCATTTCCATTCTCATATTTGTTGCTGGGACACCCTTTTACAGGCACAAGCTCCCCACTGGCAGCCCCTTCACAAAGATGGCTAGTGTCATTGTTGCTGCTGTTAGGAATTGGAGGCTCCCTCTTCCTAATGACCCAAAAGAACTCCATGAACTTGGCTTTGAAGAGTATGCCAAGCAAGGAGCTTTTAGGATTGATTCCACTCCATCCTTGAGGTCTGAATCTCTCAACTCTCCCAACTAACCGTGAACTTCTGTAATAGCTCAAACTCACTGCTAATAAATATTGTCTTTTTTAGACTTTGCTTTTCGTACTTACCCTTAAGGTTTTTAAAATGCATATGCGAGGGAGAGGTTTCAAGAGTGTTACAAATGGTATCAGAATCAGACACCAGGCGATGTGCTAACAAGGAGGTTGTTTCCACACCCTTATCGAGGCGGTGTGCCAGTAAGGATGCTGGGACTCGATGGAGGGTGGATTTGGTGGGGTCCCATATCGATTGGAGAAAGGAATGAGTGCCAGCGAGGACGCTGGACCCTGAAGGGAGGTGGATTGTGAGATCCTACATCGGTTGGGGAGGACCCTGAACGAAACAACCTTTATAGGGGTGTGGAAACCTCTCCCATACATACGTGTTTTAAAAATTTTGAGGGTAAGCCCGAAACAGAAATCTGAAAGAGGACAATATCTGTTAGCTGTCGGTTTCGGTAGTTACGGCATCATATCTTCGTATGATTACGAATATGTGACCATTTATGCAATAATAAGCAGGTTCTTGAACAAGGCGGCTATAAGAAGAGGGTCAAGTGATTCATGGAAGCTATGCACAGTGACCCAAGTGGAAGAGACAAAGCAGATGCTGAGAATGATCCCAGTTTTGATATGCACATTCATGCCAAGCACGATGTTGGCACAAACACACACCCTTTTCATCAAGCAAGGCACCACTCTGGATAGAAGCATTGGCAGCCACTTCCAAATCCCTCCTGCAAGTTTAGCTGCTTTTGTCACCATCTCCATGCTCCTCAGTGTTGTCATCTACGACAGGTACTTTGTTTAGTTTTTGTACTTAAAATGGTTTAGAAACTAAGAGTGAGATTTGATGTCGGTTAGAGTGGAGAACGAAGCATTCTTTGTAAGGGTGTGAAAACATATTCTTAGGCTGAACATAACGGGCTAATGCGGACAATATTTGCTAGCGTTGGGTTTGGACTGTTATAAATGGTATCAAAGCCAAAGACCGGTCGGTATTCTAGCAAGGACGCTGGCACCAAGGGAGGTGGATTGTGAGATCCCATATCGATCGGAGAGTGGAACAAAACATTTTTTATAAGTGCGTGGAAACCTCTCCCTAGTAGACATGTTTTAAAACTGTGAGGCTGACAACGATACGTAACGGGCCAAAATAGACAATACTTGGTAGCGGTGGATTTGGACGGTTACAAATGGTATTAGAGTCAGACATTGAGCGATGTGCCAGTAAGAACACTGGCCCCAAAGGGAGTGGACTGTGAGATCCCACGTTAGTTGGAGAGGAGAACAAAACATTCCTTATAAGGGTGTGGTAGATGCGTTTTAAAATCGTGAGACTAACGGAAATACATAACAGGCAAAATGGACAAGTGGGTTTGGGCTTTTACAAATGATATCAGAGCCAGACACCGTACAGTGTGCCAACAAGGACGTTAGGCCCCAAATGGTGTGGATTGTGAGATCCCATATCGATTGAAGAGGGGTACGAAACATTCTTCATAAGGGTGTGAAAATCTCTCCCCAGTATACGAGTTTTAAAACCGTGAAGCTGACACCAATACGTACAAGCCAAAACAAACAATATATGCTAGCGGTGGTCTCGTGCTATTACATTAACTAACAACTCGAACCCTTTCACTTTTGACAGGTTGTTTGTGAAGATAATGCAGAGAATAACCAAAAATCCAAGAGGAATCACACTACTACAAAGAATGGGAATTGGAATGATTCTCCATGTTCTAATAATGATAATCGCATCTCGTGTGGAAAGGCACAGACTTGATGTGGCTAGACAAAATGGGCAGGTGGGAAACGCCTCAGGACAAGCCCTCCCCTTAACCATCTTCACTCTGCTACCTCAGTTCATGCTTGTGGGAGTAGCAGATGCATTCACAGAGGTAGCAAAGATTGAGTTCTTCTATGATCAAGCGCCAGAAAGCATGAAGAGCTTAGGCACTTCCTATTCAATGACTTCCATCGGAATTGGAAACTTCCTAAGCAGTTTCCTTCTCTCAACAGTGTCTAGCATTACACACAAACGTGGCAATGGATGGATCATGAACAACCTCAATGCTTCTCATCTTGACTATTACTACGCGTTCTTGGCAGTTCTTAGTGCCATCAACTTCTTCCTCTTCCTGCTCATCTCCAAATTCTATGTCTACAAAGCTGAAGTCTCTGGCTCCATAAAAGTGCTCGCTGATGAACTCAAGGACAAGAAATTGAAGCCGTTCGGTGAAAAACACACTCACACTTAGCTACGTAAGATATAATTGAATCGACTCGTTCTACTCTCTACTAACCATCACTATGTTTTTTTTTTCAATGGTTAGTTGTTAAATTTTTAATGGTGGGTAGTAGGAAGATACAAACGATCTAATTATGTATTTTCTTACATGATATACGAAATATATTTTCTGGGTCGATTCTCGTGTTGTCATTGGTAACCTCAAAACTCTACTTTTGATTGGATTAATGTAACCGATGGTCAAATAATTTAAAAATGGATATAAAAATGAAGTTATAATTTAAATACGTTTGCCATGACGAAGATGGGAGATTCAGGATCTTCCAAATTTTTGTAATGAATTAACAAAACTTAGATTTTATATATAATTTAAATAAATAAAGGTCAAACATTAGGTGGAAATAAATTAATAGTCACCAATTTGACTAAATTTATTAAATGACATCACCAATAGTATAGTTTCTTCAGGAGGAAAACAGATAATTGTTGAATAATTTATATAAGCATGAATATTTGCATGTGGTGCATTAAATTATTCTTATAATTAATATATTAGAGTTTAATAGTGAATTAATTCTTTAATTTTATTAGGTTTTTGTCCAATGAGAATAAATGAATAAAGTAAATAAATAAATATTATAACGATTATATATTTTATATTTTTTTTAGAATTTTAAATGAAAATTGAGCGGAGTAAATGAATTTTTATATTATATAGTTTAGGTCAATGTTGGGTATCTTTTTTATGCGAGTTGAGCTGGAGTTTAGTTTTCCTCTTGGATCGAAGGGAAATAGGTTGAACCGAGTCCATCATAGTCTCTATAGATCAGGGTGTGCAAGTGTAACAGTCCAAGCCCACCAGTAGCCGATATTGTCTGCTCTGATCCATTATGTATCTCCTTTGCTAAAATGTTATCACTAGTACATATTTATGGATTTTAGGAATAAATTTAAGAAAATGATTTAGGTATTTTAAAAAAAATGTTAGAGAAATTTTAGGAATAGATTGAGTGTGCTAGTATACCACCATCATACTTAGTTCATATAGCAAGAAATCACAAGTAGTAGTTTCTGTTTTGTAAATCTCTTCTCGATTGATTGGTATTAATAAGGTGTGCGAGTGTTTACCACAAAGAGTTGTGTTCAACATCCTTACCCTCGACCATCTTGACTTTAGTCGAGGTGAGGTTCTGGACTTCTAGTCCGTTACTCTTCTTCCCCAATGCTCATTTGGGTCTTGGATCTCTTTTTTATGGGCTCGAGCGTGGGTGGAACTTGGGTAAATTGTCCCGATCACATTTAGTTGACTAAATATCTTCTCTTTACTATCTCTCATATTCTACATCTCACACGTTAAATAGACATCTCTAATAAAATAATATGATTCGGTTCGGTTATTAAAAAAAAATAAAAGATTCTTATTTTACATTTCTTTTTATTTTTTTATTTTTGCGTCGTTAGTGTATATAAAAATATAGAAGGGGTGGTCCGATGTGGTCTCATATTTCAATAAACATATACAAATACTAACAAAAAGCTTCAACGCAGTTCCTCAAACCCATTAATGGCGGCAGCAGCAGCAGAAGATCAAGAGAGCGGCCTCGACGACTACACGAAAGACGGAACCGTCGATCGGAAAGGCAACCCGACTCTCCGGTCCAACACCGGCGGCTGGAAAGCGTGTTCCTTCATCGTCGGTAAAAGCCTTCTTAAAACCTTAAAATCTGTCAATTTCCGGCGCCGCCGTTGACCTGAGAAAGTGTGTGTGTGTTGGATTTACAGTGTACGAACTGATTGATAGGATGATGTTCAACGGGATCGCCGCCAATCTGATTATATATTTGACGACCAAGCTGAATCAAGGCACTGTCACTGCCTCTAACAATGTCACCAATTGGACTGGAACGGTTTGGATTACGCCGATCTTCGGGGCTTACGTCGCCGACGCTCATCTCGGCTGCTACCGGACCTTCTTCATCTCCTCCCTCGCCTCCTTTATGGTATGGTTCCAATTAATTGAGTTTTAAATATAGATGTTTTTCTTATTAATACTATTTTTTAAAAGGAATATATATATATTAATCATTTTGAGTTTAGTATTTATTTCATCTCGATTTTTATCTTTACAACGACGCGAGTGACCTAAATAAGGTTCACAAACTCAACTCTACTCGAGTTATAGAGTTGAGTTGAACGTTACATTACATTAATAACTAAAATCTTATAAAACTTGAATATTTAACATTCCCAAATCAGAGTGCATCCCAAACATATGTTACAAACCTCGAATACAATTTTTAAAGTAAAGTTAGATTAAATTATGAATCCTATTTTTGGGTTGATCGGGTTAATCCAACCAAAAAAAATTTCAACCCACGAACCAAAGTGAAGTTGATTGAAGATGAGAACCGCATCGATTGGAGAGAGAATAGGTGTCAGCGAGGATGTTTGGTGCTAGAGAGAGTGGACTGTGAGTTCTCGGGTGGATGAATAAGGAGAACAAAACATTTTTCACAATACGGTGGAAACCCCTCATCTCTTTAGTGAACTTGTTTTAAAAATAATACGAAAAGAAGAACAAGACAGTATCCGTTCGAGTGGTTGGAACTGGTACGAGTTTATTTGAGAAATTTGTTACATTCCACAGGCGATGTCTCTTCTAACGGTAGCAGTGTCAGTGCCAAGCCTACAACCGCCGCCATGTTTGGAACCCAGTAAAGAAAACTGCAAACAAGCCTCCAAATTACAGCTGGCAGTGTTCTTTGGGTCGCTCTACATGTTGGCAGTGGCCAGCGGCGGCACCAAACCCAACATCTCGACAATGGGTGCCGACCAATTCGACGATTTTCATCCAAAAGAGAAGTCCCAAAAGCTGTCCTTCTTCAACTGGTGGATGTTCAGTGTGTTCTCCGGCATTCTCTTTGCCTCCACCATTCTGGTTTACATTCAGGACAATGTCGGGTGGAGCTTCGGCTATGGCATTCCCACCATCGGCCTCGGAGTTGCCATTCTCATATTCGTTGCCGGCACTCCCTTTTATCGCCATCGGCTCCCCAGTGGAGGAAGCCCCTTCCTTAGAATGGCTCGTGTCATTGTCGCTGCTGCGAGGAATTGGAGGGTTCCTCTTCCTAATGACCCAAATCAACTATATGAGCTTGAGGTTCAACAGTACCCAAAGATTGATTCCACTCCATCCTTCAGGTGACCATAACTCTGTTACGGATCTCGGTCAAGTTTTAGCATAAGCTCTCGTGGCTTTACTTTAGAATTTTCTAAAAACCCCATGATCACGAGGGACTCTCTCCCAACCATCCTCATTTCGAACAAATTACACTATGGAACCTCCTGAGGTTTATAAAGTCCTCGAACAGCCTCCCTTTAATTGAGGCTCGACTCCTTTTCTGGAGTTTTCGAACAAAGTACACATTTTGTTCAGCATTTGAGTTACTCGAGGCTTACAATCTATTGACATAACTAAGTTAAGGGCATGACTTTGATATCATGTTGGGAATCACGAATTATGATATTGTCCACTTTGAGTATGAGCTCTCGTGGCTTTGTTTTGGGCTTTCTAAAAGGTCTCTTTATCGATAGAGATGTATTCCTTACTTATAAACTCGTGATTATTGCCTAAACGGAAGCCAGAACAGGGTTTTTATAGTTTTGAATTTTTATACGTAGGTTTCTGAATAAGGCTGCTGTAAGAACAGGTTCAAGTCATCCATGGAGGTCGTGCACAGTGACCCAAGTGGAAGAGACAAAGCAAATGCTGAGAATGATCCCAATTCTGATATGCACATTCATTCCAAGCACAATGGTGGCACAATCACACACCCTTTTCATCAAGCAAGGCACCACTCTTGATCGAACCATCGGCAGCCATTTCAAAGTCCCTCCTGCAAGTTTATATGCTTTTGTTACCATCTCCATGCTTCTCTCCATTGTCATCTACGACAGGTTTGCTTAGCTTTTTCATTACAGTGATGAAAATGAGATCTGATCCTTAGTTAATGCATCTATTTTCATTCATGGGACACTGGACAGGATCTTTGTGAAGATAATGCAGAGAGTTACTAGAAACCCAAGAGGAATAACAATGCTACAAAGAATGGGAATTGGAATGATCTTCCATGTCTTGGTAATGACAGTGGCGTCTCGAGTCGAAAAACGCCGACTTCACGTGGCTAGAGCAAATGGGTTGGTGAGAAATGGCTCAGGACAAGTACTTCCCTTAACCATCTTCACTCTCCTGCCTCAGTTCATGCTCACAGGAGTAGCAGATGCATTACTTCAAATAGCCAACGTTGAGTTCTTCTATGATCAAGCACCAAAAAGCATGAAGAGCTTAGGCAGTTCATACATGATGACTTCCCTTGGAATTGGGAACTTCCTCAGTAGCTTTGTTCTTTCAAAAGTTTCTGAGATCACCAAAAGACATGGCGAAGGGTGGATCTTGAACAACTTGAATGCTTCTCATCTTGATTACTTCTATGCCTTACTTGCAGCTATGAGTGGTGTTAACTTCTTTGTGTTCTTGGGCATTTCCCAACTCTATGTGTACAGAGCTGAAGTGTCTGATGAACTCAACAAGAAGAATGAAGTGGGTTGAAAAATGAAGCCATTTTCGATCGATCGACTCGACCGACACAATTTCGAAGGAGTCGTGGTTAAGGAAGACGAGGTTTTGTTTTCTAGAAACGTGTATTTAGTCGTCGTTAATTAAACATGTAAGAAACATAGATGGTTTTGTTAATTGAGATAGGAAACAGAAAGGAATGAGTTGATATCTTAAGAACTTTGGTATGTTAATAATATTTATGCAATGAGCCTCCCTCAATATCTCTCAAGCTTCATTTAAAGTTGGTAGTATACACACACATACATACTCTGTGTTTGTGTTTGTGTTTGTGTTTGTCTCTGCTTTATTATACAAGAGAAGATTTGGTTCACCTTCTTTTTGCTAATTGGAATGTTTTCTTTAAGAATAAATTGGCAGCTCGATCATTCCGGTGGCATAAAACACGTAAGATGGTGTTCGGATCGGCTCGGTTCCAACGTCCGGTGGTCGGAGGCATAGGTAGCTTTTGTCCAGAACCCATAACTCCTATTCCACTTGTTTCACAAGTCACAATGCTGAAATCTTCAACCAGTTGTTCAGTACCTTGGCTCATCAATGCTATTACTCCTCCGACGGCCTCGGCTTCTCGCTCGACGATATTCTCTTGAAGAAATCCCTCACCGCAGTCGCAGAATATCTTTTTCAAGTATCCAAAATCCTCGTCGATCATCTCGTGATCGGAACGATAGAACACTCTAGAGGACCCTCCAGCTAGAAGAACCATTAAAAATGCTTCAAAAGAGGCTCTCATCACTTCTTTCATTGCTAAGGCCTGAGCTCTATCAGTCACAATTGCACATAATAAGGTAAGGTTCTGTTTCAAAACTCGCAATCCTGGTTGAATCCGAGCATTTGCGACATCGTTTGTATATAAGGTATCGTAAAACACAGAACTTGAATCAAGGAATATCAGACGAAAAGCAGCTACTTCTGATACATGTTGACAAGCTGATTCAATGCTTCTGTTGGAAAGTTCAAAGTAAGATGAGTTTCTGTATGATTTAGAACTGTTGAAACGGAGGCCTGTTGAAGCAGTGACTTTAGGAGAAAGGGAAAGAATTTTGTTGAGTGAATGTAGGTGGGACAACATATAATGCAATGTGTTTAGGCGAATGTATAGCCGTTGCGTTCCTCGGCTGGTCGACGCTCGCGTTTGATTACCTTCTTGAGAACCAAGATGATGCGTCGTTTCTTCTCCGACAACACTACAAGGAGTGGCTCTCTTCCACAGCTTGGCGAACTTCGAATCTCGGTTACAACGGGTTAGAGGAGGCAGTTGTGGGATGTAACTCTGCTTTGAACCTGAAAAAACACAACATTGTTTACCACTTCCATCATGTTCATTTGGGACAGACATATAAAGGACAGTATGTGATTGTTACCACATGATGACACAAATGTGATATAGTCTTGGAAGCTATGCTCTAACCCAGCAGCAATCTCTCGAACCAATTCTTCAGTGACTCCAATAGGAATTTCAAAGAACTCCTCCACTGTTTCCTTAGCTAGCTTCATCAACTCCACAGCCGACTGCGCGTACGGTTCCGTTTTCGACCTCGGGTTCCAAGTTTCTGATTCTTTTGATCTACTCAGACAGTCTCTTTGTTTCTTTAGCCTCTCATCAACCCATGATTTCAAGAGGTTCAATATAATGGAATCAACTTCAAAAGGAACCATTTCTCTCACAATTGCCTTCCCACCATCTTCACAGTCAGCTGAATCCTCAACCACCATTTGAACTAACACCTTCTCTAATCTTCCAGCCCGATGAAAAACACCGATCGTCTCGCTCGTCAACATCGTCACCCCGCCCAGATACTTCTTCAACATGCTTCCATAGCAGTTGTGTAATGTAACTGCTGCAACTCCTACTGCAGTTGGATGCCATTTCTTTAGTATGGGACTGAAGCATTCCCTCTCTTTTAATGCCAAATCCTCTGTTTCTTTGGCCAATTGAAGCAGAGCCTCGCTCCCCTCACCTTTAGCTTCCTTGATTTTCCCATTCTCAAGTACCTAAATTGCAATGAGATTGTGATAAAGGATTCAACAGATATGATGAGTAAAGGTAATAAAGGATGGAATTTGAACCTTGCCAAACGCGTTTCGTACTGAACATCGGATGTAATAGTCGACACGATCACCGGATGAATCGACCACCAATACATCTCCCCGGTCTTGGCCTGCCCCTTCTGTGATGGTAACATCTTCACCTAAAATCTTTGATGCAGATAAGGCTAAGGGTAGAAGGTTTTCCACCTGACCAACTGTCCCCCTCTGGAAATAATCATGGTAATGAAGTAACCTCTTTTCGGCCCAAGTCTGCATCGAAGTCAATACCGATGTCAAAAGCTTTACGTACATCGCCTCTCGATCTGGCTTCTTGGCATCGTTTGCGACCTCGGCCAACATAGTATGAGCAGCACAAAGAAGGTCTGGCTCAAGCTGTGCTGTCACAACATACTGTTCGAATAACGCCCAAGCGAAACACACATTATGAATCGGCCTAGTGATTCCCAATGTCGACCATGTCTTCTTCATTAGCTCGAGAAGTTCATCCACCTCGTCGAGTACCGACGTCTCGTCCCTGATGTCGAATATGGTTTGAAGAAGAGAAACATAGATGTGAATGTTTAGAGGAAAGCCATCAGCCCAATGACATACATCCGTTGGTGTCCCATTCACACTCCGCCAAGACAATGACACAACAGAATTGCATAGCGTTCTCATTGTGTCTGAGTTCTTCCCCGTGTCAATTGGCTTTGATTCACTCGCTCGAATGATCTCCCTAAGACGCATAGCGAATGTGTTTGATTTATCAAGTGGAATGGAAGGATGAAGAAGAAGCCCTGCCTCCAAGATCTTCAGCTGCCGTCTCTGCCAAAAATGATATTCATTTACATCAGTGAATTCCGATGGCTTTAGATGGCGTAGAAGCTCCAATGGAAGAATTATGGTCTCTGCTCGTCTTCCCACCTGTTCATACATACCCAAAAAACACAATTACACCACAAAAATTACAAATCCAAGATCAAAAATGGAAACAAAACAAGAAATTACTTGGCCTACAAGAGTCCTCATCAGAGTCTTCCTAAGCCGGTTATCACTCTGTTCTGTAACCTTCATCTGCTGTCTCATAATCTCCGCCGACGTCATTGGCCGACGGGGTCTCATCGACGGTAGAGTATTCGACAAACCAGGGCTAGCCCCACTATTACCATGAGAGCTGGGGGAGGGTGGATTCGAGCCACAGTTCCCGCCGGTCGACATTCTCCTGGACGGCGAGCGCTTTAACATTTTCAACCCAAGTGCCCGTTTGATCCGACCGGTGGGTGTCATCACAACCCCTTTGGGTTTCGGACTCGAAGTGCCATCGCTATTGTCAAGATTAGAAGAGGAGTAAAATGCAAGAGCGTTCCGACCTCCAAAACCCGGTGAGGAGCGACAAGCCGTGAAGAAGATCTCGTATGCAGTCGCACGGATGTCATCCCGGTCGATTCCGTCGAGCTTGTTGAAGGGCCACACGAGATCGTTCTCATAAACGTCGACGTGGTAGTCCGGCCGGGCAACGGACATGTGCCCTGACAGGGACTCACGACGGACGTTGTGGCTGTGCCCCATTTCGGAGGACTGGAACGTTCTCAATTTTACTTCTTCCTCTGTTTTTTTTTTTTTTTTCTCACCCCTTCCTCCTCTTAGATATCCGGCGGGAGATAAGTGGAAGGATGAGCCGCAAATTTCTCTTAAAGCAGAGCCCTTTTAGGAGATTTGGTGGTGACAGGGGTTGGATGCTGACTCTGTTTTCTTGTTTTCTTTAGTTATATGACAGAGAACATCGACAGCAAGATGTGGCTGATCCAGCTTTGTTCATCACAATTATCCGAGAAACAAGGAGATAAACTCAAACAAGGAGATTGATTGATAAAGGGTTTTGCTAAAAATAGCCATAGGTTTCAGAATTCGATCTCTTTGATGTTCTGTTCGTCCCTGTCCTGTCTCTGTTTTTGTTTCTGAATTACTTGAACTGATCAATCCATCATAAAACAGGACAGGGTAGATTGACCATTCATAAAATATGTTGTTTTATTTTGTTTATAGTTGCTAATTGGCCTGATATTTGTCTTATATTCGTGCCCATTTCATTATGTAACTAATATTTATGTAACCATTCAAGCCCAATGCTAGTAGATATTGTCTGTATTAGTCCGTTATGTATCGCCGTCAACCTCACGATATTAAAACGAGTCTACTGGGGACAGTGGTTTCCACACCGTTATAAGGATGTGGGATCTCACAATCCACCCCTTAGCGTCCTCACTGACACACCGCCCGGTGTCTGGCTTTGATACCATTTGTAATGGTCCAAGTTTACTGCTAGTAGATATTATTCGCTTTGACCCATTATGTATTACCGTCAATCACATGGTTTTAAAACGCGTCTATTAGGGAGAGTGATTTCCACCCTTATAAGGATGTGGGATCTCACAATCCACCTCCCTCAGGGGGCTAGCGTCCTCACTGGCACACTGCTTGGTGTCTAGCTTTGATACCATTTGTAACGGTCCAATGCTACTACTAATAAATATTGTCCGTTTTGGCCTGTTATGTGTCGCCGTCAATCTCCCGATTTTAAAACACAGCTCCTAGGGAAAGTGGTTTCCAAGCGCTTATAAGGTCGTGGCATCTCACAATCCACTCCCTTTGGGGGGCCAGCATTCTTGTTGGCACACCGTCCAGTGTCTGGCTCTGATATTATTTGTAACCGTCTAAACTCACTGCTAGTAGATATTGTCCATTTTGACCCGTTACGTATCTCAATAGATGCCTAAGCATGCAGCTTTAACTCAGTTTCCCACCCGATGAGGTTTTTAATCATGGAAATGTGGAAAACATGATAAGGAGGTTCTTGAGTTTCTGGTTATATTACAACATTACGGCTAATTCGTGATGAAAAAACGAAAACGGCGACAAAAACGTTCACGAAATCTCGAGATCGGGAGCAATAAACAACAGAGAAAAGGTCGAGAAGCTCTATGAATCATTAACAATGATAGATATAGAAGAAGAATTCCAAGTGTTTGCATTACATAATACATCATTCTGCACTGTCAAAGGCTCAACTAATCTGTGATTTCATAATGTCAATATCAGCATCATCCATACATCATATCAGCAGGAAGGTGATCTTACAAATTCGAAAAACAACTCGGACACATCGCCAGAAACCGCAAGGCGTAACGAAACGACATATTAATCAGTCGATCTTTGAACTCTTCTATCAGTCGTCGTAGTACCAAAAGCAATCCGTTATACAGTCAGAAACATCGCCAATTATTATCAGTTTCGTCGTAAAGAAATGACATTGTTCTCGTCGTCATACACTAATATTTGATGTAATAATCTACATAATCATACAGCTGCAAGAATCAGACTCCTCGTCCCCGGAATCGCTCACGTCGCTGCAGAACGAACAGACACAAAAACCAGTCCAAATTTTACAAATCTAAAAACAAAGATATACTCAATCCACAGCATCATCCATTACATTCAAACATAGATTTCATCTACCTTAAAACATGTTCTTAACTTCAGTCTAAGATGAAAACAGCCAATGATGTCACAATACAAAACATTCAAGCATCATATCCCTCAATTCAAGCCTGTTCTAACTATTCGTCATTAGTGTTTTATCAACTGAGTTATGTTTAAATTGGCGTTCTTCTTCGATCGAACTAGAATAACCCAAAGAACAGATCAGGCAGCATTTTTGGTTCTAACCCAGATATGGAAACTTTCAGCTTCTTCAAACATCTCAAGTTCAAATATCAACAGAAATGTAAGAACAAGAACAAGAACAGAATTACAGAAATCAGACCAAAAAAGCCATCAAAATGCTCCAAGAAAAGGGGAAAACAATTAAGCTACCTCGGTTGAAACTCCAAAATCTCCGCTAGGTTATTACCATTACTATCATTCCACCGGACTTTCATCCTCGGCTTATTCGATTTCCTCGACATTCCGCCGCGCCGCGGCGGCAATAGAGCATTCGATTCACTGTCATCTTCGCCGTTTCTATGATCCCCAACTTCTCCCGCCGCCGCAGAGTCCACAGACCTCTCATCGTAGCCATTAACAGCCCTAGAATCGCCGCCCATAGCCTCGAAACTCGCAGTATAAATCCAATCGGAAATTTGCCCTATAAACAACCCCAAAAAACAGACCTAGATTTCGGATTTCTAAATCGAACCATCTCAGAAATCCAGTTTTTGTAAAAACCCCAATATAATAAGAACACAATTCAGCGGCTCAAAACTGAGATTCCGCAACTGGGTCAACGCTCACGGGTTCAAAATTTATGAGCCCAGCAACCCCAACAAAAAACCCGTCTCAAAAAAGTAAAACCCCCGATCTAAAACTTTAACCAAACAAAGCTACGAAGAACAGATAGAACTCCCAAGAAAATTAAATCCCTTCCAAAACCCAAAAAGAAAAATTGAAGAAAAAAAAAAGGGGGGAGGTTACATATAACATAACGGAACCAAAATTTAACTCAAATCGTGACCTTCCGATGAAAGGGTGAGTTGTCCAGATCGCGAAAAAAAGCAATTAACTGAAACAGAGGGGAAAGAAGGCGTTTACTTGGGTGTGATTGGTGAACAGTGATATCGAATAATGGCGTGGAATCGGACGGTCTGGATTGGATAGATAGGAGAAGGGAAGAGCCATCCGTGGGTCGCAGTGGCGGGTGTTCGTTAAATTCGTTGCTCATAAACTGTCGGTTACCACCGGATCTTGTCTTCCTTTTGTTCCATTGACGTTAATTTAACATTAATTCATGTCGTTAATATCCGGTTGTTTTCGGACCATAATTAGTAATTAAGTACTTTAGGCTTTATATTTATAGCATCCATAGCATATATTATATAAATTTATGAGCTATAAATATAAATATATGAGCATGTTGGAGCATGACTATGTCAATTTTGTTTGTAAATTAAATTACCATTTAAGACATTATCTTAATGTTATTTATAAACAAAACCATTTCTGCATAAAATCTAAACTTGAAGTGGGCTTCGAGTAAAGCGCCGACCCATTTCATATGGAAGAAATCAATTATTGCGTCCTCCTTTTGTTTAGGCCCAGATCCAGAGGGAAACTTAAAAGGATCGTTGCTTTGAGGAATTTGCAAACTTACGCCTCTCAAAAACGATGGCATGAAATGGAAGCAACACCCACGTCAAACTTGAAATGAGGGCTTGCAGAGATTAGCGGCAAATCAACTTCAATCAGCGCCACCAAACAAAGGGTTCATCGGGAAGTGGAGATCATCAAATGGGTAATCCCTAAATTTGCTTTATCGATAAGCCACTGAAAGAGATGGTATTGGTCTAATGGGTTGGTTGCTTCTATTGTTACCAAACTTTGAGTGGATATGGAGCTTAGAAATTACTCATAATGTCATGATCTCAATCGAAAAGGAGTGGACATTTCTTACACTGAATATGTATTGGAGTCCTTTCTTCTCATTTACCATGAAAAATGAGGTAGAGAGGGCTGTTTGTGCTTGTGAGGATGGCTTGCTTTCAGAGAGCTTCACCAGCTTTGAAGGAGATCCTCCTTAAGCTCTACAGGTGAGAAACAAGTTCATGTGTTCTATGCTGAAAATCTTTGAAACCCATATAGATAAGGTTTTAGGGATTAAATTGTGTTGGTTATGATTACAGTTCGGAAAATCCGACAGAAATTGAGCATCACTTGCATGAATTTGGTTCTGTTCAGTACCATATCCAGGTACTGTTCTTCTCACTCATCTGGGACTGTTCATGTTTAAGATTTGAATTAGTGTCCTAATGGCTTTTTGATTGTCTGGTAGTCTTCCATATCGGATTCACTGCACGTTTACTTGTCGATTGCTACTCCATTGTTGTCACAAGGGGTTCTTTTATCTGATGGGCTCTCGCCATATACTCTCGAAATGGTAAAACAAATTTGCTCTCATGCTGTTGAGATCATTGAACCTGCAAAAGAAGGATACAAACTTACTCTAAGAATCGACTTTGCAAAAATTTTGCATGAGGAAGGTATGATTATCCACTTGAACAGCTTCATTAATTAGAAAACTAGTTTATGAAAAGATTCAGTGTCAATGTGGCATAGTTTATGTGAGATCATACATCGGTTGGAGAGGGGAACAAAGCATTCCTTATAAGGGTGTGAGAATTTCTCCTTAGTAGACACATTTTAAAACTGTGAGACTGATAGCGATACGTATCATGCTGAAGTGGACAATATATGCTAATATTGTGCTTGAGATGTTACAAATGTATCATAGCCGGACATCGGATGATGTGTTAGCAAGGACGTTGAGCCCCCAAAGGGGTGGATTGTGGGATCCCACATCGGTTGAAGAGGGAAACGAAGCATTCCTTACAAGGGTGTGAAAACCTTACCCTAGTAGACGTGTTTTAAAACTGGGAGGCTGACGGCGATACATAACGGGTCAAAACGTACAATATCTATTAACGGTGGTCTCAGGCTGTTACGGTTTAAGGAAGAAAACAAATTTTTACTACTCGGCGATCTATAGAACGTTGAAATGTGAGGTTTTCTTCATAACATTACATTGATTGTTTGTTGTGGATGTTCTTTTTGCAGAGCCAGAAAAGATAATTACAGATATTGCTGCTGTTCATGCAGTGATCCTAAGTTCTCAGCTAAAAGAAATGTTGATAAACGTCAATTCTCCTGCGCTATGTCAAGGAACCTCCAGACCCATCAAACTTGTATATCATCCGAGGGAACCATTCTTTGTTATCAAGCAGGCAAGTCCCAGTGGGAATATTTTGAGTCACTTCAGTGTGCCTGTTCTTTATAAGGAGCAAGATAGATGAATACTCTGTACACTTTCATATCTCTTAGTTGACAAATTTCTTGCATTCAGCCCCAAAAGATCCTCATAGTCTTCCCAATTCGTTTCAAGGAAAATACAGATGTGATCATTGCGACCGCGTTCTTTCGGGTACGTTGCTGAAATAGCAAAGCTAGGATCTGTTCTTAATTTCTTTTGGATAATACAACTCATGTAGTCAAATAGGAACTTATGGATGTGGGAAGCTCTGAAAAATGGTCAAAAACACCTCCTTGTTGTTGGTCACCCATACCCCCTCCAGAACTGAGAGGCGAACCTTTAGAAGAACTGAGCACGAATGGAGGATTCGTCACGTTCGGTACGATATTAAGCTATATTTATCACTTAGTTCAGCTTGATAGACTTGTATCCTCTCAAACTCTTTGTTCACATAATGTATGAACAGATATTTCTGTGCACCACGTTGAAGGTAAAAGGCTTGAGAAGACTGTGTGGAGTTTGCTGAACTTTAATGCATATGTTAAGTACCATGTAAAGGTATCATGTTTGTTCTTATTCTCCGACCTGTCTTCTGTGACAATCCTTTTCCCTCTTGTTTGATATCATCTTTGGTGAACTTCCAACACAGACAACCAGAGGCTTTATCCAGAGAAGGATGAGGAAGCGGTTAGAAGGGCTTGTTGAGGTAAGTTCAAGTATATCCAAATATCAGTGATATTTGGAAGAAGATGATGTTTCTCACTAAAAATGTCTATGTTAATTTCTAGATCTTGCATCAGAAAACCTCAGATGATGGCCTACTCAACAAGGGTCAAGGTATGCTCTTGACAATGATTGAATACCATCTCATAATTGTTGCTCTTGTTGTTTTGTGTCTGGACGAGTGAGCTATGGATGGCCAATCCAAAACCGAACTTTCGATCTAATCTCTGAGTTTCTGTGAGATCCCACATTGGTTGGAGAGGGGAACGAAGCACCTTTCATAAGGGTGTGGAAACCTTTCCCTAATAGATGTGTTTTAAAAACCGTTAGACTGACGGCAACATGTAATGGGCCAAAGTGGACAATATTTGCTAGCGATGGGCTTTGACTATTACAAATGATATCAGAGCCAAACACCAGCAAGGACGTTGGGCCTCCAAGGAGGGTGGATTGTGAGATCCCACATTGGTTGGAGAGGGGAACGAAGCACCTTTTATAAGGGTGTGGAAACCTCTCCCTAAGAGACGTGTTTTAAAAACTGTGATTGACGACGATACGTAACAGGCCAATACATATAGTTTAGTCAAATAAGCTTTTGCAGCATATGGCATTAAGAAAGGAGAATTGTCCAAGTATAGTGAACTATTTATCTCATAGCTTAATTCTATGTGGATGCAGGCATTAAGTATATGAAGAAATTGGCAGCTAGAACTAAACACATCAAACAGAAATGTCATAGTCTGAGCAGGAAGATCAAGAGAATCCGGTTTCGAATTAAAATTCCTGGATTTGCACGGTTTCGTCGAAGATGGCTGAAGTTCCCAACGTTTTCTTCTTCGATCCGATACACCAGATTAAAATGAAGCGATGGAATTTAGGATATTACAACCAGATGAAATGGTCAAGTCTATGACATCAACACAAATAACTTTGGAAATAAGGAACGCTGTTGGTAGATACAGTGAGTATACTTGCAGGGAGGCTTAGAGCTTAGTTTCACATGTTGCCATTGTCAATTCTCATAGAGAACCTGTATTTGGGGACCAATATGAAACAACGACTAAAACTATATCCAAGTATCGGAGTGTACTCGTTTATATCTGGTAGATCTTTACATTTCATAATACAAACATACAGACACATCATCAAACGTCTTTTACGTACAACTAGATCTATCTCGATGATTCTATCGAAATTTATCCAAATCAAACCTCGTTTATCAAGTGGGTAGGAAGATGCCGCCTGTAATGAATATGGTTGATAGAAAGTAGACAGATGGAAGCAAGCAGGAAAAGGGGCCAATTGCAGTGTGGATTCTGATAATGTTCCAAACCAATAGGGACCATCAGTCATCTAAACCAAAATCCACGCCATCAGTTTGTGTGGCTCCAAAAATGACTCCTCACCTCTCTCCCTTTCAAAACTATCCATTTTCACAAAGCATACAAAACCCATCATCACATCTATGCTTCCATTACAAGTTCCAGCATGTTGGTAAAGACCCTTCCAGCCATCACGGAAGCCATCTAGAAGAACAGCTCTCTGATCTTCCACCCTTTTCATGGCAACTTCAGTTTCTGTAGCTGGGTTTCATAAGCCTCTTTACTCCACCTTCCATGGAGGATGGGGGACTTCAATTTGCGGCCACAACAGCACCGTGCTGATCAAGTCAGTCCCGGAAGCCGTTCGAGTCGCAAAGCCTGTAAGATTCCGGCCAGTGATGAAGAATATTAATGAAGGGAAAGGACTATTTGCACCTGTGGTTGTTCTTGCCCGAAATATTATAGGAAAGAAACGTTTCAATCAGTTGAGAGGCAAGGCCATTGCCCTGCACTCCCAGGTAATGAGCTACCCTCCTTCACTTGAATTCTCCTTTGTGAGAAAGCTGCGTTGAAGTTTCTCCTTTTGGACAGGTAATTACTGAGTTCTGCAAATCTATAGGAGCTGATGCAAAGCAAAGGCAGGGATTGATTAGGTTAGCCAAGAAGAATGGAGAAAGATTAGGATTCCTTGCTTGATCTCATCAATCTGTTCCCTTGATCATCATATATAAATCATAGATCTCTCTACTTTCTGCTGTCTTTTATACTACCATATTCTTCAATTTGGCAGCAGCAATATTCCAAAATTGCATGAAACTTGATGATTGAAGATCTGAACAGTTCATCGACGATCAAATAACTGTAGAACTGCAAAAAAAAACATCCAAATCTTCACAGAAAAAGTTCCAACTGGTTTAAAAGCAAAGAACACCAAGACAAAATACGGTGGTTTCATGAATCATTCAGAATAAGGAATAAGAGAAAATAAGGAGATGATCACAAGGACTTCTTTCTGATTAAGAAATGATCAAAACAAGTTCCAAATACGAGATTACAGCTTTAACAGACAAGTAAATAGCAAGCTAAGCTTATTCATCACACATGTCACATCCTTCCCTCTGTCTGTGTAGATCAATCCTTCCCGACCAAAAGAAACGGTTTAAAAAGCCAAAAGCAAGTCGAAATTGCATTGCTTAATAAACATAATACATTGGATTTGGAAGCTTGAATGTTCTTCTTCCCCTTGGCTTTCCTTCAATGCTGCTATATTGATCTCCCACATTCCCCCAAATGTTGTACCCTCCATTCACCAATCGCCTTCTCACATCTGCCTTGTATTGCTCCACTTCCTTCTTCTCATCTTCAGGGCTCCTGCAAATCAAACATAGAAACAAGGGAACAAACTCATCACTCACTCGCAAAATGAGAGACAGGATTCTGATTTCTGGACTTGTGGATTGACTGACTGACTGACCTTAAGATGAGATTGGTCCATCCATGGTAGCCCACTTGAACAAGATTCTCAATGGTGGCAGATCTGAGATTTTCCCGTCTCGCGGATATCAAAATGATGTCCACTCCTCTCGCTTTCAGCAGATTGAAAAGCCTCAATGAGTGATCCAAAAGTGGTGCTTTGGCCTTGCTCATCCACGCCTCCAAATCCGTCAGGTTCAATTTCTTCCCCCTACCCTCCCATAATCCCATTCAACAAAATAGCAATCAATCAGAATTCAGAACACATTCTACAGACTTACAAACATTCTTCAGCAATCAAAACACAGAACACCAAGCAAAAGGGAAACAGAATTAGACAATCAATTCAAACACAAAACCAAGTAAAGGGTATGATGTAAAGGAAAAAAGAAAGTTACCCAAATTGATTCTTCTTGTAATAGGGGACAGTGGAGATGAGGGTATCATCGATGTCGAAGATCCAAGCATCAGTGCCATCACCTTTAAGGGCACAGCCCTTGGTAAGGTACACGATGCACTCCTCGATCGTCCTCTCGGAATCAACTTTGTACTGAGTGGAGGTAACGTATTTGCCAATGTAGCTAACGCATTCCTCAGGCACCACATGGAAGAATCGGATGTTGTGAAGCTCGACGTTCAATCTCCAGCTTTCGCAGTAGTTTTTAAGGCTGATTTTGAGGCCATTTCTGGACCTCTGGCTCAGAATGTTCCAGTCTGAAGCCGATGCAGTTGCAGTGATGAAAAGGAAGAGGAAAACGGAGAGATGGGGTAGTAGAGATTTCGCCATTGTGTTATGGGTTGTGCAATGGAAGTGGAATTTGGGAGCGTTTAAGTAGGCACATTACAGGAGAAATGATCGGAAGGGACAGAGTCAATAGATTGGGCGAAATAAGATCACATGGGACCCTGAATCCAAGCTGTAGTGTGCCACCACAAACACATTTGTCTATTTCCAATCAAATCATTCGAAAAAGTGGAAGAGCTTTATTCAACGCCAATGTAAATCTCTCTTTTTTCCTTTTCAATGTAAATAATACCATTTCGCCGTATAACCTTCGGTGTGTACATCAAGTGTTTGATTTAGTCTCCAAACTTTTCACTAAAAAGTACAAAGGAATAACAATAATAATCTGAGGGTGTCGGCTACAAATCACATGCCGGACAGGCCAGAGTGGCGGCATCCAATTCAACGGGCTTGGCATGAAATCTGGATTTCTTTGGAATTATACACCGAGTGATGAAGACTAAGAAACGTAATGACAAGCATTACCAGCCTAAAGTCAGATTAATACATCACACCAATCAGAACTGCTCCATCCGCATGTCCTTTGAAATACTCCTTCAAAATTTTGTTAAATGGTTGTATACTTATTCAAATGGTCTTTTCCCACTAATAAAAAACTGTTAAATTGGAGAAGTTGAAAAAATCATCGAATCGATACATTCACAAATTATTAGCCACATCCCTTTCATCTCTAATCTCTTGTCAAACCCAAAGCACATCACAAATACAAATAAAATGTTGGTCAACGGTTTGAAAGATGGGATAATGTATAACATAATGCTTAGTCAATAGAGGACGATTTTGTTCCAGGTCGATTCTGAAGAAAGAAGAAGAAAGGGAATATGGAGGCTATATGGGCGACTGTTGTGTTCAGTAAGGTACAGAGAAGAAACCTCTGCCACAACCTGCTTCAACCTCTAAATCTCCTAAAATCTACAGAACTTCAGGTTCACAAGTAAATCTTCAATTCTTGCCTGCATAAGGTCCATATGTTCTTCAATTCTTGCCAGAAAAGGTCTATAAGTTCACAAGATGCCATTAATCTTTGTTTAAGTAGCTCCAAATTGCACCAATCCAAGTGTAATATTATTCCAAAGGTCCATAGTTACAACTGATCTGAAGTATTAAGCAGCCCCACAAATTGTAATCTCTTTCAGCCCAGAAATTCTTGGTTAACCAATTCTAAAGCCATCGACGTGGGAAGCAACTTAGATGTGGATACCACAACTTTACGATGCATTAATCATCTCCGTTTTAAGAACAGCTGTAAATCAAGAACATTAAGTCGTTGCAAAAACAAAAGAATTAGGATTTTGAAGTTCCACAGCCGTTTGACCCAAATTTTCGCAGAAATGAATTAGTAGATAAATGAAGAATTCCATAAAATATTTGACCCTAGAAAGGAAAATCGTAATCTCGAGAAACTGGAGTAATTCGAACAATACTATCATGTAGAGACCAAATGGAGCAGATGTGAGCTAAAAATGGTACAAACATCTGTAACGATGGACTCCGTCAATTTTCCAGACTCGTAACTGTATCAAACCATTAAAGTTTGAGATGACACATGACTAAGTCTGGTAGCACCAAATTGCTCGCGAAAACGATTATCAATCAAATTAAATTCAAACCGGCTAAGCCTCCATCATCCATTACAGACCCAACAATCTGCAACATTCCATAAGAAAACAAACTAATTATCGAGGTAAAAATGTCCCAGCCTTGACAGAGACGATAAACGAAGTTATCGTCTGGGAATGGGATAAGATTGGCGTACAATCTAGCTGGGTATGGGAGGTGCAGAGAAACAAAATACAGAAAATTCTCGACACCACAGCACCAGCGATTTCGCAATTAGGGCAAAACTAACAGAGATCGAGAGAGACGAAACTGAACGAAGGGTTTTCCCCAATAGAAAGTCTCGCGATGTCAACAAGCGCTAGGGTTTTCCCCATATTTATAGACAATTATAGAGGGATGACAACTTGGGCTTTAAAGCCCAAAATCCGTTGAGCCCAATTGATCCATCAGGCCCAATCGCCATTAATGGTATTAATGCTAATAACTTATTAGAGAAAATAATTAAGGACATAATTCAATAATTCACCATTAAAATTGAGATTAAATCTAATGCTGAAATTACGAATTCACCATTATCTTCTTATTTAAATTTTCAGTTAAATTCTAAAAATAAAAAACTTAATTTAGTGTAATTTCTAAGAAATAAAAAATAAAAAAATAAATAGTATTGAAAAAAAGTCAACAAAAATTGAAGTGACTATTGGAACCAAATATTATTTTATTATGAAACAAATAGGCTTTACAAAACTATAATATGAATGGGAAAACACAAAAAGTCCTCAACAAATGCCGTTGGGGACACGGAACTGAAAGTCAACTTCAGAATCAAGAAGTCAAACGACATTAACCTAATTCCTGTTCTTTCAAACATGTCCCCACAGCTGAAATGGAGAACAACCTTATCCAGTTTCCAGTGTGAAGCAACAGAGCTAGTTTAGTTATAACTTCTAATTTT
This sequence comes from Cucurbita moschata, assembly GCF_002738365.1. NCBI lineage: Eukaryota > Viridiplantae > Streptophyta > Magnoliopsida > Cucurbitales > Cucurbitaceae > Cucurbita > Cucurbita moschata. The sequence goes on along the minus strand of NW_019268553.1, from coordinate 1,792,875 downwards.
CATGTCTAAAACCTTAAACTTCCCTACTGCTTTATGCTAACTACTTTTTAACTCCTGTACATTTCTGGGTTTGAGACCAGGACTTCGCGAATGGACGATCGCCACTGCAATCGAGAAACATTGCAGAGACGATAGTTTCGATTGAAAATGAACAAAGTACAAGCCGTCGCGGATGTTCACCATCCTCAATGTTGGAGGACCATTCTCACAACCCTGAAACACAACAATCGCATTCTCATTATCCGATTCACAGTCACGAATCTAGCTACGTTACGAGAATGATTCAGAATTCGGAGTCGTGCAAAAAGAAGTAAACTAATAAAGTTAGAGCAGTTTTCGTGCTCGAATTAGCAGCAAGACACAAAGGGGGAGTGTATGTATACCTTAGCATGTATGTTAAATGCCCTGCATTCTTGCACGTCTGCTTGTCGAGTAGTATCGTCGTTGACGGATTGGCCTTCAAGTACTGTTAGAGGGCATCCGATGTCCCAACCGCCACAATCACAGAGTCCATTCGATCTCCACCGCTCCATGAGGGTGGAAGGACCACCGTTCCTTGTTCTAGGCCCGCCATGGAGACCAGCAGGAATAAGAACATTCATGCTCGTCGAACATTTTGCGCTGTTTCGCATACAACAGTCAGTCTGTATTGTTTGTTTGGCCTCGACCCGTTGGAGGAACTTTAAACCCCAACCTCCAACTCGGCTGCCACGATCTTCCGGAAGATGGTCTCTCACGACAACAGCAGCCAATTCAAGATTCGGAGGAAGGCTACGAGCACAAATTAAGTCATCGGAGCTGTTGCGTTTATTCGAGTATGGTTCCCAAGGACAAGAATCCTTCAAGACACCAGATCTATTCGGTTTAGATGAGTTACTTGTCCTAAATACCTCAGCCACCTTTCTTGGAAACACCTTATTCTTTTTTAAAATGGTGTTTGAAGCATTCGTCTCTACGTCAGAATTTTCGATACCACCAAACAACACGAATTCAGTATCCACAACTTTTGAATTATTCGGACAGACACTATAAGAAGACGACACCGTCATCTTGCCAACGACACGGGGTCTGGTATTCCTAACCTCGTGATCCTTTAGACCACTCTTTGTCGAACGAAACAAATAAACATAGTCCAATGCGTTATTATCAGCTGACACGACCTTCGACGAGTCAGCCACATAGACCTCCTTCTCATCATCTACAGAGAAAACGAAGTGAGGGCTTCCTTCCTTCCATGTGAACTGAAGCATACCTTGGCAAAGCGGTGTGGACGCTGAACCAGAAGAAGACTGATCAGAACATAAAGAATTCCTGCTCGGTGTGGAGAAAAACCTCTCGTTTGCTGTATCAGATCCATCTCGATGGCTTCCCTTCGTCGGTTCTGCATTTTCAAGCTTCTTCAATGAAGATATATCCACACCATTGGGAGAGTCTATAAATTTGCTGCCTGCGAAGCCTTTGATATCATTCACGTCCATTCTTACGAAACTCGAAGTTTCCTCCTTGATACCGAGTTGATGCAATAAAGGACTCTTCAATATGTTGATCATGCTCTTACTTCCCATAATTGAACCAACAAACCACAGTTTACTCGAGCTTATGACCGTGTTGCCATCCTCCCCAGTTGAAGGGCACGCGATAACGAACCTTTCCAAACCATCCATCCCTCTCATTCGTAATTTACTCGTACTCAAGCTTTCAGTCAAAGCAGCACCAGTCTTCACAGAGCTCGAGTTTATAGAATCGTTACAACGTACAGGCTTCGATGCACTAATCTGAATCATATCCAAGCATCGTCGAAGATATTTCTCATCTATCGTCACCATATACTTCGGAACCTTATAGTCTAACTCTATATTACAGTTAAAAACCGAATCACGAACATAGTTTTTACTGATTCGGTATTGCTTCGACTTCAAATACAATGCATTAGGCAGCATTACCTTCTGATTCAATCCTCTTGATATTGAGTACTTCGACAGATCCAAATCACCATTTTCTAACAACTCCTCGTCGTTGTTTCTGTCACGGAAAGAACCGATTTCTCTTTGCCGATCTTTCCGAGCATCGGTAGATGTTTGTTCCATATCCTATTTGAGTAAATTAAGGATCATAAATGGCTGAAAAACTGCTCACTGATCTCTCTCTCTCTGTTCAAATCACATATTTCTTCAACACCTATACACAAAGATTGGAAGTATACTCATAAGATCATAAGATCAAGAACGCAATCTGAAAGCGAAGAACATTAGATATCAATTCCAAAAAACAGCAACAACTTCAAGGAGGTGGAACTTTCATCCTCCCTCTCGTCCTCCATAATCAATCATTTCAAGCTTTTTGAAGCTGAAACAAACCTGCCCTGAATCTCCTAAATCAGAAACTTACTCAACCAAAAGATTGGAAAATACACGAAGAATCAAGCAAGAAATCGCCATCAAACTTAAGAACAGCTTCCGATTGATACCATAAGGTGGAAGAAAGTGAAGGAAAACAAGGAAGAAGGAAAAATAGCAACAACCCCACAAAGGAAATCAGGGGTATAAAGGCTAAACATGATTAAGAGTGATAAACCCACAATCCAAAACACAAAACACAAAGTTTTTACAGAAAGTAAGCTCAATAAACAAGTACAAAACAGAGAAAAGAATAGTAGTTTAATAATAAGAACAAGAAGAACAGTGACAATAATAATAAACAGGGGAAAGAGCAGCTTTTACTATCTTGCCTCAAGAAATGGATCCAAGGAGGAGCAAAATATGAGTCGAGTCAAAGAAGCAGAGACAAGGAGCCAGACCCACAAGAGAGGAATCGCCTTAATCGCCTCTGAAATCCTCCAAGCCTCCGAGTTTGAGCATATATTCGGTGAAGGAGAGAAAGAAAAAGAGGGCAGTAGAAAGGTGAATAGGTTAGTGGGTGGGGGGGGAGAATAAATTAGTGTCAAAAAATACAGAACAAAGCCAAGGTCGCACATGGAAAAGCAGGATAAGCTTTATGACCCAAAAACTAAAACGGGCAACGATGATAATGCGTGGCTGCTGCGAACTGCAAAAACGAGAAATGGCAGCAGGAAGATCAATGAACAGAAACTGCGGTGCTTAGAGGTCCCACCGCCATGGCTAAAACGCGGAGAAATCTTTCATTTTCAGAGGCGACCCAGTTGATTCATCAGCTTGGAGAGGGATGGTAAAGAAGAAAAATGGGGGTCTGTGAGCTGGTGCGCATACAAGCCCCACTGTGTGTGTCACATGGAGCCCACAACGCGCATTGTTCTTTGGAACAGGGGATTTGGGACGAACAGTTTCCTTTCGAGGGTGGAAAGTGGGGAATTGGGGTTTACGATTCTCCAATTCATCTTCTTTCCCTGCTCCGAATCTTTCTTCCGTCTAGTTTTTTTCCCCAAATTGTTTTCCAAGAACATGAAGCAAAATAAATTGTGGATTAAATTAAAGTTCAAATTTATAATTTATAATTAATAATTAATAATTTTTTTATTTTTTTTTCAAATGATCCATTAAATATAAATTTAGAGACTAAATAGATATAAATATAAGCAATTTCATAAATGATTTTTTTTTGTAAGATCTTTCTCTAAGTAGAACCAAACATTCCTTATAATAACGTGGAAATCTCTCTCTAACACGCTTTAAAACCGTGAGATTAACAGTGATGTGTAATGGGTCAAAGTGGATAATATGTGTTAGTTGTGGGTTTATACTATTACAAATGATATTAGAACTAAATACCGGGCGGTGTGTCAACAAGGATACTCGCTCCTAAAGGAAGTGAATTATGATATCCTACATCAATTGGAAGAGGAACTCGTTGGCTCTTAAGGGGAATGGATTGTGATATCCTACGTCAGTTGAAAAGAGAAACAAAACATTTATTACAAAGGTATGAAAATGGCTAAAGTGGACAATATCGGCTACGGTAAGACTGACAACGATACATAACGAGTTATAGCGTACACAAAATGAGTTAAATAAATTGAATTTATAGTAAGTTTTAATTAGTTTGGTCCAATTATAAATATTATTAAAATAATCAAATGGTAATTAATTAGTTTTAATATACAAAATAATGTTTTTTTTTGTTCGTCCTTAGTTTGAAAATTTGATTAAAAAAAGTTTTTATGCATGTGAAGGAGAGAGAAAATAGAGTGATTTTGTTTTAACTTTAAATATTTTCATTTTTTTTCAAAGATATTATTAGAATACTTGAAAATATATTTTCTATTATTATAAATAACATACGTGATATTATTCCAACTATATAAAATATTAAAATCATAAATAATTTAATATAAAATGATAACTTATTCAAGAAAAATCAATATTCCTTTGGATTTTAATTTTAATTTCATTTTTATATTTTAAAGTTTCATTTTAACTTATTATGATTTAGTCAACCTTCATAAACTATACTCTTATCTTATTAAATACATGACATTTTTTTATAGATTTAAATAATTATGAATTCAAAAGTTGGTCTCTTATTAAATAATTATGAATTTCACATCGAATTTATAATTTCATTTTTAAATTTTATATCTCAATTTGCAAATTTGTCATTTAAAAATCGAATTACTTATTTATTATTATAGCTGGTTTCAATTATTCTGCGCTGAACTGTAAAAGGCAAAATATTAAAATAATTTCTCACCGAACATTCTTCGATTTTTTAATTTCAGAAATAATTTAATATTTTTATTAACTATTATTATATTTTAAAAAAATAGAGACAGTTTGGGCTTACGTTAAGTCACAGTCTGTCAGTTTAGCCTTTAAGGTACGGAGGCTTTTCATTGGACAAATTAACAAATAAAAATATATCTTAATTTTATTACGTCACAAATATTAATGCATTTTTTTCTTAATAATTTGATATTTTCAAAATTAATTTTTTTAAATTGCCATTTAAGGCTCATATAAATTATAATCGAGTAATTGTTCTTAATTTCTTCTCTTTCATTATCACTCCCTTTATTTAAACAAAGTCTTAATAACATAATTGAGAATCTTTTTATTCTTTATTATGTCATTTTAAAATTATTCCTCATTTAATATTTAGATAGAAATTAGAATTTTTGGCGCTTTTCCATGTTTGAATTAATTCAATTCAAATAAATAAATAAAAATATTAATTAATTAGTTAAGCAATGATATTTAATTACATGATCATAATTAGACAATTTATTTTTAAAATATCTAAATTATTGTTTTAAAATAGATAGTCACGGATTGCTTTATGAATTAAATGCGTTTGAACTTTTTAATTAAATGACTACTCAATTGATTTGTAGACTTTGAATAATAATAATGAAAAAATGATGCGCGTTAAAAAAGTTTTCAATAAAATCTCCTTCTTTATCTGTGGTTTCATTATTAAATTGGTTTGATATCAAAATGACAGTGAAAATACACAACTCTCCTTTCATTTATTTTATTCAGTAAATTAGGCCACGTGGATTTTCAGTTAATTAAAATAATAATAATAATTTGCCACGTAAGATAATTGGTATTACTTATGTCATAAATAAAGAGTAAAAAGATTAATTGGTAGATGACGTGGATTTAAATGTCACACATGCATCTATTAAAATTCTTTGAATGATTATTGTGCATTGTGCTTACTTGTAGTAAACGCCTACTCAACTTTTTTTTCTTTTTTTTTTTTTTTCAGTTTTAAAGTTTGTTTTTATATTCACTTAGATCTACATGTAAGTTATCACCGACATGTCGTTCCCAATCAATTTCTATAATCGTTTCTCTTCAATGTTCGACTAGCAACAATTTGATGTTATCGTCATCGTCTCACCATTCATTATCCTCTTTTAGCTAACATTCATTCTTCACCGTCGATATAGTTATGTTCGCTACTCATAGCTTCCAGGGGTAAAAACTATCCCCACGAACCAAACACGAATCAAGTTACTCAATATAAGATTGCTCAAAAAATTGCCCCATCACCAAACTACCCTGCATTGAAAAAAAATGTACAGACATGATAGATGATTGTGAGATCCGTGACGAGTGCCAGTGAGGACGCTAGGCATTGAAGAGGTGGATTGTAAGAGCCTACATAAATTGAAGAGAGGAACGAGTGTCAGCGAGGACGTTGGGCTCGTTTGAGAAGGAAACTAAACATTGTTTACGAGGGTGTAAAAACTCTTTCCTAAAAAGACACGTTTAAAAGCCTTGAAGGAAAACGTGACAAAAAAAAAATCTAAATAAGACAATATCTAGTAGCGGTAGGTTCGAGGTGGTACGATGATAATATTAAAATAATAATAAAGAACGCCACTAGCCATTGAAAGACGAAAGGGCAAATTTTTGTTGTTTTGCACCACATTACCTAACTTCTTCACATGCATCCTATTTTCAAACCATTTTGGCCATCTACCTACTCCTTTTTCTATTTTACTCCACATTATTCAACCTTCTTTTGTCGTTCTTAAGCTTATTTACTTGGGCCCCGTGTACTTGGGATAAGACCGTTTGTTTCTCGTTTTGGTTAGTAGTCGTGATCTGGTGTTATACTCGATTGTGAAAAAATCGTCTTAGATTAGGTTTGATTTGTTCGTAATTTTGAAGAAACATATTTTGTTCTTTTTTAACGACTCTGGTTCAATTATATTATTATTAAAAAATTATAATTTTTCTATATAATTAAAAGAAACAAACAAATAGATAAAAATGAGAATGATGAAGTTATTAAATAAACATTTTGAAATCAATATTAAAATTACATATACTCGATTTAATATTTTAAATATTCACCGATCTTTAATTGAAATAATATTTAATTTTAATTTTTTTTTGAAATCTTGAACAGTTGTTTATTAATTAATTTTATATTATATAGTTTTATTCATCGACTATATTATATGTTCATTTTCAATAATTTAATATGAAAGACGTGTGAAGAGTTGTGACGTCTATTTATTAAAAGAATCGATATCATTAATGAAGTATGAAATACATCATTTGATTTTATATTAAACTCGATAGATACAACTATCTAAAAAACATAGGTCCAATAGAATAGGGTCAATGTTCATCAATGATAAAGGATGAGTGATGCTGACCTTATTGAAGGCAATTTCAGACGTGATTGATGAAGATAAAGCATAAGCATTAACAGTTCGTAAAAGTATCCTACATCGATAGAGACGTGATTGCAAGTTGGAATTAAAGGTGAAAGTAGACTTGACTAAATTCCCCGACTTGCCAAAAGGAACCAAAATATAACTATTTAGATTGTGATCGGGATTTTATATATATTTTACTAAAAAAATCACATAATTACGAGAAAGGTGGGTTCAAAAAATAGGTTGAATGCATTTGAAGGAAAGATTATCTCGATTAATCACTCACGTTCTTAGCAACAAGCTTTCTAGAAGAGACGGACAGAAGTCCCTATGTCAAAATTTAGTATAGCTCTACGATCTTAGTTCGGGTTTGCTATCTATACCGAAAAATAAAAAAAATTAAACTATATTTAATATAAATGTGAATAATTAATTTAGTAATATGAAAACTTAAATATATATTATAAAAAAAATAAATCGACAAAATCTGAGTAGACTCAGTCACCAATTGGGCTGCTTATGGGCTGCGCATAACAGAAGCCCAGTGGGCCAGGCAGAAGGGAGTCCGGTCCATCTAAGCCAAGCTTTGAAAATCCCTAGTATCAGCTAACAGGCGCTCTTTTTTCCCCCCGATCTCTCTCTCCCGCTCATCTTCCTCTCGCGCTGCTGGTTGCTGACTGGCTAGCAGTGCTGTCCGCTGTCTGAGAAAATCCTGCTCCGCCACTACTGCACTCATAAGCCCTAGCTCTCCGTTAAAATGAACTGCTCCAGTAAGTTCTCCCGTCTCTAATTCCTGGTAATTCCTCCTGCTGTTCTTTCGTTTTGTGTTGATTTCTGTTACTGGTATCTTGTGTTGCTCTACAGTTTCCGGTGAGATTCCGGAAGAGCCAGTTGTCTCCAAGAATTCTGGACTACTCTTCGAGAAGCGTTTAATTGAGAGGCACATTTCTGTATGCTTGCTTTTTTCTTTTCCCTCCCACTTGACTCTTTCTCCATGCCTTTTTAGGGTTTTTGCTTCACTCGGCGTAATGGAAATCTGGTTTTCGGTCTTTATTTGGCTCATGGAGTTATATTTTCGGGAATCATGGGATTCAAGGGTGCTTTATCCATTTTTTTTTCTTTACTTTTGAAAAGATTTTGATATTTTAATCGAGGTGTTTTCTCGCAGCTGAGAATTCTGAAACTTAGAGCCATTTCAGTTTGTTTTTCTCAAGTCGGATTTTTTTATCCGCACCTTCAATGATTTTTTTTATAAATTCTTATAATGTCAGTTGACCAAAAATTTATACTCAGAAAGGGAAGCGTACTTCCATATCTTTCTGTAGTACGTTTCTTACCTTACTTTTCAAATTTTCTATAAGGAAGTTAAACAGGACTTTTCCAATTTTTCATAGGTTATCGTTTTGTTAGGTACATTTTCAAAATTGAAGCCATGTTTTGAGAACTTAAAAAGGTAGTTTTTAAAAACTGGTTAGTTACTGTTTTCAGAATTTGGGTGAAAATTCAAATGTTTACTAAGAGAAAACTAGAAACATTGTGGAAATTGTGAGAAAATAAGTACAATTTCGAAAAACAAAAAACCGAATGATTATCAAACGGAGCCCTAGTTTACTACATGTAGTAGGGGAAAAAACAGGGGTAGTGATTTTACACGTCGTACTCTTAACCATGTAAAATAAATCCTTCTCTGCCTGGTATTATCTTCAGATTTGGTCAAATAATTTTATTTCATACAGTATATATTATTTTTAGTGCTTTTCTTTGCTCCACTCTAATACAACCTTGAGTTTCGAGGGATTTAGTCGAAGGGATTTGATTTAAAATTTTGCAACTTTTTCTTGCTTTTGTTTGTATATGTTTAGAATTATTTTTCAACAAACTAAATATTGCGTTTGATTAGTGTAAATTGTTTGTATTGCATCTCCAGGACTATGGGAAATGCCCTGTTACTGGTGAACCGCTTTCCATCGATGACATGGTTCCAATTAAAACTGGAAAGGTATGGAAATATCTCTGATTCTGTTTAGTTAAATTCTAAATTCTTTGGGCCTTCTTCATTTCTCTATAAAACACGCATGTGCAATGTTACATATTAGTATAGATTTGGAGAAAGTGTCTGAATTGGAACGTCAAGTGGCCTGTAATGTACCTAGCTCTATTTCATGAAGTTGAAAAGTGCAGGGGTTAAAGGCTAGAGACATCCTAGTACATTTCCATCTGAATATTTTCTTCTTTTTCTTCTTTTTCCCCTTCTTTAACTTCCCTCTTGTTCATTAATTTCTCTGCAGATAGTCAAGCCCAGGCAAGCTGCTAGCATCCCTGGAATGCTTGGAATGTTCCAGAATGTATGGAATTACGCTCTATAATCTATTTTATCGCTGTAGTTGTACTTTTGATCAATAGCTTTGATGCTCTTGTGCTCCTGGAAGATTCAATTTTCTTCATTAATGTGCTTTGTTGGATGTTTTGTTTAGCTTGCATTGTATTATCATGTATATAGCAGTACATTATTATGTGATTTATTTTTTAGTAAGTTATGCTTTCCCAATTTATTGGGTACGCATGGAGTTCTATATAACGAGAAGTATATGATTGTTTATAATGTTTATTTTCAAGTATTTTATCTTTATCAGACTACCATATTATATCCTTAGTTACCGTGTCCCTTTTTTCGGGCAAGAATCAATTTCAGTATGCAATTGCAAAAAAAAAAAGAAAAGAAAAGAAAAAGGGATTAAGCCCCTACCCAAGGAATTGTTATTAAACCTCTCTAATCACCATCCAAGGGAGTCACTGATACTTAATCACCATCCTTCAAGCTTAAGTGTCAGACTATTGTTGGGTGTTCATGTTGACATTTTGGTCGCTGAGCTATTTACATGTATTGTATGAAGCGTTTAATTTGTATCCTTTTATGAAAACTATGTTGAAATTTAAGCTATCTTATGTTTTAAGTTCGAGGATGTGCTTCATCATTGTTGTTCCTATCAGATATATGGGTCTAACACAAAATGGATTTTACTTATTTCTTTTCTTAAATCATGCTATTTACATATATTGTGTTTTTTTTAATCAAGGCTGAAAAATATGATTTTTCTCTAAGGATAGGAATGGGATGTTTTAGTGCTGTCCAATTTTGCGCTAGAGCAACAGCTGCATACAGCTAGACAGGAGCTTAGTCACGCCTTGTATCAGGTATATCTTTTTTATTTTATTTTTATTAATTCCCAATTTCTAAGGGTGTAAAGCACAATTTTTCAGTTTTTTTTTTTAAATCTTTGCTCCATGGTCCATCCATTACGATATCGTATATTTTTGTTGCACGATTTTGCTCATTGATTTTCAACTTTTTCAGTTTTGAATTTTTGGGGCTATTGTATATCTTTGTACTTTATGGTTGACTTCTGTAATCCAACAATGTTTTGCAAGCCATATATTGAATGTATTTGTGTTTTGCTATGTAGTGAAGTCATGGTGAGGTGACGAGTTTCATAAGTCTAACTATTGATTTGATATATATATTTTTTCTTCCAGCATGATGCTGCATGTCGTGTGATTGCAAGACTTAAAAAGGAACGCGATGAGGCTAGGTCGTTACTTGCTCAGGCCGAGAGGCAGATGCCGTTGTCATCAACTCCAGTTTCATCTAATGCTGCTGTCAGTGGTAATGGGAAAAGAGGTTTGTCCATTCAATCATCCATCAACATGGATTTTCATCAATATTCTGGCTCTGATTTGAGTTCTTTTTTTATTTTTCCAGTTAATGAGGATGAAGAATTGGGTCCTGATGGCAAGAAGATACGTCAAGGAATATCTGCCACTGTTATCTCTGAGCTCACAGATTGTAATGCTGCTCTATCACAACAAAGGAAGAAGCGGCAGGTATTTTAATGATAATAAAAATTATTTAAATCTTATTATTTCCTATTAAATAAAAGGGTTATCGTTGAATGGATGATGTGAATGTTTTATGATATCAGGCACAGGGTTTCCTGATAAATGTGCATTAATTCGTTGATTGATTCTTTTATCTCAGATACCTCCTACGTTGGTTCCTGTTGAGGCTCTAGAAAGTTACACCCAGATTTCTAGCCATCCACTTCATAAAACAAGCAAACCTGGCATTATATCTCTTGACATCCATCATGAGAAGGTATCATTTTAAAGTGCATCAGCCTATATTACTCTAATAAATATGCTCGTATGAGTATTATGTGGCCTTCATTAAAACAATTCTTTGAAATCATACTTGCGTCTGTGATTAACCATTTTATTCAATTTGACCAATGGGCTCTTTTCGGAATAATGAACGAGGTGGTTTTGCATTAAACATATGTTTCACGGTTCATTCCTTAAGCCATAAAATGATAGTAGTTCAAATATTTCGTAGGATTCATCCATGTTTTCCCCTTCTTTTTGATGAAAAATGCAACTATTTAATTTTAAGTGGAATAAGTAATGTACTTTTAAGCTTAGGGATCATGTCCAAATGCCTTGGAAATAAACCGAAGCATTAATAAATTATAAGGTGAGTTTATTTCTATTATTCATGTCATTAATCCAACGTTGTATTATGAACTAAAGCATGAACACTAATAAGCTGTTTTATAGAGTTCTGCATAATACTTCAGCCTCGTCTTATAAATCTTCTACAATGCATTGTTTATCTTGATGTGATATTGACTATATGTCGACATGATGGTGAATTGCAGGTCGACTTTCTTTCTAAATGAATATTTCTGTTGCTAATAATAGTGCACAAATTTACTTCTCAGTCGAGGAATTTTCTTTTCCTGGTTTTAGGATGTCATTGCAACTGGAGGGCTGGACACAAATGCTGTTATTTTTGACAGATCATCTGGGGAGATTTTATCTACACTAAGTGGCCATTCAAAGAAGGTTTCTTTGCTGAATTGTAGCATTCAAGTGCTGGAGCCATGTAATATTAATATTCTTTGCTAATTGGAATGTTGAACATTGTTTGTCTAGGTAACAAGTGTCAAATTTGTGGCCCGAGATGATTTGTTCTTGACTGGTTCAGCTGACAAGGTTAGTTTTTCTTGTTATGGTTATGATGAAAATATTTCCTATTTTTGAATGTATGCTTAAAACTTTGTATTTGTAACTTCTGAGGCTTACATGTAACTTCTGAAGATCATATTTCTTCTTTGGCTGAGCGTGTAGTCAATGGCTAACCAAATGAAATTAATTACTGACATAGAAATGAACTGCTCTTGTCCTTTAATTCCCAGAACCGAAGTACTAAGTGCTAGGTTTAATAATTTAAACATATAAATGAACTGCTTCTCCTTTGGTCTATAAATTTTTGGTTCTGAGTTTAGGCTTTAGGTTTCCTTTGCCTTGGCTTCATGAACGTAACTATTTCAACTAAAACAGGAATGATCATACCATAACATTTGAATTGTTTTGATATTTTGCCAATCTAAACTCAACTATTTTTCTGACTGCATTTGAGAATAGTATTAAACGCCTTGTCCTAATTGTGCAGACTGTTCGTGTGTGGCAACAATCTGATGATGGGAACTACAATTGTAGGCACATTTTAAAGGATCATACAGCTGAGGTAAGCTGATTTAATTCAATGACCATTATTGATTATCATTTCTGGTTATAGCTGAAAGCTAGGTTAAAAAACTCAGCTAAGTTGTATTGTCTCAATTGCTAAGAATCTGATAACAATCTATAGAACCAAAGAATTATATAACAGGAGCAAGTCAGTTCTGATTTTGTGTGACTCAATTTCATGCGTTAACGTACGGTAAAGGAGTGTCAACTTTCAAACTCTTACAGGTCCAAGCGGTTACCGTCCATGCTACCAATAACTTCTTTGTCACTACCTCCCTTGATAACACATGGTGTTTTTATGAGCTTGCTTCAGGATTATGCCTGACCCAGGTAATGCTTAATTTTTCATTAGTGTATATTTGTTTACTCTGAGATAGACGGTCTTGAATGCGTTGTGATATACTTTTAGTTGACTGCATGTTTTATGTTCCACAGTGTTATGTATACACTCCAGGTGCTAGGCGGCCTTTTACGTTTTGTTTTCCAAAGATTGATGACTAAGGGTTGATATATTTCCAAATATATGATACAACTGTCAATTGGTTATGATAGGTCAAGGTTTTTGGATTTGATATCACATGGACAATTCCTCAATATTGAAGAGTGGTTAGTAGGTCATAGAATCAAAGTACATTTTCCTCAGACCTGATGCTCCACATTTAACCCTCTCTAAACAGCGACTACTCGAAGAAAAATATTGTTATCGAATTGATTGAACTACTGAGGTTGAGAAGTGCTGCGCTGCTGCCCAACACATTGTGAATAAGTTTGTGTTTGCCTTTCACCAACTTAACAAGTTTGAATAGTTGTAGGGTCCGGAAGTAGTCTCATTTCATTGGAAAATGCAAGGAGCCTAATGTCTTGGAAGTATTGAAAAAAATACATGAAATGAACTTTCCCATGTTAAGCACATGCTAGTTTCTTTTAGGATAATTACAAGGTTCCTTTCTGAGATACAGTTATATTTTGCAGTTACGTGATGATGTAAAATTTTGGTGTAGTTAAAAAAGGTCGCCCATTTAGATTTTTGTGACCTGTTCGGTAGCTCGGCTGGAATTGGTTATGTTGTCTTATAGAAGTTTTATCAATCTTATCCTCTGCAGGTTACAGAGGCTTCAGAAACGGAGGGCTACACATCTGCAGCCTTTCATCCTGATGGTCTCATCCTTGGAACAGGCACATCAGAGGCTCTTGTTAAAATTTGGGATGTAAAAAGTCAGGTGTGAGATTCTCTAACCTCGCATGATATATCCCCATATCCCTAAATTTGTTCACTAATTTCTTTAATCCTTTTGCTTACAGAAAAATGTGGCCAGATTTGATGGACACGTTGGGCCAGTAACTGCAATATCTTTTTCTGAAAATGGTTACTTCCTAGCGGTATGTGTTAATTGGATGCAGTTAAAGGTTTAACTTAGACATGATTGAAACTAATATAAATCTAAACTGCACAGACTGCAGCTCATGATGGAGTAAAGCTGTGGGATCTTCGAAAATTGAAGAACTTTCGTACATTTTCACCTTATGATTCAGAAACTCCAACAAACTCTGGTACGTTTCTTTCTGTAGATGCTGGTTGATGTAACATTTTACAACTTTCTATAGTACATGTTCTGTCAGTTCTACAAATAGGAAGATAGTGTTTTACGTTTAGTCATGTCTTGTTCGTGGGAATAACTGAACATCTGTTTCTGGTTCTGTAGTGGAATTTGATCATAGTGGATCTTACCTTGCGATTGCTGGCTCAGATTTAAGGTAAGCATTTGGCCCTTGAAATCATTTCTAACCTTCCGTCTAATAGAAATCAGTATTCAATTTATTCATCACTTATTTTCAGTTAGTAGTTTCTACAAAGTCTAACAAACGAGGGTTGCTTGAACTCGCAGGGTTTACCAAGTTGCTAGTGTGAAATCTGAATGGAATTGTATCAAAACTATTCCAGATTTGTCTGGCACAGGTACCGTATCCTTCTCTCACATGTGCGCACATGTATATATTTTATAAAGATATCACATTCATAAAATGGGTTAGATACTTTACTAACTACACAGAGAAAGCATTTACGATTCATGCGGATTAATGTGAGTAGTCCAAAATTGCTGTTGATGAGAATTCCGGTTCCACTCGATTTCAGGTAAAGCAACTTGTCTCAAATTTGGTCCAGATGCAAAATACTTGGCAGTTGGGTCCATGGATCGAAATCTTCGAATTTTCGGTGTGCCTGGGGAAGATGGCTCGATGGAAGCATAAGTTACACCCAGATTTGAAAATTCTGAAAAAGATGAACGCTAGCTTCCCAGTATATTTGCACGATTACAGGTATGATTCATGGTATAAAAAAACCGGAATTTGAAGCAGAGGCATCTTTAAAAGGTTCTCCAGAAAAGTTGAGAGTTATACATCCACAGATCAACAAGATGAGCGAATTATTCTCACCAATTTTTTTGTGTTTGGACTAATCAGGTTTGATTCTGATTTCTATGCAATTAGAGTAAAAAGATTATGTAGCCTGTCTGAATTGCATGTAGCTGTAGAACTGTTAATATACGATGACATTTTTCATTCACCGTTTAGTTGTATTTTGATAGTGGAAAAACTTTAATAGATTCATCTTTCTTATTCACCTTATCATTCTTAATTGATTATGATCATACGATGTTATAAATATGAATCCCTTACAATCCTACACTGAAATTGTATGTAGGAACTGCCACAGAGTAAGACATTAATTTTCCAGAACCAATGTGCTTCTTACAAAGTAAAAAACTACAGACATTTGAAATTGAAAAATGGAAAAAAAGAATATTGGAGAAGGAAAAATACTGTTTATAGCCAATAACTCAAACATTACACACAAACTGCAAACACATCCCATCCCATCCCATCCTTGTCATGAAAGATACTGCGAAGCATGAGCAAAACCCCATAGCTGCATTAACCCAAATTACACAAACATAAGCAAAAGATGAATGCAGGCATAGACACATTATCACCAAAAAACAACTTACGAAACGGGTTTACATCGTAAATGCAAGGTTATTCTTTCCAGGATTGGAATTTACCTCAACATTCTTCAACTCAAACTCCTGGCTGTGCGCTAAGCACGAGTTACCAAACGTCTCACATGGTCCACTGGTTCCATTCAACCTTTTTTTATAAAAAACAAACAGAAGATTTGGCCATTGATGGAAGTAGTACATTGCAGTTGACAAAGGAATAGTAGATTAGGAAAGAAATACTAACAGATCTTCTTCGAGACGTAATGCGAAGTTACTGCCACCACCAAGTGCTAGTAAATCATCCATACACATGAAGAAATAGCGGTTCGCTCCTATTCATATTTCCAAATCAGTCAAGAAAAAATTGAAGAGGAAAGGAGTTCCTTCATTCCTTCACTCTTTTCTATCAATGCAAGAGATTGCTTTGTTTCCCAGATCAGTTACATGGGAGTTAATCTTGTTGGTATTACATCCAAATATACAACTTCTTTGGGCATATATAATACAAGTCACAGGCAACCTTCACATCGGTTTCATTAGAAGGATATGCCTACGCTATCACTATTCTTTCGTTCTTGCAAAATTAGTCGTGATTAATACGAAACTTCGACTTCCGAAAATGATCAAATTCACTAGAAACTATAGGGGCTTAACAAACTGACAGTCAAGCATATTGGTGGCGAAGGATACACAACCAAAGAGTATGAAAGTAAAAGAGATTGCCACTAAGAAAGTAAAAAACAACTTACCAGTTGGTCTGAAGAGCTGTGGTTCACCATACATGGTGGTAAAGACGAAAGTTTGATTTGTTCCCTAACACAATACAGTCATGTTTTAAACACCAAAACAAAAGAAAATGAGGCACGGAGTGGAAATTAGCATCCTCAGAGGGCGAGAATTCAACTAACTTGATATTTTCTCTTAGCAGTAGGCTTCAATGGAGATTCTAGAAGACCACCAAACACGGCACCTTGTCGATCGCCAACAACCTACAGAGCGAGCACAGGGAACACAACTCCATTATAGAACAAACATGAAGTTCTGCACTGATCTAGCTTTTTGATAAGATCAAAATCTGGGACATGGAGGAGTCATATAATCAACATACCAGCAAACAAGGACCAGAGAGTTCACTACTCTTGCGGATGAGCGTTCGGAGAGATATGCCATGTCTCAATGTACTGCCCTTCATTAGAAAGAAACTCAAGTTAAGGTCATAATGCATCCCTACCATCTCCTATAGAGCAACATTTCCAATAAGTTACCTATATAGCAAGATCCATTGGCGCCCTTTCACAATGTTAGGAAGACATTGTACCAGGAAATCATAGGTGTCAATGGACATTAGAACAGAATCAACCGAAGAATTTTGCACAGACTTCTCCAGACTAGGTCGGCGAGCTACGTCTTCTAATACTTCAGAACTATTAGTACTCCTTCTGGAGAAAGAGTCATCAAAATCTTCCTCATCGTCTCGACTGCATTCCTTATTTTCTACCTCAAAAATTGAGGTTCCCTTAGTTCCACAAGCTGTGCTATACTCGTCGTCCAAAGGTTCTAGAGGATCAAAATTGACAGGATCATATGGCACAGGGCGAGGCTGTTGTGGCCTGTAATGGTTCTGGGGTTGGCCTGATTTGGGTCCTTCAAAGCCTGCAAATGGGATGATATAGGAAAAGTAGGAAGACAAAGCCTTTCCTCCTTTAGAGAATGACCTGACCTACACATCGCAACAAACAGCATTGTAAAAACCAACTTAGAATACAGAGAAAGGAGAATGGGATCCAACCCCACATTGCCATACAACTAAGTTAAATCGAATGCCAAAAGTTTCCCATAAACCCCAAAATTCCAACCCTTGACATGTCAATCTCAATCAGTATCAACGCAAGAACAAAACAGAACTATCAAAACAAAATTGGGCAAAACACATTGGCACCCAAATCTGGAAAAGCCCCATCAACATTAAGATAACAAACAGATCGGCAATGGCGGCAAGTTCATGAAGCTAAAAGTACATCAGCGAAGTAGATTAAAACAGAGGAAATGAGAATATTACGGGAGAAGGATCGTCGTCAAGTGAAGTTAAGGAATGAGAAGCGGAATCTGGGGAATCGGCTAAAAGACGGGAAAGGCTCTCCGTAACTTTCTCTTTGAAGGCGAACATGGGTAAGAGTGATGAAAGAAGAGAGAGAGAAAGAGAGAGATTAGTGTTCCGTCGAGGGATCTGCTACCTTTAGCTTCAATTTTCGAATCCACTTTGGGAACAGAGATCGGAAGAGAAGAAGCAGAGCTGTCGGCGGAGAGAAATTGGAGAGAACGGCGGTGGAGTGAGAAATGTGAAGGTAAATATAAAAAAATTAAATTAAATAAAATAAGAAAAAGAAACTGAGTGTGAACAGAAAAGCGATTTTTTCCTTTTTTCTAAAACAGAAAAAGAAAAAGGGAAAAAAAAACCTAAGTTAGCTAAAATTTAGAAGCAGTCTAATTCCACCCCTTCTTAGACAATGCAATAAGAGACCTAGACGATTATCCCTACCCAAAGACTCCTCCGACGTTAATGTACTCCGATAAAACCTCTATTTGAGAGATCTCTTATATTTAAGATTCCTGTACAGTTTCTAACACATAGATGACTTCTTTCCTTAGGAGTTGAAAGACACCTAGGGTGACCGACCTTTCTTTTTCAGGCTTGTGTAGATTCGACCATGGAAGTCCAGAAATGCTAGCGAGGTAGGATTTTGGTTACAAGGAACAAACGTTCCAAGAGACTATTCGAAACCGAGAAAACCATCAAGCGAATCAATCTAGGAGATATCTAGTGTATTCTCTGCAAACCTCACAACTTGTCGATGTTGAATTCTTTGGTGGGTTGGCTTAAAAGAAGCCACCATGTTCCCCTCGTAAAGAGGATTCATACTGCCTTGAGAACTGGCAAACAGAAATATACTGAATATTCTCTTAATTAGTCACCGTAACTAATTTTTCTTCCTTCAATAAAGCTTTTAATAATTTCAGGGACGAAAGCATGATGTCTCTTCAAGTTCAAATTCTTTTGCATAAAAAAAAAAGTTACAAAATTTGAGAGATTCACCTATTTTCGAGACCCATTCATAATTTATTATGCTTCTTTCAAAAGTTCTAACATTTAAGACTCAAAAGAAAGTAACTTTGAGAGTCAAAACTGATTGTTACACACTTCATCAAAGCAGATTCCTTCTATGTTCATAGCCTCTTTCTGGCCCATCTCCTCTAAGCATTCAATGTTATAAAGTTAGTTAGCTTCAATAATTTGTTATTATTTGTTCATACATAGCAACAATATTTGAAGTGGAATTTTAGTAAAAAGAAAAAAGGAAATCGCTATTTGAATAAAATATCAGTATTTTTCAGTGCCAAATGTGAATTGTACTCTTTTTTGGAGTGAAGAAAAAGATGCGTTCTCTGCACATCTAGAGGGGCAAATCCAGCCAAACCAGGAAGAGGGAAAAACAAGAGCCCTTCCGCCATTTTTGAGGTATAATCCAAGCTTGCAGACCATTTCCCAGCCCCGATTCTCTGTTTAGAACAACACCCATTTGGCCATTTCCTCCATTTTCCTCAAATTCCAAAGGGTTTTTACAGTTCCATGATTTGATTCTTCAATGGCGATGAAAATGGGGTTTTCTTCTTTCAGTCCTTTTTCTGTTCTTGTTCTTCTTCTCTCTATGGTGTTCTTCATTTTTACACTAATCCCACCTGCACAATCTGGCGCTGATTACACCTCTTTGGTCTACAAGGGTTGTGCTAAGCAAGCTCTCTCAGATCCAAATGGGGTTTACACCCAAGCGCTTGCAGCCCTTTTTGGCTCCTTGGTTTCACAATCCACCAAAGCCAGATTCTACAAAACCAGCTCTGGAAGTGGCCAAGCCACCATCAATGGCCTCTTCCAATGCAGAGGCGACCTCACCAATGGCGACTGCTACAATTGTGTGAGCAAAATCCCACAAATCGTTGAGTCTCTCTGTGGCAAAACCATAGCCGCCAGAGTTCAACTCTATGGCTGTTATTTGCTTTATGAGGTTTCTGGGTTTTCCCAAATTTCAGGGCTCGAAATGCTGTTCAAAACTTGTGGGTCTACCAATGTTGCTGGAAGTGGGTTTGAAGAGCGGCGGGACACCGCCCTCTCTGTTTTGGAGAATGGTGTGGTGAGTGGCCATGGATTCTACACTACAAATTACCAATCTGTTTATGTTTTGGGTCAATGTGAAGGCGATTTGGGGGATTCAGATTGTGGTGTATGTGTTAAAAACGCTGTCCAAAGAGCTCAAGTTGAATGTGGGAGCTCAATTTCAGGCCAGCTTTATCTCCATAGATGCTTTATAAGTTACAGTTACTACCCAAATGGTGTACCCACAAGATCATCACCATTATCTTCATCTTCTTCTTCCTCCTCATCAGGTAAAGCACCAAAGCCTTGTAGATTCCATTTTTTACAGTAAGAACACACAAATCAAGCTGAGATTCTGAGTTTATCTAATATTTGAAAGTGAAACAACAGGAAATATAGGTAGAACAGTGGCTATCATTCTTGGATCAACAGCAGGAGTGGCATTTGTGATCATTTGCTTGCTTTTTGCAAGAGGATTAATGAAGAAACATGATGGTAAGTAGAGAAACAAACACTTTTCAGATTGTTTTTTTAAAATTTCCTGTTTGAATTGGTCTGAGTTTTGAGATTTGGAATGATCTTTTTGTGTGCAGATTATTGAAAGAAGCAGAGGAGGATTGGATCTTCAAAGATGCAAAAACTATTCTTTTTTCTTATGAACAGAATGTCTTTTTCTGAAAAGGAGATGTCATTTTTTTGATGGTCAATAGGGTTTTTATTTATATTGAGAAGGGAATGAATGAATGAATGAATGAATGATGTATCAAATTGAAATAATTTTTACACAAGTGAAGAACAAGAATGTTGGTAATCCATTCATAACTTGTCTGTTTTCTCACTACTTTTTTATGCTTTTTGCAAAGTTGCGCCATATCGGTCTCCCCCGACGTATGGATTCGAACACTTTTTTAGTTGGATTTGACAACGACGCTAATAAATTGAATAATCAAATCATTTCCATTTCTCGATGTGTTACTCGGAGCATAGCTCGAGGAGTAAGATACGAAGTATCATTCCAAAAATCGATGAAG
This sequence comes from Cucurbita moschata, assembly GCF_002738365.1. NCBI lineage: Eukaryota > Viridiplantae > Streptophyta > Magnoliopsida > Cucurbitales > Cucurbitaceae > Cucurbita > Cucurbita moschata. The sequence goes on along the minus strand of NW_019268553.1, from coordinate 1,772,016 downwards.
CATAGTTATTTTTTAATAGCGTAAATAGAATTGAAATATTTGGACCATATTAAGGAGTAGATGTGAAAAACTTCGAGATTATATAGTTTGTATCTTCGTATCCGATAACAGGGCACTTCTCGAGATATCGTCTTCACTCATCATTGGAGAGGAGAGTTTTGACAGCGAGGGAGGCAGGGCTATAGAGGACTCATTACGTAAATGGGTTCGCTATAAAATTGAGAAAGACGCTACCAAGCAAGAAAAAGACCCTTCCTATATCGAGAGATAGGCTAAGACTTCGTATGGTCGAGGGTAGGTAAAGAAGGTTTTGAATAATTAAAATTAAAGTTGGGAAGTGTTGAGAAATGAAGTGGAAGGACATATCATGTGGCGTTTGGGGGATGACAGATTGGCAATACAATGGGTATCCCTTTCTTTAGGCCTTTTCTCCAACTTAGACTTCCCATCATTCCTTCATCAACGCTCCAACCTATTATTGCATGACAGCAATGCACTACCCATTAAAAAATATATCATATTCAATTCTTCTCCTTTTCCTCACCCGTGACGATTTGAAAGACTTGATAAAGCTTTAGCACGACGTACGTGTGGGAAAGTTAGCAAGGGTGAACTAAACTATATCTTCACAGGCTTATCGAGCTAATGCGAGAGTATAGTTTGCTGATTACAGCACATGTCTCTCTTCTTACAAATTGAATCATGAAGTTTGAATCCTCCTCTATATAGTGCTAAGAAGCATTGTTTCAGGAAGATTTAATTCTATTTGATTCATCGGGTAGAGTCTAAGTTATTAAGAGGAAGTGTCCCTAAGTTGATCGTGGAACATAAATTTTATTATTTTAACTCTCGGGATATTTTCTTATAATTTAGCCAATTGAAAGTCTTTTTTTAATAACTAAGAGTATTCAAACAAATAAAATAATGCGTATGTAAATGGTATATAAATATGTATGTTTGTCCAATTTTCCTATTTTCTCTTGTTTTAAAAAAATACTGTAAAATAAATATAAATTACAAAATTTAATATTTATTAAGCTAAACATTATTTTATTTACAATAAAAGAATGGTAATAAAAATTGATTAAACATTATCTCTCACCATTGGCCACCAAGCTGCCACGTCAGCATGGACTACTCCGTGGCACTCTCCACATCAATTTACTTGAGTCGGTGAAAAAGTATCATTTTTCTACTCTCCTCCGCTGCTACCCATCTCCTCCCTATCCAATTCCACTACAATGCCCGCCGCCGCTACCGGAGTCTCCTTCTTCACCACTCCCATAAGGGGTTCACGGTCCAATCCCTGGCTCTCCGATTCTCCCCTTGCAACCCCATCTACCCAGGTGTTGCCCTTACTGTCCCGCCCTCTGGCCGTTAAATCGGCTCCGCTTAGAGCTTTCTCAGAGAGGTGTCGCCCGGCTACGATCATCTCGGCCACCTCTGTGCAAGGAGAGGCGGCTTTGACGGTGGGGGTTGAAGAGGGTGCGGAGAAGGAAGGAGGGGAGGCGGTGGATGGTGGTTCTCCAGTGGAGTCCGGGAGTACTAAGCTGTATTTTGGGAATTTGCCTTATAGTGTTGATAGTCCCCAGCTTGCGGCTATCGTTCAGGATTATGGGGTCGCCGAGCTTATTGAGGTACATTGCCTGCAAAGTTCACTGATTAGTTTCTACATGGAATTCTCATACATGATTTCACTTTCATTAATGGCATGACATGAAAGCTTTGCTTTGGAATTCAAGCTCGTGACTATAAATCTAAACCACAAATCTAGATATTTTTGAAGTAATTACCTCAAATCATATGGTAGAATGAAAATTGAGATGCCTATAATTAGTTCAAACATCCACTGAACATCCACTAGCCTGTTTAGGGGCATGTAGGTTGGGTTTTTGGTGGCATCTACACGTTGATCCAATGAGCTATTCTTTGTTCTACCAAGCTGCAAAAACACCATGAGACACTCAACAAGTGGGTTTATGGAAAGTGTCCATTATAGAAGAGCATGATCATGTTACTATGGTGCTACTGTGCCAAGATGATATCCAATATATTATACATTTGAAGAACGTGCTCTCTGTTTGTACAAATTTGTGGGGATGTTTTCATAAATAGCTGCTGACCTTCCTTTACCTTCATTAATTAACCACCACCAGAGTTAATCTAGTGATCATTAAGAACAAGTGAAAAGGCAAAAGACTTTGAAGGAACGGATTCAAATCATGGTGGTCATCCATCTAAGATTAGTGTCCTACAAGCTTTTTGAACAGCCAAATGCAGTAAAGTTGGGCTATTGTTCCATGAGATTAGTTGTATCATGCCTAAGTTGGTTTTGACATTAGTAGATATTAGGAAGAAAACCTATTAACCTTAATTGAAGTCATAACACAGGGTATCTACTTTCATCCTTGCAATGAAGGCTCGAGTTCAAAGGAACTCTGTAGCTCCTCATCCATCCTAGTTGAGAAATTTCAAGATGCTGTTTGTGTGGTTAAGGCTTTCTGTTGATGGCCTTTATTGTTTTCACCGTGGCTCAATCCACCTCTTAATAAAAAGTTTTTTTTTTTATTTATTTTTATTTAAAAAAGGACATCCCTGTAAAAGGAAGATTGATATATTAAACTCAGAGACTCCTGTGGCGCTTTAAGAAAAGATCCAATGTAGCAATTTCATTTGTCTAATCCTTAAAACAGACTTCTCTACTGTTTTCATTCAATCTTTACTTTGAATTACTTCTCCAAGAGCATATTTTCATATTAAATCTCATGTTTTGTAAGAGTCTCTAATCAATTCAAGTGGTATAAGGTTCTGTATGACAGGGATACTGGAAAAAGTAGAGGATTCGCATTTGTAACCATGAACAGTATTGATGATTGCAATAAAGTCATTGAAAATCTGAATGGAGCTGTGAGAATCTCTCCCTCACACACTTTCGTTCTCTCCTTTATGTGGCTATATCTATCCTTAGATAGTTTTAAGTTCAGGAACTATTGGACTCTGATGCTAACTATGAGTATCACTTGTATAATCAGACTTATATGGGCAGAATTTTGAGGGTTAATTTCTCAGACAAACCTAAGCCCAAGGAACATTTGTTTCCAGAAACTGAGTATAAACTCTTTGTTCGAAACTTAGCTTGGTCAGTAACATCAGAAAGTTTGACACAAGCATTTCAAGAATATGGAAATGTGGTAGGAGCAAGGGTCATCTATAACGGGGAGACTGGAAGGTCACGTGGTTATGGCTTTGTTTCTTACTCAACAAAATCAGAGATGGAAACGGCTCTTGTCGCTCTTAATGACGCGGTAAGAGTCTGCCTTGGTTCTCCTGTATCTTTTCGTTCACATTGTTTTTATATCATACAATATCATATGGTTCAATTGTTTGTTCTTTGGACTTCATAGGTATTTGAAGGCAGGGTATTAAGTGTAAGCTTGGCTGAAGGATCACAAACACAAGGGCAAATATTGAACTGATTTATTGCATGTCAGCATACAATGACTGGACAAACCTGGAGTGACGGAATCTTGTCTCTTCTTTCTTTTTGTATGTACCCCATCTCTTCATTCTTGTGGTAGATAGATATCATATCGGTCCTGATTCAAACAAATGGTCACAACACTGAAATTCATAAATGGTTGTATCATGACTGGAAAGGAAAGAGGAAAGAATTTCTACCTTTCTCTTGCAGCTCGAGTGACCGAAATTTCTTTCTCGTTTGTTCATTTTGTTCGTATAGTCATAACTCAGTCCTATACCTTACAAGAGATTAGTCATATGATTGAATTGCAACAACTTGGTCGATTGATCCATTCATGAATGTTGATCATGTAGGAAGATTTCACAATATTTTCATGATCAATATGATCGCAATGTATATTGTGGAGATTACTTCAAGCATTACTAGATATTCATGTGCTACATAATCAAGGATGAAAGTAAATAACAATGTCACCTTCGTGTTTTAGGAACAAATTTTTGTGCTGTCATCCTGTTGGGGGGGTCGGATGATACTTACATCAAGAAAAATGTTAGTGTAGTTTCTCATTCGAGGTATTTGAATGGTGTAGACGAGGGAATGCCTAGACTACTCAGAGAATTTCTTAGCACAAAACATTCAGCTGTAATGAACGTAATCAAGAGGATATTCGATGGAGTCTTGAGACGAGTCTGTTGTTTATACAACTAGCAATCTGATGCCCTATATTTGAAACCGATCACAAAGCAAAAAAACTAGCCCAGACACTCCAAATTGAAGAACAAATCTTTGGGGACTTTCTACAAACACTTGGTGTGCACCCCACCAAACAAACCCAATCTTAAAGGGACTTCTCACCTCAAAAGTCAGAAAATAAAAAGTCCGTTTTGCAGGGCAGAAGAAGGCCCTGATGAGCGTAAGAATTAGTAACATAAGCACTAGATTGCACTGCCCCATGTCTCCCAAGGCTCGAGAATCGGCATATAGGCACAAAAGCGCGGTGCAAATTGTGTCGGCAGACAAGGTTAGCAACGTGCCGTTCTCTTTATGGGCAAAATTATTATGCATTTATATGCTTTTGAGGCTGAGCGACGCTGCTTAAACCCACCGAAATGGCGGCTGCTGCAATTAAAGTGTGTTGGCTCATGTTAATTTTTTTATTTTTATAATAATTGACATTTAATTTTTTTTTTAATCTATTTATTAGATATATAATTAAAACATTAAGGTTTTATCAGATATAATATAATATAATATAATATTATTTTTTGTATATGTTATTTCATTTACTAAAAAAAGTTTGATTAAAATGACGTCATATGTTGACTTTGGAAAGAGAGAGAAAAAGTCAAAGAAATAGACATTTTGGCAAAATAAATAATAATAATAATAATTAATGGTTTTTATTATTATTATTATTATTATTTTGGAAAAGTGTTTGCCATTTGATTTAATTACGTAATTGATTAGAAAATAAATGCAGACAGAATGGAAAGAAATATGGATCCAATTTCATCAGCGGCTGGCAGGAAAAGGCAAACACCTTCAAACCCAAATCAGAAAAAAACCCAAAAATCAGTGGCGGAGAAGAAGATTATTCCCTTCGTAAATTTATCCCTACTTCTTTCTCTCTCTCTCTCTCTCTCCCGCTTTATCTCTTAAACCCTTTTGCTCTTTCTCTCTCTACAACCTCCCTGAGTATCTTACGGCTCTCTCTCTCTCTCTCTCTAAATCTTAGTATAGGCTATTGGGTTCATAGATGAGAATGAATCTGAAATGGGTTTTGGTTTAATTTTTCGTTGGAGCATTGTAGATCTAAGATTTTGATTGTGGGACCTGTTCTTCTTTGTTCTCGATCTTTAGGGTTTAAGGGTTTCGATAATGGGGACGCCCTTTCACATTCCGGTCACTGCTGCTCAGGTTTTTCTTCGTTTTCTTCTTGTTTGGGCATTTGGGTCTTGTTTCCTTGCAGGAATTTGATGTGGGATTTTGTTGATTTAGGTGGGAACCTACTTTGTTGGGCAGTACTATCAGGTTCTTCAGCAGCAACCCGACTTTGTTCATCAGTTCTATTCTGATGCCAGTACTATGCTTCGTATTGATGGCAATTTCAGAGAGACCGCCACTGCAATGCTCGTATTTTTCTCTTTGTTCTTCTCCTTTTTCATGCTACAATCTTTTACGAATGTTACTGTTGAATTGTGGTGGCTTATGGCTGTTGTTTTTTCATCGATATTCTGTTGAATTGTGTTTGACAATGCTTCATTGGGTAGATTTTATGGCACATTTCTTCTTGTTCTTGCTATCTTCTTATGATTCATTTAGTTCATCTTTGCTGTTTGAACTGCAGCAAATACACGCTCTTGTTATGTCACTTAGTTATACCGGGATTGAGATCAAGACAGCACATTCACTTGAATCATGGAATGGTGGTGTTCTTGTGATGGTTTCTGGTTCTGTTCAAATGAAGAATTTCAATCGAGTGAGAAAATTTGTGCAAACTTTTTTTCTTGCACCTCAGGAGAAAGGCTATTTTGTTTTGAATGATATCTTTCACTTTGTTGATGAGGAGCCAGTGCACCATTATCCAGCAGTCTTATTAAGTCAGACCAATCTGGATCCCACCTTAAATGTTCCTGCCGCAGTTCCAGAGACAGGTTTGATGTGTTGAATTATAGAACACAATCATTGCTGTTGTTAATACTGTTGAAGTGTCTTATTTTTATAAAATTTGATATTTTGGATTACCTTTTGATTTTGGTTCTGGCTTGGAGTTTCCCGTGGAGTTGATTTTATCACGACTCTTATTTGTGTGAGATCCCGCATCGATTGGGGAGGAGAACGAAACATTCTTTATAAGAGTGTGGAAATCTCTCCCTAGCAGACGTGTTTAGCTTTAAGAGAACAATATTTGCTATCAGTGGGCTTGGGCCGTTTCGATTTGTAATTCTGATGTTTTATATTTTTATTATTTTGGAAGTTCCGTGTCGATCACTCTACTCTGCCCTGCAATACTTTGCTGAATGAAGTTATCTCTTGTAGTGCCCAATTACTCACTCAATGGACCAGTCCAGGTGCGAGAGTTTACAGCCCCTGTTGTCAAAGAAAATGGTCACATGGATAGCCATAAGTTTGTAGAGCAGCAACTGCAGCAAGTTCCCGAGCCGAAAAACGTCATTGAGGAAAATACAACAGAAGTAAACTCTATGCATCAAAACACCTCAACTGTTTTGCAAGATCATTTGCCTGTTTCTGTTGAAGAACATGCTGAGGAGCCCCAAAAGCACACATATGCTTCAATTGTATGATTTGACATTAATAATCAATTCACCATAAGTAATTTTATACAGTATTCATCAATACGAACATAACGGAACTGACTGTTTTATTCTAATTTCTTAGCTAAGAGTTTCTAAAGGACAAGACGCCCCCGCTCCCACCGTTGCACCTCCGTATCCTGTTGGTAAGGGCACACAACCTGCTTCGGAGCAAAACTACACTCCAGCTCCCACCAGTCAGCAACTGACTTCAGCTCCCCAAAATAATTCTGAAAGGGAACAGACAGGAGGAGGGGAGTTCCCTTCTACTGATGATGAAGGTTAGCCATGTTGAGCCGATCATTATTTGTATCTTTAGCTATTTATATGCGACGTATAACCTTCGTTAATGTTCGATGCATGAAGGTGAAATAAAGTCTGTTTATGTAAGAAACTTGCCATCTACTGTGTCTGCTTCAGAAGTTGAGGAGGAATTCAAGCATTTTGGCAAACTCAGTTCTGATGGTGTGGTTATTAGGAGTCGCAAGGTCTGCAATGTTCTTATCATTTCAGTATATTTCTTGATGCCTGTCTTAAATTATGTGATTGTTTAACTATCTTTCGACTTTCAGGACATTGGTTACTGCTACGCCTTCGTCGAATTTGAAGACATGACTGGGGTCCAAAATGCAATCAAGGTGCTATGTTGACCAAATTTATAATCCCATCGAAAGACGAATGGATTCTGTTTGTGATTCTGATTAATAGTTCGTTTTTTCCCTTTCCAGGCGGGTACTGCCCAGGTTGCTGGGCGTCAAGTATACATCGAGGAGCGGAGAGCGAACAGCAGCATCCCATACCGAGGAGGAAGTAAGCATCCTTGCACATTGTGTTCTTCAGAATTTTGATGTTGATAGACATATCTTCCAATTCTCAAATTACATGCATCCACTGATATTCTGATATGATAAACCATATGAACGGCTTTGCTGAAATCATTTGAAACTAATTTGATTAGCAATGCTGGCCTTTTGTCTATCTGGTGGTAGCATAGATTCTTGATTTAAGCAAGAACGACATGACTTTTTCGAGTTTTAGTTCTGAATTCCACCCAAATGTTGAACTGTGATCAGGAAGGGGTAGAGGAAGAGGGAGCTACCACACCGAGTCTTCTAAAGGGCATTATAGCTCTCGGAGTTACAGTATGGGAGTTCGAGATGGAAGCGAGCGCGAGTACATCAGACCGAGGGGCAATGGCTTTTATCGACCGACTACTCGACAGCAGAAAGAGAACCTAACCCATCAAGTATCAAGAAACGGAGAAAGTCCATCGGAGTCGTCATAGCTCGTTTAGCAAAGCAAAAGTTTTGGTTCTCTAGCATTATCATCATCATCATCTCAGCAGAGGCACACTCACCTTACTTTGAAGAATAATTTGAGTCAGTTTAAGGCTATTTGTCTGTGGGAATATGGATTTCATTATTTTTTTCATTGAGTTTCTTGATTCAACAACATTTCATGAAACTCTCTGTTTTTCGCCTGTGGTCTGCTTAATTAATATTCATTATTTTAGAGATATAATCAAAATTTGCCTCATTCACCAACAAAGACTGCTGAGATATTCAAACAAGAACAATATTATTTCGCTTCAAGTGCATCACTTGATACATTATATCATTGAGTATGTCATGTTCTTAAAATTCAAGCATTTCCCACAGAAACTGTCGCTGTGTTTGAAGGCCACTGAGAGCCATTTTGGCTATCTTCCTCTTGGTATTCATCCGTCTCCCAAAGGAAGCTTGCATATGCTCCAAGAACATAGCTGAAAATGAAACGTAATGAACTGTTAATGCAAGCAAAAGACACCCAAAGCTAAGAATTATCTGCAGTTTGATGGTACCTGTTTGTAGGAGAGGCTTCTACTGCTCTCTCGAAGTTATGTGACGCTTTATCGTAGTCGTGATGAAGCTCCCACACCAATTTTGCATATTGTGCTAACACTTCCCCGTCGCTTGGGTCGGCTTGGATCGCACGGTGGTAGTATTCCTTTGCTCCTTGGAGATCAGCTTTGGACTGTAGGCATCAACAAACACGGATCAATATCTCTAAACAATGCTAGTCTCTACGATAAACGAGTCTATCAATCAAACGACTAGTGCTCAAACTGCCACAGAGGTAACCAAATAGTCTCACCTGTTGCAAGAACCGAGCATAGTTCTTCAGAAGCAATGGATCAGTGGGGTTCTCCTTCAGCATCTTCTCATAAGACTCCTGCAGATCACTCCCACCATTGTCAGCTACTGGTTCAGTTCTTTCTTTGGGCGGTGAACTACCAACTGGGTTCCCGTCTTCTTCCCCTGGTATCTGCGATAATCACGACATGAGGCCAGTTATACATCTTAGCTCTGAAACTACTATTGAGACTATGCAAGGGGCAGCACCATAGTTTCATCCTCGTCGTCCAGTTCCCACAGGAATTTAGCTCGTGCTGCAAGAATATCGCTGCAATGGAAACATTCAGTTCATCCATATTAGAAGTGCAGACTTCATTTAGATTATCTAATGAAGAACATCAGCAGATATTTAGTTATTGAGGTAACTATTTCACTGTGCTGCCAATGAATTCAACCTGTTATCTGGAGCAACAAGAGCTGCACGTTCAAAGTAACTTGAGGCTTTAGCTTGATCATGATGAACTTCCCAAACCAACTGAGCATACAGCATCAGAATTTCAGCATCTTCAGGGTATGTTACTGTAGCTTGATAGCACTGTTCCTCAGCTTCATCAAGTTTTCCCTCCGACTTTATCACATTATAACAAACACATGGTGTTAACTAAGAGTTTTAAGATTAAGTCTCAGTAGATGACCGACAAAACATGCAACAGCCCAAGTCCACTTCTAACAGTCTGCTTTAACTCGTTACCTATCGTCATCAGGCTCACGGTTTTTAAAACACGTCTAGTAGGGAAAGGTTTCCACACCCTTATAAAGGTGCTTTGTTCCCCTCTCCAACGAACGTGGGATCTCACAATCCACCCTCCTTGGAGGTCCAGCGTCCTCGCACTCGTTGTCTAGCTTTGACACCATTTCTCGATCTGTGCAGAGCCCATCATCGAACAGTGCTCTGGTCAAAGTAGGGCTAGACTCTCTCCATAGTAGGCACGGGCTTTGGCTATTACACAGAACAGATCCAGCCTCACTGCTTCACTTCATAACTTAAGAATTGATAAAATCAGCTGAAGAGAGATTCTGAAAGAACGAGGAGTTAAAAAAACCCCAGGAACATGTTTTTTGCAGAACGGCCGGAAATTCGATGCATGAAACGCATAATTGATAGGTGAAAACATCCAATTCATGAAGATTGAGCAGTACATCACAATGAAACACAGATGAATTAAAACTTCAGAGGCGAGTAGAAGAACGTACCCATAAGGACTGCACATATTTCCTCAGAAGCAGCGAGGGATGGATTGCAGGCGGTTCATCCACCATCTTCTCGTCAAAAAAATCCACAGAATCATACGCACCGCCGAGACCAGAAGCATCCAATCCAAGTCCTGCCGCTAGATACATCGGAGGACTGGCCGGTGTGAGGTCAAACTCGCCGCCGTCAAAATCCCCAATCGAGTTCATGCCATCACCATCTTCCATTTCTTCCTCTTGAATCAACCCCATAGCCCCTTTCGAAAAACAGAAATCATTACCACTACCCAGAGCTTCTTTGTTCACTTCAATCGTGATACCCTTCTCAAATTCTTCTAATCCCATGACTTGTTCCTGATTTTCATCATCAGTGTAGATGGAAAACGAAGCCGTGGAGTGCAACATCGAAGAGATTGTTCTTCGTTTCCGCGTTGCTGCCGCACCACACACAGCTCGAATCCCAAGGAGCTTGGGAATTTATGGAGTTCCTCGATTGAGGAATTAAAATAATCTTTTGTTTAGATTGAAGTAATACCCCACTTTGAAGGAGATTTAACGTATTTTTCTAGCAAGTTAGGCTTTGCATCATATTGGCAAGGAAATTGGTAAGAAATAGCAAGATGCATGTGACTACATGTTTCAAACACTTTATGGATCAAAAGGGAAACCTAAGCTATCTACAAATGTACACGGGTTAACTCATCTTGGACCTCTTTATTCACAGATCAAGTCCCATTAATAACTAAAATTTCATGAAATTTAAATATCTAATCATTAACATTTGTGATAAACGTCAAATAATTTTAATTTTCATAATAATTCTAAAGTACCTTCGAGATATACAAAATTTCGAGTTCGTAAATTGAACTAAATTTTTTTAGTTTTCTACGAGTTTAACTCGACCAAAACTAAAAATAAATAAAAAAATAAATCCAGCTCCTTCGAAAAATAATAAAATAAAATAGACAAAGAAGTTACGTAATCGAAGCTCTCAGAAAATGAAATTGAAATTTCAAATAAAGTCGCATTTGTTTTGTTTTTATTCCAAGGCCGATATGTCGGGTCTCGGTTTTGGGCCCAATGAGAGCTATCTTAAAAAGCCCAATCAAGATCTGAAAGGTTCAACTCAAGCCCAATGGGCCCAAATAAGGTCCACATCCGGTTATTCACTTTTTTCCTTCAATTATTTAAAACAACCCTATCTTCAATCTTTTTAAATATCCATAACAATTTAAAAAATATAATAAGGGTCGAGTTGAATTTGTTGGATGAAAAATCTCACATCGACCAATTTAAGAAATGATCATGAGTTTATAATAAAAAAAAATACTATCTTCATTGGTAGAACTTATACTCAAAAGCACAATATCATACTATAATCCCAATTAATTAGTAATATTATTATTTTTATAATAGAAGTAATAAAAAAAAACATTATATATAGTTATAGTGTTGAAGGTCCACAATCCCACTAAGCAAGCATATCTTAGAGGTCTCTCAAGTGTATGGGAATTGTCTTGAAAGTGGAAGACCATGGAAAAAGGGAGAAAGAGAAGGGAGTATTTATTGAGAATAGTATAAATGGGTTGGTCTCTTAAAGCCACAACCTTCACAATATTAAAACCCTAAACCCTAACCCTAACCCTAACCCTAACCCTAACCCTAACCCTAAACACACCCATTTCACTCTCAATCCTTATTCTACTATTTCTTTTCCCTTTTGTCTTTTAGGGTTTTAGCAAGATTTAGGGTAGAATCTATCTGTATCTACCCAAATTCCCTTTCTACTAGATTCATTAATATATATATGTTAAATGTTTTCAAATTTATCGAGAATCTAAACGTCAACATCTCGGGCAGTGTAAGCTCTAATTCTTCGCGTTTGCCTCAAAACGAAGAACCCTGTTGGATTTTTTTTTCCTTAATGTCAAAACAAAAGTGGTAAGGTTAAATTACAAACTATATAGTTCACAAGTTTTCCAGTCTCCGTCGGTCGTTCCAGTTAGGACAACATCAAAGGCGAGTGGGCAAGCCCATCATCTTTAATGAACTTTACTTCATTCTTTAGTTAGTTCATTAATTTCGAGACTTAGTCTTGTTCCAATGCGTTGGATTATGAGAACATCGGAGGTGGGTGGGCGGGCAAATCTACCGTCTTTAATGAACTACCACGATGTGAAAAATTAAAATTATAAATTTAGTCTCTAAATTTTATATTTTAAAAATTATGGGATCTAGTATATATATATAATGGTTGTATTAAATTACATATGTTAAATATTTATTTAATAAATTTAATTTTGAAAAACTAAAAAAAATATAGTCTATTTAGTGGGGTTTTGAAATTCTCCTCGAGTTTGAAATATAATATAATATTGTTTTAAAAAAAGATAAAACATGGAGAATTCCAATGGCAGGTACAGCTACAGACTACAGAGAGAAACAGAGAGAGACAGAGAGAAAGAAGGGGAGAGAGAGAGAGAGATCCGTGAAGGAGACATGAATCGTGTTGAGATTCAGCTCAAAAGGGAAATTCTTGTCGACAACAATGGAGAGCCATGGTGGGTAACTGCCATCACTGGTAGCCGCACTACCAGACATCTGGGTCCCATCATCATCACCCCCACCTCCTCCTCTTCTTCACACTCATTCCGTCTTCCTCCTCAAACAACCCATCCATTTATTTCTCTATTCCCCCTGTTTTTCTCTATCTTGATTCTCTCTCCATGGAACCACCCCTTGGTTTACTGAGTAGCAGCGCCATTGGCTCTTCCGGTGCCTCCAACGATGAGAATTCCGTTTCCAAGGCGAAGGAGGTGGATAAGCACCAACCGGATTTGTCATCGGAGGAGTTTTCTTCCCCTGTCGAGGCTGAGCTCGAATTAGGGTTAGGGCTCAGCCTCGGAAGTGGGATTTCTACTGGAAAGGGTAAACATAGTGGTTGGGGTGAGCGTGGCAGGATATTGACGGCGAAAGATTTTCCCTCGGCGATCTCTCCTGGTGGATCGTCTTCTTCTTCTTCTGCTAGATTCTCAGGCAGAGCTGCTGCTGTTTCTGGTGTTAAGAGGGCGGCGGAACCTGTTGCTCACCATGGCGATTCTCCGCCTCCGGCTGTCAGGTTGGGGGAATGCTCTGTTTATCATTGATTATTTTAATGTTTTGGTTGTTGATCAAACAGGAGTGATGAACTTTTCTCTTTATTGAAATAAGGAATAATTAGAATCTTCGATTCCAAATTCATCGAACTGAAATCCTGAACTGTTTGTTAGTTCTTTTTAATTTTCAATCCTAATAGTTAACAGTGGAAAAGAGATTGTCTCGTCGTTGCACTGTTAGAAGTGTGTGGTGTGTGCAATCCTGTTGAAGTAGCAATAGAAATCGATGAACTGTTGGCTTTTAATAGGATCTTCTATAACATGAATTGGATACCTTTTTTCTTCTAATGTTCATCAAAGCCTGTCTTTCTAGTTGATCATCATGATCTATTCTATTGTTCTTGTTAGTAATATTCTGATCCATTGCCTGTTTTTCTATTTGTTCTTGTTTTTGGATGAACCGGAAGCAGTCAGGTGGTGGGATGGCCGCCATTAAGAGCTTACAGAATCAACAGCCTGGTTAACCAAGCTAAAAATCGAAAATCTGGAGATGAAAAGGAGCTGCTTAGGTCCAATGGTGTTGCAGTGAAGATCCATGATGGCAAAAATATGAGTGCCACTGATACTGAAAAGGGGCCTCTAGGCTTTGTGAAGGTGTATATGGACGGAGTTCTAATAGGCAGGAAAGTGGATTTGAATGCCCATTCTTGTTATGGGACTTTGGCCCTGATGCTCGAGGACATGTTTTTTAAGCCCGCAGGAAGTGCCCCATCCTCTGGTTAGCTGCTTCTCTAGATCATCTTGCCCATCTGTCTATCTATCTATTAGGGGTGTACATGGTCCCGAAATACTAACCCAACCCAACCCAACCCCTACAATTCGGGTTGGGTTGATTCGAGTTATTGGGTTGAACATACACCCTTACTATCTATTCACACACATAGATATATATATATATATATATATATATATATATATATATATATATATATATATATATATATATATATATAT
>NW_019268553.1:1739874-1757154 GCF_002738365.1 Cucurbita moschata | reverse complement strand
CACACATATATATATATATATATATATATATATATATATATATATATATATATATATATATATATATATATATATATGTACATATGTGTATATATCATTCTCTATACGTCTAAAGTAAGAAAATGTGGATTTGTCTTCTTTTTTGGGGACCTGAACTAGAACTGACCATGGATGATGGATAGTTGATAGCTGAGATTATTTGTACTGACTAAGAGTCGTCTCTCTTTCGTGGTTAGGCTCGAGTGGAGATTACGACGAACAAGCACCAAAACCTTCAAAACTTCTCACTGGCTCCTCTGAGTTTGTGCTCACCTACGAAGATAAAGAAGGAGACTGGCTGTTGGTTGGAGATGTTCCTTGGAAGTATGCACTCACTCATGAAAAAACAAGTTTATAGTTCATGGTTCATTTATTTACCATCTTTTAATGTCTGTTTTCATGGACTAGGATGTTCCTCGGCTCAGTTAAGAAACTTCGAATCATGAGGACATCTGAGGCAAAGGGACTCGGTACGTGTTCTCGTAATCCAATCTTGTAGTTGATTTTGATATCGTCATTTTAGTTTCGTCGAGGAGGTCTAATTAATAAAACCATCCAGAGGTTCAAGATGTCAAAGGAAGAAGTGAGAGAAATGGAATGAAGCCCATTTAGAACCATTGTGAAGTGAAGTTGGTGAACATGAGTAGAGCTAGAAAAGAGAGTGGTTTTGTTGATGATCATATTCTTTTTGCTTGTTTTCTTGTTTGATTCTCATTTATGGTTCTTGCATTTTTTGAATGGTTCTTCTCTAAACCATTAACAGCCCCCCACCCCATAGAAAGAAAGAAAGAAAGAAAGAAAGAAATCATCTTATACAATGCTACCTACAGGCTTATGAACTTGGCTACGATTTACGACTCTCTTCGCTTAAATCGACTAAAGTTGTTTTCTTCGCAAAGGGAAAGCTGGTATTCGCTGCATTGGTCGACTGTCTTTTACGAGTGCATTTCTTATGTTTGTGAATCGAGTCCGAATGTATCTTTCTATTTGGATTATTAACATGTTAAAGAAGGTGAAGATGGTTTCATCTTCTGCTTGGTGTTTGTCCTCTGTTTCAAACTTCATTTTGGAGTGATGCTAATATGTTCTCTTATACTCTTAAAGACCTTTGCCCATAGCCCTGACTCATTAATTCTTCTTCTCATTGATAGCATCTCATGTCTGTTAAGTCGATGATTTGATCTAGATGGATATGATTTGATTCGATTTCAATGACTATATTAAGACTGAATGGTTTGAATATTATAAACAACCTCGCTCAACATCGACTTTTTGATCGAAATGTAATGGTTTTGATCTTATGAACTAATACCAACTTGAAATACTTCGAATGTGAGTATGTTTTGAACAACTTTTTAAGTGTTTAAAAAACTAAAGTCTTTTAGAATGGATCAAGAACGTTAATGATCTCAATACAACTTTTTAACCATTGATTTCTCTATAATATGAATGATAAATTTTTTAAAAATAAATGTGAATATAACTTAGAAGATAAATGTATAATTTTCACGAACCGTAACACACATTATGAACTCCATAATGGCCGCTTGCTCTGAGTAATACTTATGCTAACTAAAAGAGAGGTGATTTTGAATTTCGTTCTCGTCTGAAAACACATATTGGTAGTGGCATCGAAAGGGTTATTTGGTATCAGGGTCTCTGTAGGATTGTGGCGGGAAGAATCGGCAACCAGGGTTTTCAGTTCCAGCAACCAGGAGTTGCGAACAACCCCATTTGAAAGGAGAGCACTGAGCTTCCAACAAGAACGAGATTGAGGTTCAGAGACATAGTTTTCATCCACCGCCATGTACTGGGTGGCTACCCGAAACGTCGTTTCTTTCTCCCGGTGGCGTTTTTTGGCGCTTTTGATTGGCTTCCCTCCGCGCAACTTCACCCCATTTACTCACTCACCGGCGTTTTTGTAATACCCCTTTTCTCTTCCTCTGGTTATCCCTTCCTTGGTTTCATTTCCTGCATTATGGTGTTTCATTATTCGTCTTTTCTGTCATATTTCTGATTTGGGTCTCTGTTTCTTCATTTGGGTATGCTGGGTTTGGTGTGCAGTTTGTAAGTTCTACTCCTGCTTTGTGTCCACTGAGAGTCTGAACTTATTTTTGTAGCTTATGCTCTGAAGAGCTTGAGAAATGTGATAATGGCGGTCGTGCATATTCGACATGCTTTGAAATACTCCGTGTCACAGTTTGGAGAATTAGGGGTTTTGTTTCTTATCCTAAAAAGGAGAAGTCCCCACATTTTTTTAAATTTAATTAGTAAAAATTTCACTGGGAGAAGTTCCCTGTTTGCATCTTGTAGTCTTGTTTTCGAGGATGTTTGAACTTGTTGAATTGAAAGTTGGGGTCGAACTACTTTTCTGTCTGTAAACATCTTCGTTATTGTATCGTTTTCTACACGGGGGACTTCTTTGATTGGCAGAGGTAATTGTTATTGTATCGTTTTCCACACGGGGGACTTCTTTGATTGGCAGAGGTAATTTAGGAATGCCACTATGAGATCCCACGTTAGTTGGAGAGGGAAACAAAACATTTCTTATAAGCGTGTGGAAACCTCTCCCTAGTAGACGCATTTTAAAAACCTTGAGGGGAAGCCTGAAAGGGAAAGCCCAAAGAGGACAATATCTACTAGCAGTGGGCTTGGGTTGTTACAAATGGTATCAGAGCCAGACACTAAACGATGTACCAACGAGAACGCTGGGCTCCCTAGGAGGGTGGATTGTGAGATCCCACATGCATTCCTTATAAGGGTATAGAAACGTCTCCCTAGTAGGTGCGTTTAAAAACCTTGGGGGGAAGTCCGAAAGGGAAAGCTCAAATCAGGAAAGCCTAAAGAGAACAATATCTTCTAGCAGTAGGCTTGGGTTGTTACAGCCACTATGTTTTCCACATTGGTTATTCTAACGCGTGGAATTTTACACGTAGAAACAGTGAAAGGCAACAGCTTGAGAAGTTGCAGTTTGGAAAAGGTAGAAAATATTCAGGAGGAAGCATCAAAGCTGCTAAGAAGTTTAAAGATATTAATAATGTCCAAGACGATAAGTTCCTTTCTCACATTTCATGGTGGAAAGAGGTGAACTACTAGCTTAAATTAAGAACTATCTCTTCCCATTATCTTGATGATGCCTTAATTCTTGTTGATATGCTGTATGTCACGGTACTTGTTTCCTCGAATTTTCAGATGGTGGAATCATGCAAGAAACCGTCGTCGGTTCAGCTGGTTAAGAGGCTTGACTTCTCCAATTTGCTTGGTTTAGATATTAACCTGAAAAATGGGAGGTGAGCTTGTGGGATAGCCTTTTCTTTCTTGTGGCATGTGCCTACTGAGAATCATCTTCCTGTTTGATGGGCATAAAGGCCTTCGTTTGTTCATATGGACTTATGGAGATGTCGTGTCATACGCTATGCTTACTGTTTTGCAGTCTTAAAGAAGGAACACTTAACTGGGAGATACTACAGTTCAAGGCAAAGTTTCCTCGAGAAGTTTTGCTTTGTAGAGTATGAATTTTCCCGTCTTGCTTCCCGATTTTACCGTGCAAATTGCCTATTTAGATTTCTATTATAATTAAAATTAGTTTATGAGAAAGCAATTTGTTTCTCTCTTTCTCTACAGGTTGGAGATTTTTACGAAGCAATTGGAATAGATGCTTGCATACTTGTCGAATATGCTGGTTTGAATCCTTTTGGAGGTCAGCGTATGGATAGCGTTCCGAAAGCTGGTTGCCCTGTTGTGGTATTGGATTTCGTCCCAAAAATGGATTACATGATTTTTTTGATATCTAATCCTTGTTGTTCTAATCAAAGAATCACTTTGCAGAATCTTCGTCAAACTTTGGATGATCTGACTCGTAACGGGTTCTCAGTGGTGAGGAACTGTGATGACGTTATTTTTATTTGATTATCTGAGTGATTTTCGCAATTTGAGTTTGAACCTTTCTTCGTAAAAAATGAATAAGCTGAACACCTATGAGAAATATTGTGATACTTAGACCAGGGATTTCATGTCTCTTTCCTTCTTGGGACTCCATCAAGTTCTTTTGAGAAGCATATCTTTGAATCATTCTTATCAGTTTGTTTCATTTGGTCCTATAGTGCATAGTGGAAGAAGTTCAAGGACCAATGCAAGCTCGTTCTCGCAAAGGACGTTTTATATCTGGGTAAATTCATGCGATAACTTGGTATTGTCTACTAAATCTTCATATTGTATGATCTCGGTTCGATCCTCCACCTTTGCTATGGTTGAACTCAAAATTTTAGTTTTTATATTACCGGATATGCAATCCAGTAGTTGTTGTAAAATGGTGCTCAAGCACTTGCTCATATGGAAGTTTACTTGTGAATGAAAGAGGAAGAAGGAAGAAGAAGATTCAATGACTGGGATTGTTTGCGTGCGCAGGCATGCACACCCGGGCAGTCCCTATGTCTTTGGGCTTGTTGGGGTTGATCATGATCTCGACTTTCCAGAACCAATGCCTGTGGTCGGTAGGTGATTTAGTAAGCCTTTTTATATGGAGTAATATTTGAGTCTTATCAGCTCATTGTTACTTACAATGTTGAATGCAACACATATAGGAATATCTCGATCTGCAAGAGGCTATTGCATAAGCCTTGTGATAGAGACCATGAAGACATATTCGTCAGAGGATGGTTTGACAGAGGAGGCCTTGGTTACTAAGCTGCGCACTTGTCAATACCATCATTTATTTCTTCACACTTCATTAAGGAACAACTCCTCAGGTTTGAAAATTGTCAAATATGGTAGCAGATGCTTTGTTTATTGTGTGAACTGTGTAGCATAGGTTCTTGGTTGTTGATGTTTGGAAGAACTATGCTTCTCAATCTGTGCCATTTAAAGAATATTTACCGTCGTTTTGATGTCGTGCGCAAGCTTATCACTTCACGAGCGGCTTCTTATAGGTACTTGTCGCTGGGGTGAATTCGGTGAGGGTGGTCGGCTATGGGGGGAATGTAATTCCAGACATTTCGAGTGGTTCGATGGAAATCCTCTTACTAATCTTTTGTCTAAGGTCTGTATCTGCATCTGCAACTCTTTTGTTTCTATCGATAGCATCGCTGGACGTGTTATCTGTATTGACGTTAATTTACTTCATTTTCTGATCATTCCCAGGTTAAAGATCTTTATGGTCTTGATGATGAAGTTACATTTAGGAACGTAACGATATCGTCCGAAAATAGGCCACATCCATTAACACTGGGAACTGCAACACAGATTGGTTAGTTTTATTTCACTTGGATTCCACAGAAACAAGACCAATTTGAATTGATATTAAGCTGCATGTTCATACATTAAATGGATATAGGTGCCATACCAACAGAGGGAATACCGTGTTTGTTGAAGGTGTTGCTTCCATCAAATTGTGCTGGCCTTCCTGCATTGTGAGTCGGAATAATTTTTAATTGATGTCGAGATAGTTGTCTGCTAAGAACTTTGCTAGAATTCCTCTTCGTTGTTCTTCAAACATTTCAAATTGCAACTTAGTCACGGACACAATTTCAGTGGTTGGAACCGTGATTTCATGCACGCATACAAATATGTATTTTGATATGTGTTTGGTTTGCAGGTATATCAGGGATCTTCTTCTCAATCCTCCTGCTTATGAGATCGCGACCACTATTCAAGGTGATTCTGCGACCATGTTGATATAATTAAATTTACCTTAACCTATAAACTTAAGCTCTGGGGTTCTTTGGTGATTTTGTTGACTTCTTGCAATTGCAATCGGGAGGAAAACGTCGATGAAAAAACAGGCTGAAGAAAAGGAGAGAGAGAGATTTGAGCGGATTTCATTTGTCATTCAGTTGGATATTTAAATGACAAATTATCCTCAAACAGTAAAAGTAAATGCAACTTAACTAAAGCTATGCTCTCGGAGGTGTACTTCCCACCTACTTCAATTGTGTTGGTTTAACGTAAAAGTAGTTACCTAACAAAAAAAACTGATTAACTAAAAGTTGGGATTAACCAAAAGTTAGGGATGACATTCACTCGGTAGGGATTTATCTAACAATCTCCTCCTAAAGCCCTATCGTATATCTAGTTTATTTTGTTTGAACTCCGATTTGAGCTATGGCTTGGTGTCCCTGGCGGCATGTCCTCCAGACTCTACATCTTGTTCGGCCACCTCTTCTTCGAGCTGGCGCGCCGCCAGTCCAGGTGGTTCACCTCTTACCAGTAGGTCTTCCATCCTCCGGTACCTGGCCACCAGACCATCATCGTGATCGGCATCTAGCGTCGAATCCGCAGTACGTGGTGTTGTGAACTCTACTAGTTTCGGAGTTGCAGCTGGAGTTATGGTTGGGGTTGGCATAAGTGTGCCCGGTGCAGCTGCTGGCGGCGGTGACGATTCTCGATGTTGTGCTCCTCCTTCTCCCGGCTCGGTGACGAGGTACTCCACCGTGAATTGATTTGGGTTTTGATCTGTCTCGGTTACGTCGTTCCACTGCCAAAAGGTGGTCTCGTCAAAGATGATGTCGCGTGACACATGAGCTCACCCCTCTGTAGGATCATAGAACCTGTATGCCTTGCTTCCGGGTTCGTAGCCGATGAAGACGACCTTTAGCCCCCTGGGATCGAGCTTGGTGAGGTGGGAACGCACGTCCTTCATTTATGCGACGCAGCCGAACACTCGGAGATGATGTACTGTTGGCTTCTTGTTGTACCAGGCCTCGTGTGGCGTCTTCTCGTCGAGGCTTCGCGTTGGCGACCGATTGAGGAGGTAGACAGCCGTCATTACCGCCTCTCCCCAGAACCTCCCGGGTATCCCGATCGTCATCAATAATGACCTTGCTGCCCCGACGATGGTTTGATTTCGGCGTTCCACCACCCCGTTCTGCTGGGGGGAGTAGGGCGCCGTTAGGTGCCGCTGCATATCGAGCTCGTCGCAGTACTTACCGAAGCTTGCCGAGATGAATTCTCTACCTCAGTCCGTGCACAGCACCCGCATCTTCTGCCTGCATTCGGCCTCCTCTCATGCTTGAATGCACTTAATTGCCTCTGCTGCCTCACTTTTCGCTTGCAGCAGGATCAACCACATGAAGCGGCTTTCGTCATCGACTAGTAGGAGGAAGAGAGAGTTGCCGCTTGGGGTCGCCAGCTTGATGGGCCCGCAAATATCGCCGTGCACGAGCTCCAATGGCTCACTAGCGCGATAAGATGCCTGAGACGGAAAGGGGGTGCGTCTTTGCTTATCGATGAGACGCCCGTTGCATAGCCTGTTCACGCCTTTGATTGCCGACAAACCGTGCACCATCTCCTCCGTATGCAATTTTTATAGGGCAAGAAAGTTTAGGTGTCCGTACCTTGCGTGCCACCTCCAAGATACTTCTTTGGTCCTGGCCGAGAGGCTGACTGATTGTTCTATCTCCAACTCTGGGATGTAAAAACGATTTGTCGTGCACCGAACTTGTGTGAGCAGTCGTCGTCAATCATCGCAGATCTTGAGTAGCCCGCGCTCGATGGAAATGTGGCAGTCGGCCTCATCGAGTTGACCCAGACTTAAAAGGTTAGCCTTGAGCCTCGGGATGAAGTAGACGCCGGTCAGCTTGTGGTGCTCGCCTCCCTTGCCGATGAACAAGATGGTTCCGTGCCCTTCGATCTCGACGGCGGAGCCATCGCCGGACTTAACCGTCCCGCGAATCCTCGAGTCGAGCTCGGAGAACGCAGACTTGGTCCCGGTCATATGGTTTGTTGCCCCTGTGTCGAGGACCTATCGCCGGTGCTCTTGCTGCTCGTCCCTCTCGCCGATCTGAGCGAACACTCGCTCCTCCTTCAGTTGAATTGGCTCCTTAGCCGATGCCTTTGTTACGCCCAGCTGGAGCTCTTCCTCGGGTTTAAGGCTCACTGGAGCAGCTAGACCGTCATCGATTACCTCCGTGGATTTGGAATCGAAATTAGGGACAGGTAGGACTGATGCACTCACCATGAAAAGAGCCGGCTCGTCCTCCTCGGATTGAGCCACATGGGCCTTCTCGACTGTCTTCTTGTTCCTGAGCTTGCTCAGGTGACCTCTCTTCCCACAGTACGAGAACTAGATTGGACCGTCGTCAGTCGACTCCTTTTGATCTGCCTCTTTTCGGCCATCTTCTTGTTCCTGAGCTCAGGTGACCTCTCTTCCCACAGTACGAGAATTGGATTGGACCACTCCTTTTGATCTGCCTCTTTTCGGCCGTCTCCTTGTTCTTGAGGTTGCTCAGGTGACCTATCTTCCCACAGTACGAGAACTGGACTCTTTCTTGCTCAGGTGACCTCTCTTTGACCTCTCTTCCCACGGTACCGTCGTCAGTCAACTCCTTCTTTTGATCTGCCTCTTTTCGGCCGTCTCCTTGTTCCTGAGCTTGCTCAGGTGACCTCTCTTCCCACGGTACGAGAACTGGATTGAACCGTCGTCAGTCGACTCCTTCTTTTGATCTACCTCTTTTCGGCTGTCTCCTTGTTCCTGAGCTTGCTCAGGTGACCTCTCTTCCCACAGTATGAGAACTGGACTCTTTTCCAAAACTGAGCTTGCTCAGGTGACCTCTCTTCCCACAGTACGAGAACTGGACTCTTTTCAGCCGTCTCCTGGACCCTCCCTGTCGGCAGCTGACGGGGATGACCTGCAGCATCTTTTTCACGATTTCTGACTCGCTGATGCTCCCACCGAGAGTGGCGATGCTGTTGGCAAACCCCGTGATCCGCATTGAAAAGTCATCGACGGATTTGCCGTCCTTAAAAAACCCTGTGGGTTGACGCGCATCAACAAGGCCCGGAGGATTGAGTGAGCCTACCCGAGATGGACTCCACGATGTGTGTATTTTTGCACTTTGCATTTTCTTCTACTCGAACCTGAGACCTGTGTGTTTTTTTAACTATGTTTAATGGATACTTTTAGCCCATGATTCTATTTAGTTTTTTAAACTATGATTCTTTTTTTTTATAAAAATTCGACTTTTACAGTTTTCGATTTTTCACCAACCAACTCTTTATCCCATACAGAAATCGAGTCAAAATTTATGAATCATAGAATAATTGGTCGATTCTTTTTGCTCTTTGGATGGATCATAATTCAATCAAAAAAATTCTAGAATTACCCAATCTGTAAGATAAATAAAATTCTTTTTTTCTTCAACTTTGCTGAAATCAGCAATAGTTCTCTTCATTCTGATGTGTTAGGTCGACGTTAGGTCGACGTTCTAACCACTTGAGCTATTCAACTTAACTATTGATAAAATTGGCTCATCCGCAATGATATACAACCGATGGCTTAAACTAGGCTCGATACCACTTGTTGACTTCCAGCAATTGGGAGGAAAACGTCGACCAAAAAATCGACAAGGAAAATTTCTTCCAAGAAAAAATAAGTGAAAGTAAGAGGAGGGAGGGAGAGATTTGGTGAAGACGAGATGAGTTCATTTGTCATTTAGTTGGGATATTTAAATAACAAATTATCCTAAAATAGGAAAAGTAAATGGCAACTTTACTAAGGCTATTCGTGTACTTCCCACTTACTTCAATTATGTGTGGGTTTAACTTAAAAATAGTTTCCTAAAAAAAATGGTTAACTAAGGTAGGGATCACATCCACTGGGTAGATTTATCTAACCGATTTTACAAGTTTGTAGAACAGTCTTCACTGTTTCTTGTATAATTCTTCTCGGTTTTGTCTGTTTGAAATACCTTAAAACCAACAGAAATCCCTTAAAACATTGCTGTTTTCTTTACAATTCTTCTCGGTTATCTCTGTTTGAAATCCCTTAAAACATTTTCTTAATCCTATTCTTTTGGGTCAGCAACATGCAGGCTTATGAGCAATGTCACATGTGCAATTCCAGACTTCACTTGCTTTCCACCCGCCAAGGTATTGTGAATGTTCGAATGTTCGACTAAAATACGTTCGACACGCTACAGGCAGCATCCTCTTTCTAGCTTTCAACCATTCTGTTCTGTTCTTTCCGATCGAGGCATAGGCTATTGCATAAATCTATTTGACTTGTATCTATACGTGTTGCAGCTCGTGAAGTTACTGGAAATGAGGGAAGCCAATCATATTGAGTTCTGTAGAATGAAGAACGTACTCGACGAAATCTTACACATGCATAAAAATTGCGAGTTAAGCAATATCCTGAAATTGTTGATGGATCCTTCATCTGTGGCAACTGGGTTGAAAATTGACTACGATACATTTGTAAGTACAAGTAGCAACTCACCTCGTTCGATTTATTTTTCCACCGTTCTCAACTGCCATTTTTCTTTCCTCGCATCGACTTTTTTACTGAACTCTGCTTGGTCAGTAGTGATTATGAAGTCATGTTATTTGTTTATTTACATTTGTATGCCTCGAAGGAACATCGTGTTGCCTTATCGAATGGCTCCACTTTTGAATCATTGTCGTTAATACTCAAGCATCAGTATTCTATTCTTTCGTTTCTATTTAGGTTGACAAATGTGAATGGGCTTCCAGTAGAGTTGGCGAAATGATTTTTCTCGATAATGAAAGCGAAAGCGATCAGAAAATCAATTCTTATTTTATCATTCCTAATGATTTTTTTGAGGATATGGAATCTTCTTGGAAAGGTCGTGTGAAAAGGATTCACATTGAAGAAGTGTGTACAGAAGTAGAAAGTGCAGCTGAAGCACTGTCTCTAGCAGTATGTTTACAACGCTCAATTTTCCTTTCGTAACTCATTGGATCATTTCAGCCAATCAAAAACTCTATCAGTTAGTGTCCTTGATGTCGTTTAATACAGGTTACTGAAGATTTCGTCCCGATCATTTCAAGAATCAAGGCTACTACTGCGCCGCTAGGAGGTCCAAAGGGAGAAATATTGTATGCTCGGGATAATCAATCTGTCTGGTTCAAAGGAAGACGGTTTGCACCAGCTGTATGGGCTGGAAGCCCTGGAGAAGAAGAAATTAAACAATTGAAACCTGCTCTTGATTCAAAGGGTAAAAAGGTCGGGGACGAGTGGTTTACGACGAAGAAGGTGGAAGATGCTTTAACAAGGCATGTGGTTTGTTTATAATACAACTCCTCTCTCATCATATTATCATCTTTTAGTGAATAAATAGTGAACAAATCTATTTTGCTTCAGGTACCAAGAGGCCAATGCCAAAGCAAAAGCAAGAGTAGTGGATTTGCTGAGGCAACTTTCCTCTGAATTGCTTGCTAAAATGAACGTTCTAATATTTGCTTCCATGTTACTCATTATCGCCAAGGCGTTATTCGCTCATGTGAGGTTGAATCCATATGCTTTTAATACCCTTTTCTGTTATTGATACTCATTCTCCAAAACTTCTTGTTGCTGCTGGTTAATGTTTTTGGTTTTTAAATGTTTTGAAGTGAAGGGAGGAGGAGAAAATGGGTTTTTCCTACCCTTGCTGCACCCAGTGATAGGTCCAAGGTATTCTTTAGTGACTAATGTTCCAGTTGTTCGGTCGTGTTGTTGGGAATCATTATGATTTTGTTTTTAGTTGTTGGTTTCATATTCTGATTGGATTATAAAATAAAAACAGGGCAGGAAATCAATGGAGGGGAAGGTTGGGATGAAGCTGGTTGGACTATCTCCGTATTGGTTTGATGTGATAGAAGGGAATGCTGTGCAGAATAGTATTGAGATGGAGTCGTTGTTTCTTTTGACGGGTCCAAATGGGGGTGGGAAATCTAGCTTGCTTCGATCCATTTGTGCAGCTGCTTTGCTTGGGATATGTGGATTTATGGTGCCAGCAGAGTCTGCCCTGATTCCTCATTTTGATTCTATTATGCTTCATATGAAATCTTTTGATAGCCCTGCTGATGGGAAAAGTTCTTTTCAGGTAAGCAGCCATTTCATATGAACAGTGATAGTTTACAACAATTGGATCAGGAACAGACATATAGAACTTAATGTTGTGTTTCCCAACTGTATGGTAAGCTTGGTGTAGTGTTTTGGAACATTAGGATGTTTTTTTAGGAGTAAACAAGTTGAAGATGGTCAGCTTGGTATTGTGATTTGCTGCTTTTGTTGATGCATTGGCTAGACCCCAAAGGTTTTAGCTTTTTGTAGTTAGGATAGACAGATTTTTTTTTAATAACACCTCTTCCTGCATTCTATTGTGAGATCCGGTGTAGAAACCTCTCTTGAGTAGACGCGTTTTAAAAATCTTGAGGGAAAGCCCAAAGAGGACAATCTCTGCTAGCAGTGGGCTTGGGTGGATACAAATGGTATTAGAGCCAGACACCGAGCGGTGTACCAGTGAGGACTCTGGGCTCTCAAGGGGGTGGATTGTGAAATGTCACATCAGATGGAGAGAGAAACGAAGCATTTCTTATAAGGGTGTGGAAAGCTCTCCCTAGTAGACACATTTTAAAAGGGAAAGCCGAAAGAGGACAATATCTGCTAGCAGTGGACTTGGGCTAAATTCATAGAGGTCTCATAAATATTCCTTGATTTGATGATGATTATGTATCAGGTGGAAATGTCAGAGATGAGATCCATCATGAGTAGAGCAACGGAAAGCAGCCTCGTACTTATAGATGAAATCTGTCGAGGAACAGAAACAGCAAAAGGCACTTGTATTGCAGGGAGCATTGTTGAAGCTCTTGATAAAGTTGGGTGCCTTGGCATTGTCTCCACTCACTTGCATGGTATATTCAATTTGCCTTTAGATATCAATAACACTGTGTTCAAAGCAATGGGAACTGTGTGTACTGATGGCCGAACGGTTCCCACTTGGAAGTTGATCGGTGGAATATGTAGAGAGAGCCTTGCCTTTGAAACAGCAAAGAATGAAGGAATCTGTGAAGCTATAATTCATAGGGCCCAAGATTTGTATCTCTCGAATTATGTTGAACAAGGGATTTCAGGAAAACAGAAGATGAATTTGTATCCCTCAAATTCTTCTCATGCAAGGCTTAATGGCAATGACAAACCCCATCTCCTGTCAAATGGTGTTACAGTAGAAGCTGAACGCCCAAAAACAGAGAAAACTAAGAAAAAGGTTGTCTCTTGGAAGGAAATTGAGGGTGCTATCACTGCAATATGCCAAAAGAAGCTGATAGAGTTTCATAAGGATAAAAACACATTGAAACCTGCAGAAATCCAATGTGTTTTGATTGATGCTAGAGAGAAGCCACCTCCATCCACAGTCGGTGCTTCGAGTGTGTATGTAATTCTTAGACCAGATGGTAAATTCTACGTCGGACAGGTACACCTCTGACTTGCTGTTTTATTTACGATCTTTCAACCTTGTCGTGTAGGATACGTTTCTGTGAGGCATTTTGACTAATTTTGTATGTGCTCTGAATTCATTGTTCCATTTTATTGGAATTTATGTATCACATACTGAACTATCGTCTTCTTTCCCTGTCATAGACTGATGATCTAGAGGGTCGAGTCCATTCACATCGTTTAAAAGAAGGAATGCGGGATGCTGCATTTCTTTATTTTATAGTACCTGGGAAGAGCTTGGCATGCCAGCTTGAAACTCTTCTCATCAATCGACTTCCTGATCACGGGTTACAGCTAACTAATGTTGCTGATGGAAAGCACCGAAATTTTGGCACATCCAATCTCTTATCAGAGAATGTGACTGTTTGTTCATAATTCAACAATCTCCTAGCAGATGACTTGGTAAGAGCAAAAAAATGAGTCGATGTTCCTGCTGGATTGTATTTTACAGATTGAAGAACCGAGTTGTAGGGGAATGAACATAGGCTGCAGTTTCTTTTTGTTCTCTTCTGCAGTTATAACTCCATAGTTTACAGCAGCAGATAGGATCAAATTTTTTTATGCAGGAAGTGTATAGGCATTGTTCAACTAACAAAACTTTTATTCTACGCAGCCTCTGTTCCTTGCTTGATTTAGTTCAATATTATTTTGGTAACTTGATAGGATGAGAAGTTACTTGGTGTGGATTCAACTCAATGAATAGTTTTGTTGGGGAAAGGAGATTGCTGGAATGGAAGTCAATTTAAGAAATGGACTTGCCACGCCAATAAAAAGATAAATTCAGACAAATCCTATCAACCAAATGAACCATATTCGACTTAAAATTCTATTTCATTTCAATGCAGATAAGATACAGATAAGAATGTCGAGATTCTATGAAACTTGGAAATTTCATTTATTTCAATATGGATAAGAACAATTTTATACAATAACGAAACAAAGAAATAGAGCTTTTTACTTCATTTTCAATTTTTTTTTTCTTCAACTCGTCTAAATGAGTCGGTTTTGGCATGAATCATAAACTTCAATGAGTGATGAAGTAGATACCTTCTTGCCATGAAGCTTCCTGGTATTTTGAGCCATAAGGAACAGATGTAGGCATTTTTTGCTACCAGATGAGAGTGGATGCTTGGTAGTTGGGTTTTACACTTTCCTGTTCCATTTGGATAGTTCTTACTAGTTGACTGGGTATTGGTGGATCTAAACATTTCACAGCTGGGTTTTGGATTTGTGAAATCAGAGGTGGCTAAGGTGGGCTTTAGAACACTTTTCTAGCTTAGCCCTTAAGAAAAGAGTACTGATTTCACCTCGTCGAACAGAATTACAATTTCAAAGATAAAACCAGATGGCTCAACAAGAACATGGTTAACAAATGAATTCTTTGAAGCAAAAGATAAAAGGAAAGCATTACAGAAAAAGGAGAGTGGGGTTAACTCATTTTCAGCTAGTTAATTTCTGTGGGTCCAAAAGTTATGTACAAATGATTTTGTTGATGCACTGCCTGGAAAGAAAGAAGGTAGAGGGTGTCCAATCCAAACCAAGCCTGGAGATGATGAATGAATCAACTTGAAATTGATCTCAAACGGGGAAGGAGAGCCAAAGAGAAAGCCAATGAGTTTGATTTTGAAACAAGAGAAAGGGTGAGGAGAGGGAGTGATGAATTTGAAAACAATGGTGGATTGAGGAGAACGGAAAATGGTGAAGGGAGTTGATATTATGATATCAAGCCAAGAGCCAGAAGTTTCTTTGGGTTTTGGTGTTCAAGAGATAGCCTGCATTTTGACCTTTCTTTTGTACAGCAACACAAGTGCACTTGCTGTTCTCAACCAAATACTCTGCTGTGTCCAACATTTTTGCCGCTTTCATTGGCCCTCCAGACCGTTTATAACTGCGTTTAATGAATTCACAACAAATGAAAACAAAAACCCTAATCTTCTTGATTTTGGATGCATGATCATTCATATTCAGAAGCATCTCATTCATTTATTAAGGCAATCTCAGTTTAGGAGCTATGATAATTGTATGGAAAGCTCGAGAATCAATGGATGGACGAAAATGGGAAGCTAAAATTGACAATTATGATGAAGGGAAGAAGACAAACCCTAAGATCGCTGTGGAGAGACTTCGCCTCTGCCCTATGACTAGCAGATCAACACCGAGAGCATTGGTTTGAGCCATAATCATGGAGGCTTTGTCTTTGCCTTCCAATTCAACCCTCACCGTCCGCACTTTAAGATTGGGATTAGCAATCTTGCAGGCTTTCTTCATCTCCTCAAGAAAATCAACCTCCACTTGTGGTCCTCCTTGGAAGCCGAAAGCGGCGGCGGCTGCTGCGGTGGCGGTGGCGGTGGCGGTGGCGGTGGCAGTGGCAGTGGCAGTGGCAGGGACAATGGCAGAAGCATGAGCATTGGCGGATTTTTCATTCGGCCTCTTGAGGAAAGTCGAAATGGCGTTCTTCCAAGAATTAGGATTATCGACATGGAGGAGAATGAGCTCGTCGTTCTGAACGAGAGCATGAGAAAGCGTATACTGGAGCGCAGCGGCGGACTCCCGAGCTGGATCTACCACCACCATGACATTTCTGGAAGGTGCCGTCGACGTCCGCCCTCCTCCCATGGGTGCCGTCCGGCGATGCTACCATCAACAGAAAGAGCAGCCGGCACCGCTGGATCCAGAACAAAAAAGAGGGGATTGAAGGGGTGGATGCGAGAATCAAAAGTGGGAAGGAGAAAGCAATATGAGGTGGTCATTTTGGTTTTGATCGGTTTGAAAACACAACTATATTAACAAATTCGGCTCTCTGCTGCCTTTCTTTTCCGTTTCCGGTCACGAACCTCCCAGAGCCTCTGCCTATTCGCTTCCCATTCCATTTTTGGTACCCTCCCATTTTTGCTTCCTTCTGATTCGGTCAATGCCTTCTTCCTCGCCCTTTACCCCCCTCATCTTTCTTCACTCAATCTCCATTAACATCTCCCCCCTCAAATCTTGTGGGCGTGCCGGAGTGGTTATTGGGCATGACTAGAAATCATGTGGGCTCTGCCCGCGCAGGTTCGAATCCTGCCGCTCACGTTTTGTTTTGTTTTTTTTGGCCTAGTCTCATGACTATAGTATAGTACAAGCTCGTATTTTTATAGCATGGTACAAGCTCGTAGTTAGCTGACCTCTTTTATCTTTTCTCCTCTTAATATTGGATCTTGTCATGTTGTTGGGTTGTTAGCTTGTCTCGTTAGCTTGTCTCTTGCAATTAATATTTTAAAAGTTCAAAGGCTAAACACGTAATTTGACCGAACTTTCTTTCTATATGTCGTGCCATTTTTGGTTTCAAAAGGAGCTTCTCTCCCTCTATCATTTTCTCTACTTACTTTAACAACTTTTTTCTTTTTCTACGGCTCTTTTTTTTTTTTTCAAAAATCTTTTTCGCTTTTTCTTACCGTAGAATATATACTCACTATCATTGTATCTAAATAGGGGGATCTCGAGGCTGTGTAAACATAAAGAAAAACTTTAAAGTCGATGTACATTTTCTTTTTCAGTGACTTTGGTACATTTTTTTCGGTGACTTAGATAAGACATCAATGAAGATAAGTTGGCCATAAAATGTCTAATTTGGATTCTAAATTTTGGTATGCGTTAAGGTAGGTCGATCATCGCTCATACCTTGTGTTCTCTACCGTGAAGTGATTAATCCAAGACAAATGTTGAAATAATCACTTTTGAAGAAGGTAGACGAGATGAGAAGTACCAAACAGCCATGAATAAAGAAACCAGAGCCATCTAGTAAAATTAGACGCAAGAGCTTATAGGTTAAATAAAGTAGCTAAAATTGATATGTTTAAAAATTTAAACACTAAATTAAAATAATTTTCAAAGTAAAAAGGGAATAAAATTTAGAATTTTTTTTTTCTCCTTTTTCCTTTTTTCCTATTTTATTCTCCTCCTTGACTACAACAATAAAATAATAATTATAATAATTATTATTATTATTATTATTATTATTATTATTAAAAAAAAAAAAAAAAAAAAAAAAG
>NW_019268553.1:1737872-1739369 GCF_002738365.1 Cucurbita moschata | reverse complement strand
AAAAAAAAAAAAAAAAAAAAAACCATCTCTTCTTTTCCATGTTTGACTTGACCCAAGATTTATAAACTTTCTTGAAATATTAAATTGGACCACAAAATATTTTTTTAACCTAAAGTATTTTTCAATTTTTTATGAAATAATTTTCATGACTTTAGTAAATTAAAGTCATATATTTTACGACAACCAAACGCAATAATCATTTATGCCAAAAAGAATAATAAGAATAAATAAATAAATAAAACAAATTATCCAATATAAATACATTTGAAAGATTATTTTTGCTAAATATTTTTTAAATCAAAATAAGCAAAAAGTAAATTATTAACAAGGAATCAAATTAAATTACATGCAGAGATTATCACAAAGAAAAAGGCAAAAAGAGAATAAAATATTTGTAAAAGACAAATAAAAGTTAAGATATTGAAATTAATTTTTTATTTTTATTTATTCATTCTTAAAAAAATTGGAATCTCATTCTTTCATTTAGTGAAGCTACAAGTTAGGTATCGTTCACAAGTAATATACACCAATAAATACAAAATAATAATAATAATATAAATTTAAAATCCAATAAATTCATCTCGTGAGAAGTAAGAATAGCCTTAAATTAATCTCTTATCTTATCGAGAATCATCTGTAAATAACAGCTTTAATTCAATATATCAGTTTCAAGTCAATTATATTCTTTCCCTTTTTTTTTTTAATTCAACAAAGCATTTAAAGATGAGAAGATTCAAACATAAAGCATCTTAACTAAGAACGTAGATCTTAATATACAATATACATAACATCACTCATCTATATACCTGATCGAGATATGAGTACTTACATTTATCAGTTTCACTTTACTCCGGCCTTCCCAATATCCAAATATAGTAAATCTGTAAATACAATTCGAGCATAGTTCAATAGATAAAACAGCAATAGATAAAACAGCTAGAATTGACGTATCGGTTAAAAAAAACATTAAAATCCTATGCAATTGAGTTGAAAGGATGATTAGATACCCACCACAAACAAGCTATTGATTAGAATAGAACCATACTGATAGCCCTCACTCAAAAGGCTGAACACTTTGAATGCAATCTGCTACAGAAGAAAACATCATGATATCGTTAGTACAGTCGACTCAAACACTATGAACCTCTGACAATTATTATTGATGCATACCTATGTAGAGTGCTGATGATGCTCAGGCTCATAACACATGATGATTACAGACAAAAGCAGCTTCCTACTAAAATAACGAACAATAGGCAGGACTGGCTACACCCAACAATCAATGGCTGATTCTTAAAATATGAGAAAGAAAAAGGATATGGGGAGAGAAAGAGAGAGTTTAGAAGGAACAAAAGAACCGAGACTTCAGCTGTACATCTGAAAGAAACTACTGTGCTAAGTACAAGTTTTAAGCCGATTATGGGCTTTGTAAATTACAAGCTATAAAGGTACAAAAAAAAAAAAAAAAAAAAAAAAAAAAAAAAAAAAAAAAAAAAA
>NW_019268553.1:1717192-1737534 GCF_002738365.1 Cucurbita moschata | reverse complement strand
AAAGGTAAAAAAAAAAAAAAAAAAAAAAAAAAAAAACTCAATTTCATGCTTACAAGCTTGGGAAACAGTTCTTGGCCGCAAGTTTCCCCGTGAAAATTCTGTATCTAAAGGCTTGATTCCAAAAGCCCAAAATCTGTAGAGTATTAGTGCACTGCCATGGTCTTGTGTTAAGATGCAGATATTCATACACTTTTGTTCTTCTTCACCCACCCATTGAAAAACTTGGCAGTGCCTTTTTTAATGTCTGTTTGAGCCAACAACATTGAATACAACAACGATGATACAGTATTTGAGTCAAAAAAAGGTTATGAATTACTTGATATGGAAGTCGAAACAAGTTTGCAGTCTACTTCTCTCCAAAAAAACGGGCAGTGCGACAGCCGAGAGCTAGGATCGTCCTAGACGCGACTTCAAAAAGATTTTAAGCCAGACACATTCCAACTCCCATCTGCACAGTTCATTTGAGGTATAGATTAGTAAAGTGGACTGATCAACACCTAACTAACTGCATTGTGGAAGGAAAAAATGGCTTCAATTCAAATATGCATACAAGCTAATAAGCAATATTCTGATATTAAGGATCAGCACTGAAACTCAGGGACTCTTCATTTATCCAAGCAAAATCAAAGACGGTATGTAAGAATGGCTATCAATCTGATGATATATAGACAATCACTAACTGAATAAAACACGATCGAAGAAGCCATTGACATCAAACAAGTCTTGTGCATAAATTTTTAAAAAGTTTTTACAAAATTCATTATCGATACCACAATGATTGTCTACTCCAATCTCCAAAACTAAATTATCAGTATGCCATAATCTTAAATCTCTTCTCCATCAAAAGCTCAAGAAACTATCATTCTATCAAATTAAAAACAAATAACCATTATGAAATTACAACCAACAGAAGAATAGGATCAAGATCACAGTAGCAAATAATGCGGTTATTCACTCGCCCCAAATTGATTGAAGGGTTTCATTACTAACATAGCTCTGGAACGGTTTACCTCTAAATGAATTTTGCTGTCCTATAGGTAGAATATATCTTTATAGACAGTTGAATGCATTTCCCAAAACAGGATCAAGTCGTAGTAGCAAATGATGCTGTTATTCACTCACGCCAAATTGATTGAAGGCTTTTATCAGTAGCATAGTTCTGGAACGATTTATCTCTATATGAATTTTGCCGTCATATAGAAAATCACAACTATAGTCTTGGTATGTTATTGGCAACAATAGAACTTTCACACACTCCTGAAATCTTCTCAACATTATTATCATCGTTAGATCTTCTGACCATCACAAACTTCTTAGTCCATTTGTTTTATAACAATCTATTCCTTTGACCTTCGATTAAGTTGAGCAATGCCTAAATAATAACAGATTCAGATCGAACTCACTGCAAATAATGAATGCTATTATAAATGTAGTAAAGAGAACCGTTCATGGAAGCATTTTTGCTTCAAGAATTTAAGACTGTCCCAAGAGAAACAAAATCAACACGCACTAATACAAAAGAAATCAAAATAAAATCAATCATGTAATAAGAATATTATGATCAGGTAAATAAAGTACACTTCACCGGGATATGTCAACCCTGAATAGAAAGGTGCTCAATAAAAATAGTACTAACCAATTAGGTGAGACGGCTAACAGTAGAATAGATGAACTATCGGATGTTATACTACAAGGAGCGTAGATCGAAAGAATGATGTATGATGGGAATGACTTCCTAGAAGCTCCAACTAATTAGAAAAAAGTAAATTTACAGAACACAGACCAAAGAAATCGGCAGTACCATAAGACCATAAGATGGGGGCATATCAAATTTTATGGATGCGTTACTTTAATAACATAAAAAGTAGCACTAGACAGAGAAGTATATGCATAAATAGTACTCTGAATAAAAGTTATGTACATGCTAAAATAATGTCATAACCCCCTTCTCGAGCACAATAACTGTCCAGAAGTTGAATAACCGCAATTAGAGAACAGTAAGGAAAGATGTATAAGATGATCCGAGAGTCTATTTTAATTAGCATTGATATGAAATGGGGAGGAGTTAGGTTACCTTGTTTCATCGATCTCAGCATTCGGAGCTGCTCATACTCAGAATTTATAACCTTTTCAAAATTAGTTACAGATAGCAAGTTTCCCTGACCATTCATCAGCCACACCATAATCAATGCTAAGCTCTCTCAGAGGAGGGATGTTTTCCATCGCAAACAACATAAGATGAGGAAACATTAAGTTATTATGATCATATAATACGAACTGCACCAACACGTTTGGAGATGTACTATGGCTTATATAACAAGCAACATTCCTCATTCTGGATACATCCATTGCAAAATCGAGAGGAGGAACGGAAGGGTAAGATGGCCGCATATAATTAGAATATATTTGAGATAGATCACCCCATTCTGCCCATCTATCCGAAAAACGATTTGGATATATCAATGTATCACCATTCATAGAAAGAACTTGAGCTTGTTCCCTCGTGAGGACAACTCCTGCATATTCACATATAAAAGAACCAGCATGTATCAAGTCCAAAGATCTAACTCCCCAACCTGTTTCCCTCGACCTAAAAACCTCGAGTCGGTGCCTCAAGCCCTTCTGCGAAACACGATTCCGACATTGAGGGGGGCATTGACAGAATGGTCCGCATTCAAAAATTATAGGCTTTCCTCTCACTAGGAATCCATTTTGATCATAACCAAACTCCCCACCATTTTTCATAGCACAAAAGCAATCGTGAACACAACCTGAAACACAATTACACCCAGTGCCACTTCCTGACTGGTGAAAGGCAAAAGGTGGAAACACAGTTCTAACAAGATACTCGTAATACAATGGTTCTTGATCGTTGTCAATATCATTGAACAGGAGAACTGGAACTGCCTCCTTCTTCAGTGAAATGTCCAGACTGAGATAACCAGAAGGTCTCAAAGACAATGGTCTAGTCCTGAGATTCTCCGCAAACTTGACAATGGAGCTACCCATTTCGGCTTGACCATCAATTCTCAACAGCTTAAACTTATAGACACCGAAACCCGACTTCCCCACATCAAACCAACAATCAAGAATTCTATACAGACCATCGTATACATAAATCTTACTTGTTACAATGCCCGAGTACTTGATACCTCGAATAACCCTCACTTCAATCCCGTAGTGCATGCTTCT
Organism: Cucurbita moschata; assembly: GCF_002738365.1. Taxonomy (NCBI): domain Eukaryota; kingdom Viridiplantae; phylum Streptophyta; class Magnoliopsida; order Cucurbitales; family Cucurbitaceae; genus Cucurbita; species Cucurbita moschata. The sequence goes on along the minus strand of NW_019268553.1, from coordinate 1,734,342 downwards.
CTCCAGTGCAAGATTCCCACCTTCGAGTTTCTGGTGCATACATTGTTTTGAAAATTTGTCTTGCCCACCATGACCCGTGTAGATTATCATGTCCCCCGCATCTTCATCGTCCTCATAACCCCCAGAAACAATTATGCTAGTGGCAATTGGCTCGCCATTGGAGCTCTGACTCGCAGGAACATAGTCAATTCCAGCTTGAGCCTGACCATGCAATCCAACAACACACAATTCCATCCTAAAGAAGAATAGATCGCCAATGTGCACCCCCGGAATCGAACCAACAATCCGTTTGTCTCGATTCAACCACAGACCACGCTCTCTCATCAAGGACGAAGCCCTCAAATCACTCCGAAGTCGCCGAATTAGTCCCGAACTCTTCTCCTCCTCCGACGTTGATAACACACGCAACGAATCGAAAATCATCCTGGTCCGTCTCACCACGTCTCGGAAGTACCTCTGGTCCTCAACCCCAAGATCAGTGACTCTAACGAGTTCAGAGGACCTTTTATCATACCTCCTCTTAGAGACCACCACAGTAGAAATCTGATTCTCCTCCGAAACTGGGACAATTGCCCGAGCATCAGGATCCACAACTCCTGCATCGCCATAGCTCTGAATTCCTTTGCCAAAAGCAGACCTAAACAGCTGAGAAATGCGGTAAAATTCGGAGTAAACATTGTCCTTATCAGAGGAAATGGATGAAGACTGAGAAAGAGGGGTAAGATTCTGGTCGGACAAGGGGGTAGGAGCGAAGTCAGAGTTAGAGAAGAAGTTAGAGGAAGGGCTGGACAAGAAGGGTTGCTGAACTTGATGGGGCTGTTGGGTCTCCCGGGACTCGAAAAGATCGTCGAAGGGCTCGAGCTTAGGTTCAAGCTTGGGGGTCAGCAGCTCGCCGCGTTCAACAATTTTGTTAACAGAAGAGTTGATTGTGGGTGTTTTGGGGGAAGTTGCGGCCGGTATTACAGCAGTGGATGGGTCGGGAAGAAGATTGAGGTCTTGAAATGGGATAGGAGAATCCATTGGCTAATAAGGTCCGAATCTTTCCACGCACTATACCACGGAGTTCTGGACATGGAAGATCGATTCCGGTCAGGTTCTGCTAGGGTTTTGCAGAGAGGTCAGCTGGAGCTTCCATGGCGTAAATCGAAGGCATAAGCAAAATTCGAGCACCATTTGCAAGAACGCTTCGCTTGATTTTCTTTTTTTTCTTTTTTTTCTTTTTTTTCTTTTTTCTTTTTTGGTTGAAATTACATTTTCAAGCCTCAATTCCATTTCTTACTTCTCTCTCTCGCACGATATTTTGTCTTCATCTCGTCTCACTCCTCCATCAAACCTATCGACTTTTATTAAAAAATAATAATAATAATATTTTATTTTAAAAAATATAAAAATACATTCGTCGTCTACTCAAAAAATATCTTTAATTTTTTTATAAAAAAAATAAAAAATACTCTCACCATAAATACATAACTAAAAAAATGCTCACAAAAACTTTTAAAAATAACATTAAAAAAAGCTTAAAGACAATGGTTGATAGACCGTCTCGTATATATTACTACGATTTTTTTAATATAAAAAAACAGTAAGGTATTAATGAAACTTTTTAAAGTTTTTTTTGAAGTTATATTATAATTTTAAAAGTATTTTTAAAATAAAATACCATCCAAAATTAAGGATAAGATTATTAAAAAAGAATTAAAATTATTATTGACGAGTATTTTTAAAATAAAATATAAAGTTTATGAGTATTTTTATTAATCATCCATTCTAAAAATATATAAACCATTAAAATTTTCCACTCATTCAAATTTTAAAAAATAATAAAAAAAATTATAATAATTTTGATGAACGTAGATAAAATCATACTATAATTTTTTAGTACAACAACCAATAAAATTAATAAAATAATTCAAATATTTAACATATTCATTCGACTCCATTTGAATTTGCACATTTATCAATATAAATTAATTTTAAAGTCGAAAAGTAAAAAATTATCACAAGTTTAAAGCTATTTTAATGCATTTAACGAGTGGGTTTAACACTTGCAATTAATTCAATCATTTACTTACTTTGATCAGAGTTGAAGTTCTCGTAAATTTAAAGTTTTTTCTTTTCTAAATTTTTCAAAATCTCTCGATTATTTATTTATTTATATTTTATGAAAATTTAAAATTAAAAGCGAAAATTTAAATATTTTAATTTTTTTTTTCCACATATTTTTATAAATCCAAGACAAACTTCTTCTCCATGTTCAATTTTCATTCTATCGAGGAATTGCTTGTTCTTGTCCCATTATTTAAATAAAGATTTTAAATACTTTCACCAATATTTTAAATGTATGAAAATAATAAATAAACACTACAAAATCAATAATCTATATAATTCAATATTATTTCATGTTTTTTTTTTTAATTTATGAATATATAAAACTTGAAATTAAAAATTTTAAAAATTTATAATTTTAAAAGTCAGATTAATATCTTCGAATTGAAGGTTCTTAAAAAGGTAAAATACTAAATTACGAGTTATGAGTTAATAGATCAGAGACTAGATGATTGGTGGGCCGAATGAAAAAGATACCACCAATTTTTTTTATTCTCGAGCAAATTTGTATTTATTTAATTAATAAATTTAATTTTTTTATTCTCAGCCGATAATTATGACCTTATGTTTAAATAGATGGACAAAATTATAATAATTATAATTTATTTTAACTAACAAAAATATCATTAACAATATTTTATACGAATTAGATATGACGTAAATAATATCACACGTCATTTTTTTCTTATTTATAATATTATTGAAAAATGTCTTCATTCTACTTTGGAATAAAAATTATACTTAAAATTTAGAGATATTTTTTTTTCATAAAAGGACACTTTTGTTTGTTCTATCTTCTATGCAATGAGAATAAATTTCATATTTAATTAATGACGCACAATATTCAATAATATTGTCAAAGTACTTTTTGCAGAAAAAAAATAAATAAATGATAAAAAAAAATGCAAGTTGATTATTTCTTGTCGTCCCGAGAAACTCATTTCTTTTCGGTTTAATTCTTGAAAAAAAGAAATTAATTTTTACCCTTAAACCCTCATAATTTTCGGTCTAAATTTTCAATTTAATTTTAATTAAATACTTATTTCTCTTTGATATTTATTAATTCCATAAATATGTTTAGATTGCATTAAAATACTTATTTAAGTTTAAATTTTAATTTAATGAAATTCAATGTTTAAATTAAAATTTAATTTTTTTTTTATATTATAGGAGATATCGCTAAATTAATTTTAATAATAAATTTTTATTTTCATATAAATTTAGAATAAGATTAAATATTTAATCATTTGACTATTTAAAAAATAATAATTGTTACATTAAATATATACAAGAATTAAAATAAAAATAAAAAACTAATTTTAACATCACACGTCAACTAATGTAGTGTCGTGTAATAGTTTTTCTCATAAATATAATTTTTATTTAAAATTAAAACACTTAGATTACATTTTTTTTTCAAAAGTATTTCAACGTAATTTTAAAAAATATTATGATGCACCGTTCATTATGGTTAGTAGTCGATAGTAACAATGGAGGGCAAAGTCAATGGTAGTTGCTGATAAGGTGATCAACAATGTTGGTGAAGAGGTCGTTAGCAATGGTGGGTGGTGGTGGTTGCTTGATGTCACGGTTATGCTTGTCTAAGGCATATTGCCTCCAAACCTTTTTTACTTCCTTCCACGTGTAATTAGGTACTAAATATTTCTGTCATGTCCAGTATATATAATTGTTTGCCAAAATCATGTCTATGTCTGTCATAGCTAAAATGTCTGTCAAATGCTATCAAATCTATGGTCGTTGTTTATTTGCTTTTCGCCTATAACATTGATTTCTTTTAAACTGTTTCTAGTGCATTTTCTAGTCAAACGTGACTCGAGATTTGATCGTACGTAAAATTCGATTTTTACATAGCTAACTTGTTTGTCAAATTAGAATAAGTGTTGACTACTCGTTTTACGTTCTCGCAAGAGTACGATTAAAATTTAATAATTTAATTGGTATGCTCTCAATAAATATTTTTTTTTCTTGCAGTTTTGTACTGTAAAGTAATTTACTCTTTTGTAATGGGACCTGCCATAAAATAATTACTTTTTTTTTTAATTAAAAAAAAAAAGCCATTTTAAAGAGAAGGGAATAATATTCTCATTTTCTCAACTTGTTTGTAGGCCCTATTATTTATATTCTTTTTAACGCCTACGACCACGTTGGTTCAGTGAATTATGAGATCCCACGTGATTGAAGAGGGAAACGAAACATTTTTTTATAAGGGTATGGAAACCTCTCCTTAACAGACGTATTTTAAAAACTCTGAGAGAAAGCCCGAAAGAAAATGTCCAAAGAAGACAATATATGCTACTGGTGGGTTTGAGCTATTGTTGCAAATGGTATTAGAGCTAGACACCGGGCGATGTGCTAGTGAAGACACTGAGTCTCGAAGAAGAGTGGACACCGAATAGTATGTCAACAAGGACGTTGAGAAACAAAACATTCTTTAAAAATCTCGAAGAAGAGCTACGCTGTTACCATTTATTAAAAAGAAAATTATTTATGACAATACAATACTAAAAGAGAATATATTTCATACTCTTTAATTATTACTCCCATTCAAAAAATTCCTTTATATACACAAAATTTTGACCCCATCATTCATGTCACCAATCATTTTCAAAGTAATGTAAATTAAAACAATGAAAAATAAAGAAAAAGATATTAAAGTTAATTTAGAACAAAATATTAGTCGCACTTTAAGCGTTTGAAAATTTCGAAATGGTTGAAATTATTTCAAAAGAAAAATCTTTGAAGAATCTTTTTCTTAAAACGATCGATGAAAAATTGTATAATAGTTGGTGACTAAAAATTAGAGATAAAAATGACATAATTACGACTCACTTGGTACCATTTATTACCTTATTCAAGGGTATAATTGGAACTCACACAAATGAAAAAAAATTATTAAATTTTAATTTATTTTATTCAGCTTTAGAGAAACCAAATTAATTTTAATTTATAAAATACATTAAAATTTCAAACTTTTAAATTATTTAAGTATTACTAGATAATTTTGTTTCATTAAAATGGACATAAATTTTCTTTAAAAAAATATATAGATGGGCCTGATATGGGCCGTATGTTCATAGAGAAAAGCCCAAACTTTACATTTGGAGCCCAAAGCTTCATGTTGTCATAGTCAGGAATAAAAGCCCAAACTTTGAAATATATTGTTGAAATTTTTTTTTCACCAAAATAAATAAAATATTTACTATAGAAATTGACGTCACTGTAAAAATTAATTACAAATGCATAATATCATTCTATCTTATTTGGAGAATATATTATAATAATTAGTTATGAAATATATCTTAAACATTCGTAATTAATTAATATTTTATCTTAAGATTTAATTAGTAATATATTTTATCTTATTATTTAATTAGTTTATATTTTTCCCTTATTTTTAGGGTGTGTACATTAACGAAGATCGTACTTTCGATCCCCATTTTTATTTTTCAGAGGGATGAATATAATAACGATGTGTTAAATCAACCTCCGAAATTTTGAAGCTGATTCTACTTTAAGAACACCAAGATCGGTGATCTGATACCTATGTTAAGAATGAGAAATATAAATGGGATCGAAAGTTTCAGACCCACTTCTATTTCTCATTCTTAGCAATTTTTGTCCTCGAATTTGTAAAATGAAATTTTAGTTATTTTTTTTAAATGTCAATTTTTCTTTAATCACAAAATTTAAAATTACTTTAATATGAATTTACCAAATAGGGTAATTATTATTATTTTTTATTTAAAATAGAAATTTAGCAAATTCTACTTTATTTTATTTATTTATTAAAAATAACATAGTTGAGATTAAAAGTAATTAAAATAAATTATTAATAGTTAAAATAATTTTGGTGGATAGGTACAAGAAATTGTACTTTATTATTAATAAAGTGAACATCCCACATTTGTCATATCATCCATGTTCCTTTTTTTTTTTAAATAATATTTTTAATTTAATTAATTAATTAATTAATTAATTTTGTGGTTATTTCCAGAATCCTACTAACCCATGAGGTATTTTGATTAAACAAAGAAAAAGAAAGGAATCTTGTCATCTTTGTGATTATGAATCATATTCCTTTTTGGGTTTAAACAAGTGCAAAAGACCCCTCATCATTTCTTTTTATACTATTCCTTAGATATCAAACGCGTTCTAGAAGACTCTAATCCAACCCGACATCATCTCCACATCATAATCACTTAAACGGGTGGGTGCACGAGAAAGCTGAGAAGCTAATCGTCAATCAAACTCTTTATACTCACGACCCTTTGATGTTAGTTGCAATAGCAACCACCCTCACTGTCGTTCATAGTAATTAGTCTTCGTCGTCATCATAATAGCTCATTACCCTTTTCGTCATTCTTAGCCGCCCCAACTAGACACTCCTAGCTTCGCTTTGTAGACACTTCTCTTTCGTCTTTAAGGGTCAAAATCAAACCAGTCATCATCGTAGTAGCTCATTACCCTTTTCGTCATTCTTAGCTGCCCCAACTAGACACTCCTAGCTTCGCTTTGTCGACACTCCTCTTTCGTCTTTAAAGGTCAAAATCAAACCAATCGAGAAAATCGAATAATTGTATGAATCCGTTATCTAGATATTTCAGGACTCAAGTCCACTGCTAGCAGATATTATCTTATTTAGGTTTTCCCTTCAAGGGTTCCCCCTCAGTATCTGGGTTTTCTCTTCAAGAGTTTCCCCTCAAGGTTTTAAAATGCGTATGCTAAGGAGAGATTTTCACACTCTTATAACAAATAGTTTTAAAATACATATGCTAAGGAGGGGTTTCCACATCCCTATAACGAAATGAATGCATCGTTTCCCTCTCCAACCGATGTGGGATCTCACATCAACACTTATTAGATACAAGTTAAGTTCTTGTTTTAACAAAACTTATTAGTTCAGCTCTTGATTTAGCCCAAAACTGAGTGAGTGGAATCGTTGCTCTAACACCCCAAACCCATCACTAGCAGATATTATCCGTTTTGACCCGTTACGTATCGCCATCAGCCTCACAATTTTAAGACGCGTATACTAGAGAAAAGTTTCCACACCCTTGTAAGAAATGGTCTACTTCCCTCTCTAACAAATGTAGGATCTCACAATCCACCCCCTTAGGGCCCAACATCCTCGCTGGCACACCACCCAATATCTAGCTCTAATACCATTAGTAATAACCCAAGTCCACCACTAGCATATATTGTCCGCTTTAGCTCATTATGCATCACAGTCAGCCTCACGATTCTAAAACACGTCAACTAGGAAGAGGTTTCCACACCCTTACAAGGAATGATTCGTTCTCCTCTCCAACTGATACGTGATATCACTTATTTCGAAGGAAAAGATATTTATGGTTGCCACTGATAGCTACGACTAGTCCAATATGATATACGCAAATATTTGTTTATGAACTAAAACTTTGATCTAAAGTGAAGCAACGAAATCATTTGGGATCTCATTTTGATATCATTTTGCAGCTTAAAAACAAAAAAGAAAAGTTCTTATGAGTGTTTAAGCTGATCAAAACCTAAGATCTGAAGGTGAAGGGGAAAGATATGAGATTTGGATCCATCTGCTATCTGCAAACCCACTATCGATACCCAAACTTGAACCAAAATCCAACACCTGGCCTCTTCCCAATGACGTTTGATAACAATCTTAATAATATAATAAGCTCTCCAATAACCCATTTTGGAATCCAACTAATCTAATCTAACATAATTATAATCATCAAGAACGCCCAATGAACACAGATGGTGCCCTCTCATTGCCCCCTGCACTTAAACAACAATGAAATGGCTATCACTTTTCCTTTTTGAGGCCTCACTTTGGCATCAAATTAACAGAACATTTCTATCCTGATTACCCAATGAAACATGTCACCTAATGTCTTGGCAGTGTTTTGGGCAGCTGTTCATTTCTTGGCTGCTTGAATCTCATCATCACCTAGCCCTCTAATGATACCAAAGGAAACTAAAAAGGAATTTACAAAAAAGGTCATATGAAAGTTGAGAATACTAAAGATCATGCAACCAGAATATAAAAAGACTTGAAGGTATTTGTTTATAAACAGTAGTTGAGTATGTGGAGGCTGGGAGTGTGTGTATTTTGGTCATTTCCATAGTAGGGAAGGATAGAGATGATTCTGAAAATGACCCATGAGAGAGAATGGCAGGTATAAATATGGAGTAAAGATTGAAGCCTTGGATGCCATACAGTGATAACATTCGACGAAGAACAAGAACGAGAACGAGAAGAACGGCAGCTGCTTTCTTATGTTTAACTTGAGAGCAATGGTAGGCCATTGGAGTTGGGGTTTGGTGGAAGATGAAGTTTGGAGGAAGGGACCTTGGACTGCTGAGGAAGACAGGTTGCTTATGGAATATGTCAGGATATATGGTGAAGGAAGATGGAATTCCGTGGCTCGTCTTACAGGTAACTTTTCGTTCGTTCTTGAAAACGTCATTCTGGGTCTTGATACCCGAAACTGATCTTTTTATGGCATTTTTACTTAGGATTGAAGAGAAATGGGAAGAGTTGCAGACTGAGATGGGTGAACTATCTAAGGCCGGACTTGAAGAGAGGACAGATAACCCCACATGAAGAGAGCATAATTCTCGAGCTTCATGCTAGATGGGGCAACAGGTACCTTCTGAGTTCAATCTCTCGTGTCAGTAAAGATGTTCGTTTGTGTTCCTTTGAACCAATTCTACTTACTAACTATGAAATGTTTGGCTCAGATGGTCAATGATTGCTCGGAGCTTACCAGGACGAACGGATAACGAAATAAAGAATTACTGGAGGACCCATTTCAAGAAAAAGGAAAAGGACAGTTCTGATGCGAATGGGAAAGCAAAAGCTCGCCTTCTCAGAAGGCAGCAATTTCATCAGCAACAACTGCAGCAACAGCAGCAGCAGCAATACAACCCAATGGACATGAACAAAATCATGGCTCTACTAGAAGAAGAACACGACAAAAACAACATATCAGAAGCTTTGTCTTCCTCTGCTTCAGAGACAGAGAAGAGACAAAACACCACAAATTTCCACTCACAAACAGCTAACAATGAACAGAGTCTACTCTCTGAGCTCAATACCAATGGCTTTGTTCTACCTGAGATATTGAATGAAGGGCTCGAAGTGGGATGGGCTATGGAGCTTGGTGGGTGTCCATGGCAATGGTAGCTTTACTAGATTTTGTTCTTCTTTTGAGTTGGGTTTTTGTCTTACAAGAAGAGGCTTTTTGGGCCAAAGCTTTAAACCATGGCTTTGGAGTTAAATAATGAAATTGAGTTTGAGAGTTCATGATGTTCTTCATCAAAGAAGTGTTCTATGTTTGGTTCTACAAATGGATATTCAAGCTTTTGATGCTTGAACAAGAGCATAAACCAACATCTTTTCAATAATATAATACACCATTTTTGTAAATAAAAAAAGACATCCCCATATGAAGATAAGAACAAGTAGTCATTCTTAAAGCCAATGATTTCAAATGTGATCTAAGGGATTTTGAAAATCACCTTTTTTGATATTCTATCCTTCAAAGAGTATTAAACCCTAAAGAATGTAATCTTAATGTGATATCAAGCATGCTCTAATGGATATCAATATTCTCAAGATATTTGGAATTCCCTTCAAAAGTGACTTTGGTGCATATAATAAAGTACTATTCAATTGTATACCAAGATTCAATACTTAGAAATAATTCTGAATTCTTCTATGAATGAGAGAAATACATACAGATTTTACTCCTTTTAGTTCATTTGCACATCTTCAAGCTGCCACAAATTAAGCTCAAACTTCTCTGTTCTATGCTCTTGGCATTAGGAAGTTGGTCGCATAGATACCCACAAGAACGGATGCGAGTATAATCGATGCGTTGAACGACATCGAAGGGAAGGAGCTTGAGAGTCATCTTGTTCACTGATGCATTATAATGGTAGCCTTTCTGATGTGTCTGAACTATTTAGAGTCAAGATTTGATCCATTTACAAGATAAGCTGCAGTAGAAAGAAACTAGAGTTTTCACCCCTGCATCTCGGATTCCCTCTCGCGTCGATAAACATATACAGAATCACTATACACGACTCGTCCGACCCTTCTATTTCTCCTAGATCTTCTACTAACTATTCTCTTCTTTTCTCTTTCGACGACGGGTGATGTCGTGGGAACAAAATGGATACAGATCAATGGCAATAAAGCTGCAATGAACTGTATCAAAATCCCCACAGGCAAGCTTGAGTAGTTTCCTGATCTTATTCCAATCAAAGAAGCCAACCCGATGCCGAAAAAACCACCAACTATCGAAGACAAGCACACCGCCGATGCGAAAAATGAAATCAGGGATCCTTCACAACCTTTTGGACTTAAGCTTGCAAAGAGTACTGAAAATGGTAAAAGCTTAAACTGTGCAATGGTTTCGGCCAAACCCGAAAAACAAAGAGCAAACAACTCATTGGAAATGCCCAGCTTTAGATTTATCTGATTCACCAAAACAATGTCGAGGAGAAAGGAAGACGCGTACAAAATCTGCACCATGCCAATTAGCTTCTTCATGGATACTCGTTTCCAATAGCGGTCGTAAAGTACAGTGACCGAAAGAAGAACCAGTTGACTAACCACTCTAGACATCCCAATTATGGAAGGATCAAGATGAAGGCATTGTGTTTGATAGCAAAATATAGAGCCTGTTAGAAGAGGGACCATGGCAATGGAAGCCACAATCCAAGCCAGCGGTCGAAATATACTCGGATCACGAATAGCCGTTACGAGGTCCGACATCTGATTTCTAACATTTTCCATGATTGATTTACCATGAACATCAGGCTCTGGAAGTTGCAGCAAACCAAGGGATTCCTCTCTAGTTGCTGATGAGATTGAAAGTTGGAGAGAGAGTAGAATAGAAAAGAGAAGAAACATCTTTCTAGGCGGTGAACTCAGTAAGTTATATCCACCAAGGAAGTTGCCTAAGACACCACCAACAGCTAAAGCCATAAATGTATAAGATTGAAGGCCACAAATTTTGTTTGTTTGGCCAAATTCTGCAACAAGTGCATCTTTTGCAACTTCTGTTATGGATGCTCCAAGATTACTTAGAAGAACACATGCCATTAAAGCAGGAAGGGCTTCCCCTGCCACAGGGATCAATGCCAGAAATCCCCAAGATAGGACCTGCAACAGCACTGAGAAGCTTCTCAATTAGGCTTCATCACAATGCACATAAATATACCCAAAACAATTGGTCAAGAATACATCTCCATTGGTACGAGGCTTTTTGGGGAAACCAAAAGCAAAACCACGTGGACAATATCATACCATTGTGAAGGTCCGTGATTCCTAACATGGTATCAGAGTCATGCCCTTAACTTACCCATGTCAATAAAATCCTCAAATGTCAGAACAAATAAGTTGTGAGCCTCGAAAGTATAGTCAAACGTGACTCAAGAGAAGGAGTCGAGCCTTGATTAAGGGGAGGTTGTTCAAGGGCTCATAGGCCTCGTGGGAGGCTCTATAGTGTACTTTGTTCGAGGAGAGGATTGTTGAGGATGGTTGGGAGGGAGTCCCTCATGATCATGGATTTATAAGGAATACATGGGAAAGCCCAAAGCAAAGCCAAAAGAGCTTATGCTTAAAGTAGACAATATCATACCTCGTGATTCCTAACCAAACCCATCTTTACTTTGGAATAAGATTGAGTAATAGTTACATTATTGATTAAACTGAACGCGGAAGGGAATCTAATGCAGGATGAACTGGAAAAGAAAAGAATAAAGAATGAAGAAAAGAACTCCAAACAAGAAATACAGAAATGAAATGAACAAGAACATGGTTGAAATTCAAAGAGAAACCCAACATACCTCCAATTGAAACATAAGGAACTCTACGAGCACCACCAATATACAGAGCATCAGACAGAATTCCATACAAGGGTTTAGCAACCATAGGAAGGTTTCCAGAATTCTGCACGAGTTGCAATATGGAAGGATGAAGATTAAGGTAATGAGCCATGTGAAAGTTAAGAGCCAGCCATGGAAAGCACCTAAACCCCTGCACCCAATACCCAAGCCCACAGAGCAGCAACATTTGATAGCTACCCACAAGAGGAAACTCTCTTTTTCTGCCATTCCCTTCTCTTTTCTTGGCCTCTCTATACAAAACATGACCTGGGTTGCTCTCCACAAGCGTGTTGATGAAAATGCCTGTGGGTTTTGATGGGTTTTCGAAGATATTGGGGTTTCGATGGTGCAAACAGAGAATGTGCTTGGGAAAATAGAGCGGTGGCCTTCGTGGGGATCTGGGAAACGTGGGTTTCAGAGAGGGAAACGGAAAATCAGGGGCAAATAATGAACAAATCATGGCTGGGGGAGATTGAAATTGGAGAAAAATTAATGGGTCGCTAATGATCTGTTCTTAAAACGGGTTTTTGGGAGAGGCAGAGGAAGAGACAAAGGGAAGGATCTAGAAAGGTGAAGAGAGGGGTTTGGGGGAATCAAGAAATTTATGGTGTTTAGAATGGGAAGGAATGGAAGGAGAAAGAAGAAGAAGAGTGGAGCGCAGAGGTTTCCGGCTGAAGCCATGCTTCGTAGAGTGGCACCTGGAAGCCTTGAGGACTCCATTTTTGTCCTCCTTTCCGCTCCAAATTTCCAAGGGTCCACTCACCACGCGCCGCAATTTCCAATGCCTTCTATGTTGCTAAATTTTTAATTCTGTAACTTATTTTTTTTAAATATAATTAATATTTCAATATGTTTAAATTTGTAAAAAAAAATAATAATAAATATATATATATATATACTTTTAATCTCTTAATTTTTTTTAAAAAAATACTTTTATTAGCATAAGAATCAAAACTAAACATTCTTTACAACGTTATGAAAGTCACTACGTGTTTTAAAATCGTGAGGCTATATGTAATGAGCTAAAATGGACAATATCTGTTAGTGGTGAACTTGGGCTATTATAGAAAAAATAAATAAATATGGTAGGGTCTAAATTGTACCGTTATAAAATATATATATATATATATATATATATATATATTAAAAATATACATATTTATTTTAGAGTAAAAATTATAATAACCACACATTTTTACGAATATAAATTGGATATTTAAAAATATAAAGAATAAAAATAAAAGAAAATTTAAAATATAAATAAAAATTTGAGAAGGCTCGTGAGTGACCAGAATAGTGTAGAGCAAAGGCGAAGACGGGGGCCCATGAGGATCCGGTTTGGCCGTCCGTTTTAGAGAAATTGAGTGAAAGGGACCTTTTAGTCTTTTCACACAGTTCGAAATGGTCCACGCGCGCGAGTGTTAGTCACCTACGCTTCCCAATTAACCACAGCCTCAACTCGCTGAACTCAGCGCGTGGGCATTTGACTAATGACGTGGCTGTTTATAATCATATTTACTTTTTGAAAATAATTGTCGGGTTAATCCCCACCGTTTATTTTGTCAATGAAAAAATAAATAAAATGCATTTACCCCAAATTTTCAAGTCATATTCAACATTTATTTTTTTAAAATTAACTATTTGTTAAGTTGTAACATCAACTTTTAATTCTTTTAAATTTTTAAAAAATTTAAATAAATAAGTAAATAATGAGAATTTTAGCATTAAAGTAGACCCATTTTTTAAAAATATTTATAGATGAAATTTGGTGTATATTGGTGAAGCGTGTTTCAGATAAGAGCCAAATTTAATTGAGCATAATGTGATGGTTTGCCAAATAATTTGGTAATTGGGGATTGATTATGTATGTGAAGGGACATCCACACGTGCTTATGCAACTATACCAATTAATATTAGGGTTTAATGCACGTAAAAGCAACTTTAAAACAGATGGAAAGTCTTGTGGCACGTGGCGACCAAATATTAAGTAGGTTAAAGTATAATCAAGGTTCGATTTTAATTTCGTAAACGTGTGTCTGTTTAACTCTTTTACTTTGAAATAATAATAATAAAGTAAATATCTTTTTATTTGTATCTGTTCAAGTCACGATGCTCACTATAAATTAAATGTCTCGTGAAACTAATTGAGATGCATACAATATAACCTCGACATTCACGAATATTTTTAAAATAATTATGAAGTCTAATATTAATAGAGAGCATATACTCATCGGATTTGAAATGTTGAAAATTTAAAAATTAAAAAAAAAATTGAGAAACAGAAATTATTTAAATAATAAATTGAAACGTTTATAAACAAAAGCCCGTCTAGCTCAGTTGGTAGAGCGCAAGGCTCTTAACCTTGTGGTCGTGGGTTCGAACCCCACGGTGGGCGTTTTTATTTTTCTAGAAAAACCTTCATAATTTTGGTTAAATATTTGTTTTAATTCTATTTTTGGAGATCTTTGTATTTTCAATTAATTTTGTAGTTATTTTTATCAATTAATTAGATACATTTTTAATTAGTGTATAATATCTGTTTTAGTGTCCAATAATTTCCTAATTAATGATATTATTGTTTGAATTTTGCATTTCAATCATGAGTTGAGGGTAAAAAATGATCTCTTATATCCTTAATTTTTCTACAGCCCCTGAAATGCATCTAAAATTTCTTGGACAAAGAGAGAAAAACAATGGAAGAACATGATAAAGAGAGGAGAGGCTGCTAAAATTGCTTGATATGATGGATCAATCTTCATAACTTGTTTCCAACTCACCATTAAATGTTTAAATTACAAGAAGAACCAACATCTCTGGTTTTCAGTCCCAAACAAATTCCCATCTCAAATGACTCAACTTTCAAGTTAAATCATAATCACCCAGACAAACTTGGAACTTATTTTGCCTTTTTATTCAAACTCATGGGGCCAACTCAAAATTTGCATTCAAAAGATGAAGAACTTCACCCAGCGTTGATACTTTAAAATCTGGCTCGAGATCCATGTTGGCGTAATGCTCCGAGTTGTACCGTCCTGTTTCGTCTAGCAAACATGTGAAAGCTCCTGCTTGCTTCCCACATCCAACCTAGAAACGAAGACGTATGAACGAATGGACTAGAAAAGAGTAAATCCGTTGAAAGCCAAACAGAAAACGATACACTCACGTCATCTCTGAGGCTATCGCCGACCATAATTACTTCATTAGGCAGGACATCCCAAGAAGAGCAGATATGAAGTAGGGGAGCGGGATTTGGTTTATAATAACCAAATTCCCTGCTTAATGCTGGATGAAATGTCCACTGCAGCAATAGTAAGAAAAAGTTTAGTTGTCCATATTTTGGAACAAACAGATGTGCTGGTATAAGTTTACAATGAGAGATATCTAAAAAAGTAGTTTGATCCCACAAAAAAGAAGAGATTCTTCCTAATCAAGGAAGATCATTTTGTTCTATCGTTCCATGAAGCCCAAAGAAAAACACCAGCAAAATTCAACCATAGAATTTAGCTTGCTTCTTGAACAGATACCCCTATGAGCAAGAAAATACAGAGAGAGAGAGAAGATAAATAGAAGGGGAATTTTTCACATTAGGTGAACTAGAGTACTGAAAAGCCCAGATGTCAGAAGAAGCTAGAAAGACCTCAATTTCTAAGACCATAGGCCCGTAGCGATTTACCGAGAGGCTGCTAGTAACCCAAGACGTGAAATGCAGCCAGTCTATACAAATAATGTTCAAGGGTGAAACATCTACAGAGGGGCATTCTTAGAGACTGAAATTTCCTATGTACTAATGCCCCAAGAAGGTAACAACGAGTGTTGGAGCTAATGGAATGATCAAGACAGCTCAGTTCATATTAGGATGCCCGAACAAGACAGATGAAATCAAGAGCCTACTGGCTGAATGAGGATGAAAGCCTTATTAGAGTATCGTAAGCTCTAAGAAAATGCACTATTGTGGTTGTGATAAGGAGAAATCTCATGTTTTTAGTTTCTCATTCTTTTGCAATGGAAGACTATATTGGGGAACGAATTAAAAGCTCAAAATTTACTCCGATTCCAAACATAATAAGAAAGAATCCAGCTGCAAGTCTGAAAATTAAAAACATAACAGATGGCTGTAAATTGTAACTATAATTAGCAGAGAGCCTTATGAGAAAAATCAAATTTAGCTGTAAATTGTAATTAAAATTTGCAGAGAGTGTTGTAAGAAAAATCAAACTTACACCAAAACGCTGATGAAAAATATCGACAGCTTCCTTTATATTGCGAGTAATTAATCCCCTCCTGAAATGTAACATATTGACATTATAAATACAAAAAAGGGAAACAGAAAGTAAAGATATTACCACATCATATGCACAACAACGTATCTAGCTATTGCGCAAGTGCACAATTTTTCTGTTTATCATCTTTAATTCTTTTGTAAACATCAAATAAATTGAACATCGGAGTAGACACAAATTGATCAATTAGTTTGGTTCAAACCCATATGCAGTAAATTTTGAAATTTCACTTTAACATCTATTTTCTAATAAATTCACAGGACACCCGAGATATTCTAATGAGACTATACTAGATAAATTTACAAGAATCTCATTATGTTGAAACTTTATCTTCCTTCTCCTCCTCTTCCACTTGTTTCTTTTTGTTCTTTCTTTCCAGATAAATTAAAAGGCACCACCATGTGTGTTTTGTGTGGGTTGGGGGAGGGGTATGATTCAACCAACTTTTAGTTCTGTCACAGGAACATAGCTGATTCACGAGAGAACAGTAGCTCAACTACAGTTAAGGAAAGAGCTGGCAGACAAGATGGTTACAAAATGCAAGCCACCATAAGTTACAGTGAAGGAAGAAGAAGAAGAAGAAGAAGAAACTGTTTACCTTATATTCTTGGAATCGAGAAAGGTACAAAGCTCCGCAGCACCTGCACGTATAATCATCAAGAATTTGGTTGAGATAGCCAAAGACCCAACTTTTCACAATAAAAGTAACATGAATCTGAAGAGTTAAAATCCCTCATCTATTTAAGCTGTTGAGACAAGGGTGTTAGCGATTAGAAACTTGTAAAGAAAAACAATCAAATCAACACAGGGTAATCTAAAACACATGATAAATTGGGGGGGGGGGGGGGG
>NW_019268553.1:1694754-1716839 GCF_002738365.1 Cucurbita moschata | reverse complement strand
GGGGGGGGGGGGGGGGGGTGGAAAGAACGCTAGAAGCTCAAAGAAGCTAAGCCAGCCCGGTACTGACCGGGCATAATTTGCAGGCGGTCAATTCCCTGGCGCTCGAAATCGGCGATTACCTCATACGCCCTCCGCTGCTTCTCGGGCGCCCAGCTCTGAATAATGTGCAAAATATCGATTCCTGATGGGTTTAAAGATTTAATTCTGACATACTCCTCATCGCCGAGCACAGATTTATGCATAGCAGCGAAATCAATGACGGGTACTGTGAGGGTTCCGTCCATGTCGAAGACCACCCCCCGGAGGCGCCCCCGGGGGGCAGAGACGGTAGAGGAGAAATTGGGCATGGGAAATGAATAGCGGTGCGGAGAAGAGGGGTGGTGGCATGATGAGTAAAGTGATAGCGTTGAGTGAATGGTGGAGAAAGCAGACAGGAGGAAGATCCGATTGCGGCCCGCAGCCCGACATATCGGGTTGAATACTGGGCTCAATTTCAAATTCAACCATCCTGATGACGACAACCTCATTATCCCCATTTTCCAGAAACTGGTGAAGCCGTTCTCAAATTAGGTCTTTTATCTCTATCATTTTTTAGAAATTCTGTACAAAATTAATATTTTTATCTCTAGTAGACTTTTAAATCTACTGGGTAAGATTATTTTTCAAACATTAATAATTAATAAGTGAGTAGATCCGAGTGATTATTACAAAAACACGGTTTATATTAGAGAAGTGTTAAAAAATCTGGTGATCCGAAGAACTCAATCAACTCAACTCAACACAAGTTAACCTCATTCTTTGTTGAAACAAAAGAGTCCACTTCGAATTGAATCACCCCGTCCTAGACTTATACTTCTTTGGAGATGCCCATTGGTTTGGGTGCGTTGTTGTCTGAAGAACGCTAGAACCTCACAACAAGACTATACAAAACAATTTAGAAATCGAGTTGTGGTCAAGGAGCATTTTGAGGCGACTTAGACATTTTAGTTTTCTTTATCACACTAGTATTGCTTTAGCATTAAAAATGCATTTTAGTCACGTCTGAACTTTGTCAATTCATCAACTATGAAAGTATCGTTTGTTCTTTAGACCCTCCCTTTTTATATTTAACAATTGGGGGTAATACCTAAACATCAACCTCTACGATACTTTCTTGTGAATGATTATTGACTCGATAGATTGAACTATTATAAGTTGATGATAACGTACTAGTAAAATAACACTTCAAAACAAAATAATTAGAATTCACTTTTAACGAGATTTGAGACACTAAACATTTAAACATTTAGTATGACAGAATCTTGCAGCATATATGACATAGAACAAATAAATGGAAAGAATATCAATTCTGAAGCTGAAGATATTAAACATGACAAAAGTGTACAATTAGCCCAAGTTGACAAATGAATGAAAGAATTTAAAGCGCAAGAACAAAGTCAAAATTGTTGAGCAAAGTTTCTGTTTAGTATATCTTACTTGACAAGCAGCCCATTGAATGAGTCATGAAGGTTTGAGCTTTAAAGCATCTACTCTTTGTCAATACTCTCAACTCCATGGTTCATCTTTTTTCCTTTGCAGCCAATTAAGTAATTCTGTCGAAATCAAGCAGAGAATCAAATGAAAAACGATGGAAAAATGATGTAACTAGTGGAGCATTTGGTTCAGGAATTTCGTCGAACAGTTTGGATGCAACCACTTCCAGTGAACCATAAACATACCACTACAAATACGAATACGAGTCAACTTCAAGAATCAAACAGAAATTAAACCAAGCAGCTCATACAATAAATTCAGGACTAATTTCAGCGATTTTCTTTGCACGATGGATTAGAAACCAAACAATCTTAAAAAAAAAAAAAAAACTAAAATGTTTATATTGAAAAATCGAATTACGAGAGTCAAACCAAAGTAAAAGTAATTTGGAGGCTTAAGATTCGGAAAGTAAACTACAACTCACGATCAAATTTGCTAACCTTCTTCATCGCCACCGGCCCTCGGCTGCTACGGCAGCATTGCCAGAGTTTGCAGGCGGAGCTACCGCTCACAGTTTACACGATTTTTGTGGGTCGAAATATGTTTCTGGTTTCCATTTTTTTTTTTTAATAAATCTTAATTTCAAACTAACATTCAAATTATTTGCTCAATAGTTTTAACTTCATCCTTTTAAATTTTAAATTTTTAAATTTGATTTGTATCTAATAATTCTTTCCATTTAAAAAAAATACTTTTTAATTATTTAAATTTAGAAAATAATTAAAAAATCTCTCCACTTTCAATTTATTTTTCAAAATAACTTATTAACTTTAAAATATATATAACAAATATAAAAATCTAATAATTATTTTACAAGCGCTATGGAGTGCTGAGGATCATTACCAGTGAGTCCCGCATTGGCTAATTTAGAGAATAATCATGGATTTATAAGTGAGAAATACTATTTCCATTGATATGAGACTTTTTTGAGAAGCCCAAATCAAACTCACGAGAGTTTATGCTCAAAGTGGACGACATGGAGAGGGTTTACTCCTACTCCAACCAATGCCCACGGTGACTAGTTTTGATACCATTTGTAACAGCTCAAGTCCACGACTAGTAAATTTTATTTTTTCCTCGGGCTTCCTCTATGTGTTGAGTCATTGTTTCACACAGTATCACAGTCGTGTTGTGAAGTCTCGATCTATTGTAATTTGTTTTAAAATAATAACATTATTATTAATAATTAAAAAAAAAAAACTATGGGCAGAAATGAATTATTTATATTTTAAATAAAATTTATTATTAAAATAGGTTTTTGAAAATCGGATCGGTTGACTTTGACTTTAAATTCATGACATCACATAAACGTATTGAATGAGTTAAGTATTTGATTCTTTCCAAATATACTTTTAAAAAAAATAAGATTCCTTATAATAAAAATAATAATAGAAACAAGATTCCTTATAATAAAAATAATAATAAATGCAAGATTCCAATAATGTTACTAATTATTCAAACTTCACGTCCACGTCACTAATTGACAGCTCTCTTCAAAAGGCTTTATTAAATAATTCATAATTAAATCACTCTTTATATTTATATTTTATTTCATGTAATTTCGTATAATTTCAGTAAATCTTAAGTTTAATAATTCTACTTTTAAATTTGAAGTTAATTTTTATTTTAATTTGTTAATAAAAATAATAACTACATAAATTTCAATTAAGCCTAAATCATTTAATATTTAGATTGATTATCTAAAAAGTATTAATTTTTTTTAGAGAAAAAAAAATACACAAATGAGAAGGCATAATTACGTTAAATCGCTTAATTAGTGATAATAAATTTTGTTATTTAATAATTAGAGTTGACCAATTTATATCTATTGATTCACGTAAATTTTTTTAATTCATTGATATTTATTATTCTTCACTTGTATATAATTTTTATTATTTCAATATGTTATTTTAAATATATACTCGTCTTTGTCTATTTTATTTTAAAATATAATTTTGATATACATTTAAAGTAATATTTACATGCTGTATCTCACCACGTGAGATCTATATTGGTTGGAGAGAAAACAAAACATTATTTATAAAGGTGGAAACCTCTCCTCAATAGACATATTGGTCATACCCAACGGACAAGAACATATCATATCTAATAGCAGGGAACTTAGAATGTTACAATATTCGACATTTTGGGTCATTTCAATTTCTTTATTTGCACTAATAATTGACGAGGCTAATATAATTATTTTCCCTTTTTAGCTTATTAAAAATGGAAGTAAAAAACAATTTTTTTGGAATTACATTTGTTTTTATGACAAAGAAAGTAAAATAAAAATTAATGAATTTTACCCATAAAAACCCTAAAATAACAATTTTGTTTATGGTTGAAACAAAATACTAATAATAATATTCCCTTTTTGCATTTTCATTTTTTAATAAATTTCAAGAATTATTTTTACCCAAGACAGGAGTAATTTCTTTGTCTCACAATTTTGGGTTGGATAAGGTTTTCTAGTCATCGAGCTGTCTATTTCAATTTTGTACTCTCACAAGCAAAAATATAATATAACATTCAACCAATATAATTAATGTTAATATTATAATATAATTATCAATAATTTATTTATTATTATAATAATATATAATTGGACAGTTGGATGAATAATATAATTCTCGTCCCCATATTTATTAAAAATGTTTAATTCATTTATAAAAATTAAAATTTACTAAATAAACATGATTATTGTATTACTTATTTATAAATTTGTTCAAATTATTTTTATAAATTCATTTAGACAATTATTAAAATTCAAAATGGAAGGGTATATTATTCGTAATATATTTAATAATGAATAACAAATTATATTTATTTGATTAAATTTATTTTAAAAATGTAATAATTAATAAATAAAATAATAGTAATAATTAATTTTTAAGCTTCAGTATCGTAATAATATTATTTTTTTGAGAAATGAAATCATAATTTAATAATATTATTTTTTGAAAATAACGAAAATATAATAATTATTATTATTATTTTTTTTTTTTCACAGAAATCACATATTTGCAATATAATTTATTTGATTATTCTACGTCCGCTACCTATCCGTCCTATA
The DNA here is from genome assembly GCF_002738365.1 of Cucurbita moschata. NCBI lineage: Eukaryota > Viridiplantae > Streptophyta > Magnoliopsida > Cucurbitales > Cucurbitaceae > Cucurbita > Cucurbita moschata. Next base: position 1,712,233 of record NW_019268553.1, on the reverse strand, counting down.
AATGAGGAGCAATAGCATAACCGAAGTGCCATATCTTCTGTGCCCTTTCTTCTTCCTCTAAACAATGGATTCAGGGTTCTGCGCCGGCCATCTCGCGGAGCTCTTAGGTCCCAACACCACCAACGCCACCGGCGCTGCAAATTTCATCTGCGACCAATTTACCACCATCACCAACAACTTCTCCGACACCAAAAAAGCCCTCGATAACACCTACCTTCTCTTCTCCGCCTACCTCGTCTTCTCTATGCAACTCGGCTTCGCTATGCTTTGCGCCGGCTCTGTCCGCGCCAAGAACACCATGAACATCATGCTCACCAACGTCCTCGACGCCGCCGCTGGAGGCCTCTTCTACTACCTCTTCGGCTACGCATTTGCCTTCGGATCCCCTTCCAATGGCTTCATCGGCCGCCATAACTTTGGCCTTAGTTCCTTCCCTACCTCCACCGCTGATTACAGTTTCTTCCTCTACCAGTGGGCGTTTGCGATTGCCGCCGCTGGGATTACCAGTGGATCTATCGCTGAGCGGACTCAATTTGTCGCTTATTTGATTTATTCCTCTGTTTTGACTGGATTTGTTTATCCGGTGGTTTCTCACTGGTTCTGGTCTCCTGATGGTTGGGCTGGGGCTATGAAATCGGGAGGCGGATTGTTGTTCGGATCGGGAGTAATCGATTTCGCTGGCTCCGGCGTCGTCCATATGGTTGGGGGAATTGCAGGTCTGTGGGGCGCGTTGATCGAGGGGCCGAGAATCGGTCGATTTGACCACACGGGCCAGTCCGTAGCTATGCGAGGGCACAGCGCGTCTTTAGTCGTGCTCGGAACTTTCATGCTCTGGTTCGGATGGTACGGTTTCAATCCAGGTTCGTTCGCGAAGATTCTCGTCCCGTACACCACCGGGAACTTCTACGGCCAATGGAGCGCCGTCGGACGGACAGCGGTTACCACCACACTCGCCGGATGCACAGCGGCACTCACCACACTCTTCGGGAAGAGATTCCTCTCAGGACACTGGAACGTGACGGACGTTTGCAATGGACTCCTCGGCGGATTCGCCGCCATCACAGCCGGCTGCTCCGTCGTCGAACCGTGGGCGGCAATCATCTGCGGCTTCGTAGCCGCCCTCGTACTAATAACCTGCAACCACATCGCCGAGAAAGCGAAGTACGACGATCCGCTAGAAGCCGCCCAGCTTCACGGCGGCTGCGGCGCGTGGGGAGTGATATTCACAGCACTATTCGCAACCAAGGAGTACGTGACGGAGGTGTACGGTGGATCTCAACGACCTTACGGACTCCTAATGGGCGGCGGCGGGAGGTTACTTGCAGCGCATTTGATACAGATTGTGGTGATCGTAGGGTGGGTGAGCGGGACGATGGGGCCATTGTTCTTTGTTCTTCACAAACTGAAGCTTCTGAGAATCTCTAGTGAAGATGAAATGGCGGGGATGGATCTGACCCGCCATGGGGGATTTGCTTACACATATCATGATGAAGATGAAGCGCAGAAAAGGGGGATTCAATTGAGCAGAGTGGAACCAAGATCTGCAACCCCCATTGGACACTAAATTTCTCCGGTAGTTCAGTTTTGAATTTTGCTGCAAAATTTGGTGGATTTTAATTGCTTAGTTTTAGTTCTTGGCAACAAGTTTGTATATGGGGAAATGACAATGAAGACTCAAAATTTGTGTCAATGTGCTTTCTTTATCTCCTCTACCATATTAATTAATGTATATATTCTTCCGGCTATAATCTATATATCACATCAAATCTATATCTCCACAACCGTATGATATTGTCTACGATAATCTCTCACGACTTTGCTTTGGGCTTACCTCAAAAAGCCTCACGAGAGAGTATTCTTTGTTTATAAACCCATGATGATTCCATAAATTAGCAGATGTAAAATTTTATAATCAAACACCTCCCTCGAACAAAGTACGTCTTAATCGAGGCTCGACTCGTTTGGAGTCTTAGTCTCGACTCATTTGGAGTCTTAGTCATTTTTTACTTCCTTGGAGGAGTTTTTACTTCCTTCGAGGAGGCTTGACTCCTTTTCTTTTGAAGTCGTTTGTTTGACATTTGAGGATAAAAGTCTAGCCTCGGGCCGTACTCGGAAGGAAAATAAAAGTCTAGCCTCGGGCCGTACTCGGAAGGAAAAGTCTAGCCTCTGTTATAGTTGATATCAGAATAAGACATGATCGGTGTGCCAACTAGAGAGAAGGAAAATAATAATTGTTTATTTGATTGTTTTTTTACGGATGGAAAGAGTAAAGAAGATTTATACTCATTAGTAAAAAAATAATAATAATAATAATAAATAAATATTGTTAGTTTGAAATATTGAATTTTAAATTTTTAGGAAATAATAAGTTATATTATATTTATAAAATATTATTTAATTTGTATTAGTAATTTTCATTAAATTTTCTATTAAAAAATTTGAATAATATTATATTATATATAAATAAAGAAAATAAATAAATAAATAAATAGGAAATTGGCGCATTCATTAAATTCGAGTGCCCATACAGCTGTAAAAAGTTTGGCCTGTATAATCTGAACTGTCGTTGCGATAAATTTCCAAGGTTGAAGGAAATTCGGTATAATTAATATAAGAAAACGTGGCGTATCGTGATAGGCTAAGATGTTTCAGAGCTGGCATTTCTCTTATGGCTTATAAATTTGTTTTTCTTATTTAATTATTTTAGGAACCAACCCAATCCCATTCTCTTTATATCTTTATAAGGAATATTTTTTAAACCAAATTTAATATAAAAACAAAGTTAGATTCTTAGATTCCTGGTAGGAATATAAAGATACAAAAGTTGTTGATACACGATAATTTCACTATAACTCAATTGATTAAGACGTATATCGAAAGTTCACATCTTCAAAATCTCGGTTACATTACGGAGAGTTGGGCTCATGAATGAACAATTCGAAAGTTTCAGTGGAGTAATTTACTACATATACTATGAGCAACGTAATTCTTGATATAAGGTTAGTAAGAACCTAAGCCCACCACTAGCAAATATTGTTTTATTTAACCTTTTCTTTCGAGTATTTCCGAGAGATTCCCAATTCTTTATAAGGAATGTTTCATTCTCTTCTTTCAACCAACGTGAGATCTGACAGAGTCAAATGTTTGAATACCCAGATACTCTAATCTTGATTCAGCTAGTTAAAGTGGCTAATCAACCAACAAATTGAAAAATCTTATATTAAAAAATTTACAAGCTAGACTCTAAACCCTAAAATTATTGAAACATGTCCATTTGAGCGTGATTTAACTAGGTAATTAAAATATACATCATCGACGAAGAGATAAGAGGTTTGAATTTTTCACCGTAAATAAAAATTTAAGCATTTATGGAGGAATATTTTTGTTACTAAATTCAAGAGGCCTAACATTTAGGTAAAATTGGCATTTTCCTAATTTAGCTTTGGCAGAATGTTTTTTTATTTTTTATATTTTTTATTATATATATATATATATATTATTGTATAGTTGTATGGGGGGGACCCACTTTTCAAAACTGAATTAATTACACAATGCCAAATAAATAATAAATAAAACAACTTATATTAGGCGTTCAATAATGGAAAAAAATAAATAGGAGTCTGTTAATTAATATAAATTGGAGAGAAATTAAAATTTCCAATATTAAGAAAGAAATAAGATAATTTTCTAATTATATTTTAATACATTAAACCACCACTAAATTTGAAATTTAAGTTGATAAATTAGAATAAAACTAACCTTTAATTAACAAATAATTAGGAAAACATATTATTTTATATTAAAAAAATTTATGTTATATTTATTTTTAAACACTTATTATGCATTAGAAAAAGAAATGCCCATATATTTCATATCATTTTTATCCTTATGGTTTAAAATTTATTTCATCTTAGTCGTTACATTTTTAAATATTATTTTATAAAATCTAATAAAATAATAATAATAAATCTATTGTACGTGGAGGATATTAGATAAAACGTCACCGTTTTGGATATTGGGGCCGGTGGAAAAAGGGCTTTTTTGTTCACGGGCAATAATTGAGGGCCACAAAAGAAAAAAAGTATTAATAGAAGGGTTAAAAGGCAAAAAAATGAAAGGGATCTCTCTCTCCACACGTCTCCTTTATGAATCACATGTTTAAGCATGGGCATTTTTTTATAATAATTTATTGAAAATAGAAAATTAAATTAATAATTATTAAAATAAACTTTTATATCATATTTTAAAATTAATTAGTTTATAAGCGGATGGTTGAATTAACAAGATTTTAGCTTTAGTGTCAATTTTATATAATATATTTATTTTGTAATTAAATGAAAACATATGAGAATACATGTTTTATTATTATTTTTAAATATATATTTAACGAATTTTTAAATAAAAAATTATGGGAGATTAAAATTTTAAGATTTAGAGCTTTTTTTTTTTCTATTTTTTATTTTGCTTCAAAATTAAGTGAAAATTTTAATATATATTTTTTTTTAAAAAAAGCAGAGGAAGTACACGTAACACGCAAGTGGCCAACGTGTCAATAAGAAAGAGGTTTTGAAAACCAAGCTGGAAAGCCGATTTCTTGGAAACTTCTAGTAAGGGAAAATCTCACCGTCCATCTTCACGTGCATCGAGTGATCGCTGCCGTCGCCTACTCCATTGGCCCGCGTTGCCGCCACGTGTCTTGAGCGACACGTGTTGCAATATTGACGGGTTAATACTAGATTTCTCTTTATCCGACATGAACGCTATATATATATATGTGGAACCGATTGAGCCTTGGAGTAAGAAATTTCAAATTGCCGTACACGAATCTAAAAGAACAAGAACGGATTACGAGTTTCTTCCTTGTTCGTAGAGATTAGAATTTAGATTTTGGTTTCCAGTTGAATTTGATTTAACTTTCTCGTTTGATTTTATTGGATATGGCGTTCAGCATCACTCATCAGATTGGAGCGCTCGCCGGAACGCCGGTGACTTCAGAAATGAGTAACGGCGCGTCCGGTGAAGCGACAGCGGCTGTGAATGCGGCGGTGTTGAGGAAGTCACCGGCGTCTACTCTAAGATGCAGAGTGCAGAGGACGGACGGAGTAGATGCGCTATCGCCGCCATTGAGTCCGTGCAGATCGCCGGTGCTGGGAGGGATACGGCCAGATTTGTCGGTGGCGTGCCAAGCATTTGCGACGGAGGTGGCGGCTCCGACGGAGGTGAAGGAGTACAAAGAAGGAGGTGAGAGAGGGAAGGGGAAAGGAGTTCCGGTGTACGTGATGATGCCGTTGGATAGCGTGACGATGGGGAATACGGTGAATCGGAGGAAGGCGATGAACGCGAGTTTACAGGCTCTGAAAAGCGCCGGAGTGGAGGGGATAATGATGGATGTGTGGTGGGGATTGGTGGAGAGAGACTCGCCTGGTTCGTACAACTGGGGCGGCTATACAGAGCTCTTAGAAATGGCCAAAAAACACGGCCTCAAAGTCCAAGCCGTTATGTCCTTTCATCAATGCGGAGGCAACGTTGGGGACTCCGTCACGTAAGCGCCTTTACCTTTTTCCATCTTCGTTTACTTTTCAAGATTCGTATAATAACAGTTTAGTTAGGCATTTGCTAAGTGTTTGCTGGGGAAGGAACTCTTCGCCAAACTGGTAACGTTAATCAATCGCCATTGAGCCTGAAGATTGAACTTCCATGGATCCTGTTATCGTTCATATTTAGCTTTAATCTACTCAGTTCCTTTATTGTGTACTTTCCCCTTAGTTCATGAACAGTAAATTATCTGAGCCAGAAATTGACTTGGAATTAGGGCACTCGATAGAGGAAAATATGAAGTTTAGATATTAGAACATATATTTAGCCCATTGGATTTGGTATGATCAATCTAGGAATCCACTGCTCCTTGGCTGGGAATGTGTCACACTTCTGTCTTCTGCAGTGCTAATTGTTGGGGGAGATTTGGAAATGATATGGTGTTCTTTCTTATCTGTATGCAGTATTCCTTTACCTAAATGGGTAGTGGAAGAGATTGATAAAGATCCAGACCTTGCGTACACTGATCAATGGGGGAGAAGGAATTATGAATACATATCATTGGGATGCGACAACCTCCCTGTTCTTAAAGGCCGAACGCCCGTCCAATGCTATGCAGATTTCATGCGTGCTTTCAAGGAGAATTTCAAGCACCTTCTTGGTGACACCATTGTGGTAAAATCCTCGTTCATTTCCATCTGCTTTATCTGGAACTTGTTTATATGAAATGGCTTTCTTGATTGATGTGAACAGTAGCTGAATTGTCTGGATTTTGTTGTTTTGGTTTAGGAAATTCAAGTGGGAATGGGCCCTGCTGGTGAGCTCCGTTATCCATCCTACCCTGAGCAAAATGGAACATGGAAATTTCCAGGAATTGGTGCCTTCCAATGCTTTGATAAGGTAGCTTTAACTTCCTGCCTCTTCATCTTCTGCAGAAGATAGTTATTGTTTCGCTTGTTATTAGGAATTGAACATGTTAAATATGGTTTGTTTTCCAAGCAATACTGATGTTATTAGTTCTTGAGTTTGGTGTTTGAGTTTGGAATATATAGTTATTGACTACAAATCTTGTCCATTTTAAGCGTAAGCTTTCTTGGCTTTGCTTTTAGTCTTCCCAAAAGGGAAGCATTCCCTAAATTAGTCAATGTGGGACTCCCTCCCAATAATCCTCAGCAATCCTCCCCTCGAACAAAGTACAACATAGAGCCTCCCTTAGGCATATGGAGCCCTTGAATAGTCTCCCTAGGCTCTACTCCTCTGGTATCATGTTAAGAACCATGACTCTCCACAATGGTATGATATTATCTACTTTGAGTATAAGTTCTCGTAGCTTTGATTTGGGCTTCCCAAAAGGCTTTACTTATAAATCCATGATCATTCCCTAAATTAGTCAATAGGCCTTACTTATAAATCCATGATCATTTCCTAAATTAGTCAATGTGAAACTACCTCCCAACTATCCTCAAAATTGTTTGATCAGTTTTAGTGTAACATTTGTGTTGGTATGTGCAGTACATGCTTAGTAGTCTAAAAGCTGCTGCTGAAGCTTTTGGTAAACCTGAATGGGGAGTTACAGGCCCAACTGATGCCGGAAGCTACAACAACTGGCCAGAAGACACCCCATTTTTCCGTAAAGACGGTGGTGGCTGGAACTCGACTTACGGCGAGTTCTTCCTCTCCTGGTACTCCCAAATGCTGTTAGCTCATGGCGAGAGAATCCTCACGGCGGCCACTTCAACCTTTGAGAACACTGGCGTCAAGATATCAGTGAAGATTGCCGGAATCCATTGGCATTACGGGCACCGTTCACACGCCCCTGAGCTCACAGCAGGCTACTACAATACCCGATTCCGTGATGGATATCTCCCAATTGCTCAAATGCTTGCCCGCCATGGCGCCATCTTCAACTTCACCTGCATTGAGATGCGCGACCACGAGCAGCCACAGGACGCCCTCTGTGCCCCTGAGAAGCTGGTCCGGCAGGTAGCTCTAGCCACCCACAAAGCCCAAGTCCCTCTTGCAGGGGAAAATGCTCTGCCACGCTATGATGAGTCCGCCCATGGGCAGATCTTGCAAGCTTCCTCCTTCATCGGCGAGGGTGATTCAGAGGAGGCTGAGATGTGTGCGTTCACATATCTGAGAATGAATCCACACCTGTTTGAGGCAGAGAATTGGAGAAGATTTGTGGCGTTTGTGAAGAAGATGAAGGAAGGGAAGAACCCAGACAAGTGTTGGGAGCAGCTGGAGAGGGAAGCTGAGCATTTTGTTCATGTTACTCAACCTCTAGTTCAAGAGGCTGCTGTTGCCCTCATGCACTAGAACAAAAAGGAAGGTTCGTTATTATAGTGGTTTTGTGAACTCCATAGTTGATGAACAGGTTCAACAATGGCGGCTTGGTCTGGTCTGGTCTCAGCTCTGCGTTTTCTGTAGCTCTCTGGTTTTTAGTATGATGTAGCTATGGAAAAAAGAGGAACTCCTTGTAATTTCTGTCCTCAGATTTCTATATTAAAACCATATCTGTAATCTTAACTTTTAGCTAATTTCTACTTTATTGACGTCTTCCACTTTTAATATTTTATAGATAAATAAAATTTATCATGGACTAAATATTTTTTTTTTTTATCAAATTTTGTTACCGTTAATTTAAACATGGCTCACACATTAATGTCATTGAGTCACAAGTTGCTCTCCATTTAAACGACAATAATAAAAAATATTATGGTCGTGAGATTGTTTGAAATGGGGAGCACATGAGGTGCAACGGGTGAGGTCCAAATCCACAACGCTTTATCACGAGGCTCTCATTTTCTCTTTGGTTGCAACTTACAATTTTCTTTCATATGTGTCTTGTGATGGTCTTCACTTTTACCATCCTTTGAAGTTTTCAAAGGAAAAAATGCAACTTTTTCGAGTTAAATTATGATTTTAGTTTTTTTTTTTTTTTAAATTTAATGTTCTAATGCTACATCAATGTGAATGAACATTTGACGGGGTAATATCATACTATATAGATATTCATGAGATTCACGACGTTTGTGTTTGTATACATATATGAAATCTTGGTGTTCAAAGTTGAAGTCTTAGTGAATCGAGCTAAGGTGGGAGCACTTACCAAGTGATTTCACTCTACTACTATCACTAAACTACGTGGTTCTTAGGTTTGATCGGATATTATTGATGGTTTAGAAGAATAAATATTTTACGAAAATAATAACCACAACAATTCCAGACAAGACAAACCCTAATTCGTGATGATTTGAAGAATGTGCAGGAAGAAGAAGAAATAACCCTTTGTTGGAGAAGAAGATATCCATTGATATCTCTCTTGTTTTGGCACACCCTCTTAGGAGCTTTGGATTAAGAACAAATAAAAGGGGTTGTAATTGTGAGAGCATAGATCCAATACAAAGAATGAGAAGAAGCTAAGGATGATACGTGTAAATCTTGATATCTACAATACAATTTGGCAAAGGAATAATGGTTTCTCTCTTCCATTTCTCAAATCTCAAGAACCCTAAATCCTACCTAACTTCACATTCCATTTCATCCCACACCAATACCAATACTTTCATTCATTAATACTCATTTCTTTTGTGGAATCCATGTTTCCATCTCGTATATCTATGAAACATAGCTGGAGGGTAGTGACAATGAATAGTAACAATAAAAGAGTAATTCATGTCATTTTTGATCTATCGGTAAGAATCTTCTACTAACTACAACTACGAGAGAGAAAAATACAGATAGTGAAAATTTTGGGTTTTAAGCTGTAAAAAATTTAGTAGTGGCCGAACTATTAGGGAACATGTATAACACTTCCCAGCTTCGTACACCCTATTTAATGTGATAACAAGATATGGTACTCGACCAAACTTAAACTTCAGATACTAAACACTAAGACTCTTTGAAATGAAACGAGTTGAAACTTGATATCAATAATGGTGTTCGATATTTTATCGGTTACGATTCTGAAAACCCTAATAATGAGTTGCATTTCATACCCATTTTATCTTACTAGAATCTACCTCAAACTTTATGTAAATTTTGGGAGGATGAAATGATGATGATTCTTTACTTGTTCTTCAAATCCCTAAAGCAAGCAAGCTACGGGTTATGAAAACTAAAGAAATTGAGAGGGTTAGAGCTGGACCCAAATCACTGACTAAAATATGTTTGCATGGAAAAGATACACAAATTGGTGAGAATAATGTGTACTCAATTCCCAAGTTTCCAATAATATTTTGCACGTGCATTTCCTCTTTTTTTTCAACTTTACTGATATAATATATTGCATATTTATTCTCATGTCTTGTTCTTCCATTTCTTGAAGTCTATAAGAAAGAAAAAAAAAAACGAACACCCTCGAAAACTCTCAAAATTACAATATTACCCTTATCCTTTTCGAAAATATAAGAGTGAAAATCATTGGGTACGTTGCATGAAAATTGAGACATGAAATAGTGCAACAATGACCTGTTTCATGTCACCACCAAATCGTACCCAAGTCCTAATTTCAACATTTTGACAGATACCCAAGTCTTAATTTCAACATTCTAATAGATTTTTAATTGAATTTGAAACGCTTACGATAAATCAAGAGTAATATTGCAATGTTTACGATAGATAATAGTAAAATTTAGTATTTTTTTTGCGTGTGTGGGTATTTTAGCCCACTTATTTAATTTTGTTCTTACACTAATTAACCTTATTCAAGCCAAAAATTGTAGAGATATTGTTGTGAATCAAAACTCAAGCAATTCCAATTCAACAAAGAACAAAGTTTTTGCATGTTGGCTTCAAATTCCAATAGAATTTCAATGAGCAACCCAAGGTGGAGAAAATTGAATCTCTAAAAAAAAAAAAAAGCCTCGATTTTGAGTAATCTTGAAATAATGATATGAAAATTTTACGCATTAATTCATAATCTCAAGTTGGTTCCTTGAGAGACTCTCCACAATATTTGGTCACTAAGTAGCCACCAAACCACACTTTATCCTTATCTTTTTATTCTCCTCCTAATATCTCATTACCTTCCAATTTTTTAACCAAAATCTCATTTGATAATCACTAAACATATGGGTTTGAATCAGACAAAATAAATGGTTTGGAGCTCAGAAGAAAGAGACCACAAAGTTTATAATTTTTTTTCCCCCAAATTTACATCACATGCTATTCTCTCTCATTTGGCCATAGACTCGTCTATTTAAGCCCTTCCAACGCCACCTTCCCCTTCAACTCTCTCCAACTTCAAAGAAGTGCATTACAGTCTCTTCAATTTGTTCTGTTTTCTCTTCACCTTTCCCTCCTAAGTCTTGTCTTAATAACAGAGAAATATAGATATGATGCATAGTACCTGTATCAGTATTCCTCCATTGCCTCAGACCATTGGTGGTAATGGCTTCTTTGATCACCGGTGCGTATGGGTCAATGGACCGGTGATCATCGGAGCAGGGCCTTCAGGATTGTCTGTAGCAGCTGCTCTAAAACAACAAGGTGTCCCCTTCGTTGTTGTCGACCGTGCCGACTGCATTGCCTCTCTTTGGCAGCACCGGACGTATGATCGTCTTAAACTTCACCTTCCAAAGAAATTCTGTCAGCTTCCTAACTTCCCTTTCCCTGAGGACTTTCCTGCATACCCTTCCAAGTTTCAGTTCATTTCGTACTTGGAATCCTATGCCAACCATTTTGATATAACCCCACGTTTCAATGAGACTGTGCAGTCAGCCAAGTATGATGAAACTTTTGGCCTCTGGCGAGTCAATACCCTTTCATTGAGTCCAAAGCCAACCCAAGTTGAGTACATTTGTCGGTGGCTTGTCGTCGCCACCGGCGAGAATGCCGAGAAGGTCATGCCGGAGTTTGAAGGGATGGAGGAGTTTGGTGGCCATGTTATGCATGCTTGTGAGTACAAATCCGGTGAGGCTTACCGTGGGAAACGGGTGCTTGTCGTCGGGTGTGGGAACTCTGGCATGGAAATCTCACTTGATCTTTGTAATCATGATGCCAAGCCATCGATGGTGGTTCGAAGCTCGGTGAGTCAACTTAAGTTACATCAAATAACTCAAACGAACTCCCCTCAAATGTAGACTAAGTGAAGTCTCAACTCTAAAAGCATTGGAACTTCTAAAAGTTTAAGCTTTTTATTTCAGTTCTATCAAAAGATGAAGCTTTCTGTGTCAAATTCACAGAATCATCCGCAACATTGAGCAATAACTTAGCAGTTACGCAATTTTTGTTGATCTGCAGGTTCATGTATTGCCAAGAGAAGTACTTGGAAAATCAACTTTTGAAGTAGCAAGTTCACTGATGAAATGGCTGCCACTTCATATAGTGGACAAGATGCTGTTGGCCATTGCCAGACTTGTTCTTGGGAACATTGAGAAGTATGGACTTAAAAGGCCATCAATGGGGCCTTTCCAGCTGAAGAATGCCACTGGCAAGACGCCAGTGTTGGATATTGGAGCACTGCAGAAGATAAAGGCCGGCGGGATCAAAGTGGTGGCCGGAATCAAAAAATTCCACCGAGGTGCGGTGGAGCTGGTCAATGGAGAAGTTGTGGAGATTGATTCTGTAATTCTAGCCACTGGCTATCGCAGCAATGTTCCATCTTGGCTCAAGGTAAGCAAGTTTTTTAACAAACTTCTGTAAGTTTTAAATTTGGAATTCTTTTTCCCTATTATGAATTGGGCTCTTGTTTTAAAGTTCCTTCAGTCCTTTCAAAATTGTATCCAACTTCGAGGGCTCCTCTGTCCTAAATGCTTTCTAAAACTATCAGTGTTTGATCGTACAGGAAAATGAGTTCTTTTCCAGTGATGGGATTCCAAAAAGTCCATTACCAAATGGGTGGAAGGGCAAGGCTGGACTTTATGCTGTTGGGTTCACAAGAAGAGGCTTATCAGGAGCTTCATTGGACGCCATTAATGTAGCTCAGGACATAGCCAAGAGCTGGAAAGAAGAAACAAAACAGACGAGCAAATCAGTGGCAGCTCGCCATAGAAGATACATCTCACATTTCTAACACAGAAGGACTGCCATTAGCTTGTGAAGAACAGTAGTCAACAAAACACAAATAAACAAGAATCCAAAAGGAACACATTAGAGTCCTCTCCCCCTCTAGGAAAATTCTAATACCCAACACAGCAAATAAAGGAAGATGATGCTCATTGTTTTTCTCTTTCTTTCCTATTGACTCTCTTTGTGGATCTACCTTGTAATTGTAATTGAAATCGTTCTTTCCTATCTGTTGTAAATCCAACATAAGGTGGACTACCTAGAAAGTGGTAAGAAATTTCAATTAATGGGCTCCACAGTGGATCCACAATGAGTCCAGGAACAAAAATGTGGCTCCTCAGGTCCATGATTCCCCAACATAACAAAAATCTCCACCAGGGGATGTCTTGGTCTCACAATGAAGAAAAAGGGTTTCAGGGTTTTCTGTCTACATGTTGCTTTGCACATGGTTTGAACAGAGAAGTCTAAACCTTATCTTAGTTACATGAGAAAACAAATCTCTCTGACCACTACAACTTTTTAACTGTAATAAAGTTCTCAACATTCAGACCAATCAGTACCTGCTAAGTGCTTATGCTCTTTCTCTTTACACTGCTTGAAATCAAGAATCCATATGCATTCTTTCCTCATTATACACCTAACTGAAATGTATAGCAAGCTAAACATCCAGAAGTCAGAGTCAATGTTCGGCTGTGATCTTGTAAGACAACAGCATAATGAAATGAGCTATAACAAAACAGGCTGCACATAAGGTTGACATTGTAAACTGGATGGTTTGTGTTCCAGAACAGAGTTTAAGACTAAGGATGTAACCGCCCAAGCCCAAGCCTAAACCCAAGCTCAAGCCCACTGCTAGTAGATATTGTTTATTTTGGCCCGTTACGTATCGCCATCAGTCTCACTGTTTTAAAACGCATCTACTAGGGAGAGGTATCCACACCCTTATAAAGAATGTTTCGTTCCCCTCTCCAACTAATGTGGGAACGAAGCATTCCTTATAAGAAACCTCTCTTTAGAAGACGCGTTTTAAAAACTTTGAAGGGAAACCCAAAAGGGGAAGTTCAAAGAGGACAATATTTGTTAGCGGTGGGCTTGAGCTGTTACAAAGAACAAGGACAAGACAATTCACCTGTGAGGAGGGTAATGGAGAAGACAACCCATATGACTCCCCATGCTGTTGGTGCAACCGAACATCGTGCTATAACTCCGTGGCCCATTTAAATGTTCTTCTTCAGCATCACAAACTCAAAACTTTGCAGAATGAATTTGTAATTCGACCTGATCATGGTCCTTCATGACATGTTACCTGCATCAGTTTGGAACATAGGTCAGTCAAGTAGACATTAATGTTCTAGTTTATAGCAACACATGAAGCCTACAGCATGAAAATCCAAACCTGCAGTCTTTGTCAAAATCCCACTAGAGTTTCCAATGTTCTCACACCAACCATGCGACCTCTGACAGAGACATCAAAGGGAAGAAAACACATGGGGTAGTAAATACCCATAACAGTTTCCTAGTTCTTCATCAAAAGCCATCTATTCATGTTATAAATGATAAATAAACACAGTTGAGATTATGATGGTAAGTGAAAAATTTACAACTACCAGTACAAAATTCAGGAGTCCAAGGAAATACTCGCACGGTTTAGAAACCATGGTATTTTCTTCATATACCTTAAGGTTCCATTAATTTTATTAAGTTTCTCATTTATTGTGAATTGAACCCTTTTAAATGAAATGGATAGAGTGCTAATAATGAATTATTGGAGAATATTTTCCTCCCATGTTTTCTCCCTTAAACCCTTTTAAATTTTCATCCCAACTCCTAACCTTTTAGTTTATTTCTCATTTAGTATAATGACAATCATCTTCCAAAAAAGTTGCATTACGCTATCAAAATGAAATTCTTTAAAAAGAAAGTCCTTCATCTTCCAAAACATTGCATTGAAATTGGTGCAAACGCTCATTACTACATTTAGTTGCCTAATCCTGAAAAAACTACTTCTAACTAAATGAGTTGAGACAAACTTTTAGTCTCTTACAGTCGAATGAGATTCAACAAACAGCCCATAGAAAGAGGTGGATGATCAGGGATTGAAATGAGAGAAAAGTAGTGGAACCAAGATTTCACAGCAAGAATCTTGAAGTTCCACGACAGTTTTCCATGATCCGTTTGTGACTTCTGATTTTGTGCAACCAAAAGCAAGAAAACCAGTAATATAAGTGCAAGTGCCATCTGTCTCTGAACAGTGTGATTACTTTGAGTTGGAAAGTATGCGATCAATTTCACCCTTCTGGTTGTACAAATCCACTAACTTTTTAGCATATGTAGGTTCGTGCTTATCAGCTCTGCAGTCCATAAATCATCATCAAAAAGAGGACAAGGAAACAAAATTAAACGAGTCCTTCACACACGGCTTAATCCGTTTTTTACCTTTGTTTTCCCCATTTTCGGGTGACATATAAATGGTTCCGGATGGTATGGTAATCCAGTGAATAACGAGCAAATTCCAGACCTTTAGGGCCAATCTAAAGAAAAAAACAAGATAATGAAGTTTCTGCATATACTTTATTGTAAGTGCATCATAGATCGATGAATACTTACATTTCTGAAAATTGGTAGTTTATTTTTTCAGAAAAAGGAATGTATATATCAAGGGGAAATTTTACCAAGTTCAGAAAAAACGCAATGATGTTCCCAATAAATTTTGGAGCAGGCTGTGACGGACCTTTCCCTGAGAGTAAGAACGCAAGTATATAAATCAAAGGTCATAGAAGCCTGCCATGACTCGTAGTTAAAGAAGAAATTCTAACTAGCACGCTCATTAGCAATTACAGAGAAAAGCAGGTACTATATGGAGCGTTCAGAACAAAGCTAGGAAATTCTGCTTTTCCATGATTTTAAAGAAATGACAAGGAACATAATCTGACTATCTCCGAAATGAAAATAATTAGGGACTGGGAAGTTCTTGAGCCCATTACAGGAGGATAAATTATTAATATAATAGCAAAACGGATTGCTCCAAATAGATTAGACAGTACACTACAACACAATAACATTTGAATGAAAATTGATTTTAAAGTAAGTCTGAATAATAAACAAATTAGAGTACAAAATTAGAACTTAAGTTTGAGAGATTGTAAGGATGTAGCCATACATACCCAGCTTAGCATCGTCATCTGCCTTCACAGTCTCCATAACTAAAGGTCTTCGATTACCCTGAGCCCAGAATAATTTTCTTGTTTATATATGCAATGCTTACTTATTAAAGAAGATATAGGAAGGCAAGAAATTTACCTCGCTAATTGTTGGTGTAATTTCCAAGTACTGTTCCACTAATCCCAGCATCTCTCTACCACGCTCATTTCTACGATGTTAAGGATACAGCAATAATGAAATGTTAGAATGCCTACTGAATACTAATACTAAATAGTCTCTAGTAACATGGCAAGGCATGGAAGGTACAGAGAACCTAAATGATAATATTACCTAACAGTAATATACTGTGGATGTTGAGGTACAGAGAACCTAAATGATAATATTACCTAACAGTAATATACTGTGGATGTTGGGTCATGCTGACTCCAGAATATTTTGGCACACCCATGTATCCAACAACCAGATCCTGAAAATTTTAGACCATTAATCAAAGATGAAGTCAAACAGAATTTTGTTTGTATCTGAGCAGCATTATAGTAACACGTGTAAAGAATAAGTTAACCTTTAATAGTGTGTCTGAGATCAAGCTCACTTAAGGAAAGACTAACCATCAATTAATTTGAAAAAAAAAATTAACATTTCAAATTTAATGTATCCATGAGACATTAACTTTTAGATCTAAACTAGATTAAAATTTAAATCTTTCAAGTCAGGGAACTTATTCATGGCAAACCTGACGGACGAAGATGGGTGTGGCAAATGGAAATGGATGATTTAGTAACTCTTTCAAGGCCTTGAGAGTGGAACCATGCCAGAATTGTTTTGACGGAAAAAAGAAAAACACGCGTACACCATAAAATAGTGTTTGTATCTGTGGCCAAGAGTGTACCCACCATTTGCCTTCAGCTATCGACTAGGTTTTGAATTGTTAGGCATACATTCTTGACTGGCCTAAGTTTATCGCTGGCAATAATTTTGGGAGACCAATTTCAATTTTGTTTTTTTTATTTTTATGATGAAAATGATATTATATTTCCTCTATATACATGAATCAATTACAAGGTATTCTTATGTCAGAGAAAGTTACTAACAACAAAATGTATGAAAATGCCGCACCATGTTCAAATAAAGACCATGAAGTACAATGATATGTTGGTATTATAAGTACAAATATATGCACCCCTTGCTAACTAAAGGAGAACGAAATTTTTTTATATAAGTAGAAAATTACATGGCAATCATATTAAGTTGGATGAGTAGAAATACTGACCGCTAGAGCATTTGTATAATCAAAACAACTGCAATGCAAACCAAAACTCAGTTAGATAATAACTTCAGAAGAGTGAAGAAAAGACAACACTAGGAAAGGTAACTAACCATAAGTCAAACGTGATGCAAATTTAAAACGTTGTATTTTAGAGAAGTAGATTATTCTGTACATTAAAGAATAGTTTTTATGTTCCATATTTAATTCAAAAGTAGTCATCCATATCTACAAAAGTGAAGAAAATATGTAGAAACTGTGTTCATCAGGACAAAATTCAAAATTAGGAAACTTACTTTTGAGTACCCCAAAAAAGATATAAATAAATAAATCGTCCTAGTGTTGTTTTCCCTTCACAAAATTCTTTATTTTTTCTTAAAACAAGGATCATACATAATGTCAATTTTGTGGAGTATATTTATCGCTGTCTCTTATAATAAAATAAAATAAAAAACAATTTTGTGGGCATATTGGGTTTTTTTTTTTTTTTTTTTTTTTTTTTTTTTT
>NW_019268553.1:1684584-1694237 GCF_002738365.1 Cucurbita moschata | reverse complement strand
TTTTTTTTTTTTTTTTTTTTTTTTTTTTTTTTTTTTTTTTTTTTTTTTTTTTTTGTAAAAAAAAAAAAGAGAGAACATATGCAATTTAATGAAGTATGAAGAGAGGATGATCATTTCATCTTTTAGTTGGACAACTCCCCTCCACGACATTTAGTCTGCCTGGACACACTTACGAAACAAAGCTACTATTTAGCTTAACCTTACCAGAATTTTCTTTTAGATTTTTTGAAATGAAAAAATATATATATATTGAATGAAGGAACATATTGTCATTGTCTTAAAGATACCTGTAGCAAGATGGTGCAATAACATCAACCAAGTCATTTGCAGGTAGACAGAAATAGGGAACCTGTTTCAGTATGGTTAACTCGATGAGGCAGCAGAAGGAAGATGTTCATGAACAATAACAATGCAGGGACTTAATTACCTCTTCAATATGACCATCCAAATGCTTTAGATGAACCTATTGGAGCAATAAGAACTCGGCTCAGAAGCAATGGGCTTAACAAAGGCTAAAAATTGAAATTCAGGGCACAGTTGCACATAACAAAACAATATTTTCCTACTTGCATTTGTTTAGCATGAAACTAAGCTTTCATTGAGTCAGTACATGAATTAATATCTAAATAAACACAAGGTACAAAGGGACCAATTGCATTTTTTGTGTATTTGCTTTACTAAGCTACAGATTATATCGTTGTAAAAACAAAAATGAACTCAGACGATGATCCTTTCTGGTTACGGATTCAAATACCTATCATAGGAAGTTAAAATGTGAAAATATCATAAATCTTAACAATTACAAGTTTAGGTCTTGACATGAAGCCTAAAAGTTAACCTAAATCCCATGCGTTAAGGCACTGAGATGATATTATAGAGCCTCAAGAGGTCCACATTGAATGAACTATATTTCTCAGCCATATTAAAAATATTTTTCACTGGGAGTTTATATATATGTATATACATACATACATATATATATATATCAAAGACAAGAGAGAGTCCCAAAACAAACCTTGTAATCTTGCATGAACTCATAGTGAAGAACCGTCTCTGGTTCTGTACTTGCAGCCTTGAGAAATTTATCTAGTCCTTCTCGAGTTCCATTATCCACTGTTGAAATAAAAAAGAGAAAAAAAGTAAAACTTACAGATATCTAAAGTAGTAAGGGTAAGATGCCATAAAAACAGAAAATTTTAAGATAAAAAGGCAGAGAGTAACCACAATTAGTGCCCAGTACATAAAGCTTCTCCAGATTTAAATGCTGCTCCACAGATCTTAATGCTGCAGTTTAAGATATCATTCTGCATTACAGTTGTAGAAGTCACAATAGCGAAAGGAACTAAGGATCTTTATGCACCCCGGAAACACATTGAATAGGAAACTCTCTTGATCTATGGGAGTACCATAATGCACCCTCAGACAGGTATGGTTAATAAATCCACCAGGTAAAACATAGACGTTACCTTGCACTTGACAGCCCACACCACAAAAAAGAAGACGTTTGACTCCTGCAGCCTGTTTCAAAAAAGTATCGATATATCATCAAATATACTATACTAAAATTCGACTTCTAGTTTGATTATAGGTGCTAATGCAAGTACCCTTGTTTCATGTGACCTCTAGCAAGTTGATAAAACCTATCTGGCAGTTTAAGCATGTAATTTGATTATTAGTGGATTTAGCGGCTTGGAATTTAACATCAATTTAGTTTAACAAAAATTATGTGAACTCCCTCAAGAGAAAGTTGCCTACCAAATAGAAAAGCATAAACTGGGTTTCTCTCCCTCTTAATAATGGATAAACAAAAGCACCTCAACTAGAGCAAGGGTATTCAAGTTGGGAGACAAAGTTGGCTTTACTCCTCTGGCTGCTAGGATTTCATCTGGTGTCCTGTTTAGAGGACAGAAACGATTATAGCGCCAAATCAGTAAAAATGAACTGAAGGAGAGGCTATTTGTCAATACAGATTCCAGAATATTAACAAAACTACCAAAGATGGCAGTAAATAAACTACATAAACCTTGCTAAAATAGGCCTTGGACTGAATCTGTCCTCTGGATCACTACAATATAACAGAGCAACGAAAAGTTCACCACAAAAATGGCATTAGAAAAAAAATAAAATGAAGATCCCAAGAGCAATTACATAGCTTTATCAAGAAACTCTCGGAATTACCTCTGTACACAAATAACAGCCTCGACCATGCCTGACTTGAGCATTTCAATTGCTATGGTTGTTACTATCCCCGTCCATTGAGCTCCTACAAGTTTGCAGAAATTTGGTTCTCAAACTAAGATTTATAAACAACGAAACTGGAGTTTTCTGGAGAAATTTAATGATAATGTAGTCACGCAAACAAGGATAGGACAAAATATTGATAAGGGCTGTCAAGCAGCCTGATCTAACACCGAGACTACCAAAAAGAGACAACGCAATGCATTTTAATACAAGCTGTTGAGGTATCATAAAAACCAAAGAAGAAACATCTAAGATTAGTTCTTACGTTACAAACACTTTACCTTCCACTGGTTTAATCTTACGAGCATATAAAAGCTTCTCATGAACCCCAAAATACGTCTCATCCAGCGTATCTGTCTTCCTCCCTCTACCGTGAACGACAGGTTCCAATTCCTGATAAAAATATCAGGGAAAGTCTGATACTACACTTTTGACACTGATGAACAGATTAATTACTCATAAAACGTGGAGCAATTTACTTTCACTTGATGAACAGGAATCAGTACTACGTCAGATGTTCAATTTGACTTTGAGAGCATTAATAATCTAATATTGGACGAAAAAGTAGTCAATACACTCGAGAAATCCGGTTCCATCTCCACTGGTCAAATTGCGTAGGAGACAGGAGGGGATTACAATCGAAGAATTAGCTTCATAATACATAGTTTTGCTCTCGTAAGAAATTTTTTTTGCAGAATTTAACAACCTCTAATCCTTTGTTCGACTTCTATATTACAGGGAACTCAATATCCAAACTCCCGTAACGAACATTATGCAAACAAATATCAAAAAACTGAGGTAAAGGAAGATATAGAACACATGCAAACAGAAAGAATGGAAACTTACTTCCACTCTAGACATGCCATCGCCCAAGAAAGCACACGCATCCTTCACGTGAGCAATGTAATAAGTATCGCACAAGCCGCATCGACTGAAAGGATAAGATATATTTAATCTTTCATGAATGATCTTCTTAATACGCAACATAGGATCTCCATCTCCCACTCCAATACTATTTCAAAATTTTAAACCACTACTTAACCCGATAGGTTACGTAAACTAACTTTTCATCATTAATCTTGACAAACAAAATGAAGAAGAATTAAAGCCGTAAAATGCAGCAAACAATCCCTTCCCGCCAAAACCATATCGTAATCTTCAGAAAAACGCAGGAAAAACCAGTAAAGCATTGTTTGAATCGAACCTGCAATGTTCTTTGGCAGGATAAGTGCCTCCAGGAGGAATCGGTCTGGAGCGTTGCCTCCAATCTTCCCTGAGTTTCACCTGCTTCGGTTCCGATTTTCCATCTGTTCCATAACAATCAAAGAAAGCCTTAGCCCGAAACACAATCCATAGACAACGGAGAGACAGAGAGATGTGTGATCTTACTTGGAGAAGAAGGCGAGGATGAAGCAACGACGGAAAGTGAGAGAGGAACGGAGCGGAGATTGGCAATGGAATGCATTACAGCAGAGTGGCAATGAGAATCTCCACAACAGAGAGAGATTTCTTTTCATCCACATATATTATTTCGGATGGATAAACCACTCCCCATTAGTCAGATATTTTCTTTATTTTTTTATTATTTTTTTAAATTGTTACAATTCGATTAAATTATAAATATTTAAAATTTAGATCCTATTATTTAAAAGTTATTATTCGCCTCTAAATAAATAAAACTTTATAAATAATTTAGATAATGACTATTTATACAAATAATAATAATAATAATAATAATAATAATAATAATAATAATAAGTTAGTTTTGTATTTTAATTTAGATATTTATACGATTTATGTCTCTATTATTAGACATATCTTAAAATTTTAACCAAGAAAAAACATTTTATTATCCATGAAAGTAGAGGTAATACTTATTGAGTTTTAAAGTACATTTCAGAAGAGCCAGCCGCCATTTGAAGGCAGCCGCCAGCCGCCATTACTGGGATGTCGATTTCAGAAGCCGCTCTCTCAAGGCCTTGAAAGTGACGACCATCCGATCTCGATCGGGACGGTTCTCTCGAATCGTCGGAGCTTCCAGAAAAGCCCTGATCCAAGCGTGCAGCCGAGGAAATGAATCGGCTTCCACCAGTTTCTCGCCGATCACCTCTTCGATCACTCCCAACCAATCTCCAAATATTCCGTACACCAAATCCACCATCCCGATCGTCTCTCCGCCGAAGAACTTCCCCTCGCCGATGCCTCTTTCTTCCACGATCTGCAGCATCTCCAAGCTCTCCCACTTCGCCTTCAAGTGTTCCTCCCCGCCGGAACAGAACATTCTCCATGTCGCTGGGCCCTAAAGGAAGTCGGAAGCAAATTTAGAGTCTATGCTCAAAGTGGACAACATGATACAGTACCCATATTGGTAGAGTCTTTATTTCTAACATAATATCAGAGTCATGTCCTTAATTTAGTCATGTCATGAAATTCTCAAACGTCGAACAAAAAAAGTTACTAGATTTGAAGGTATAGACAAAAGTGACTCAAAAGTCCAACAAAGGGTGTACTTTGTTCAAGGACTCGAGAGAAAGAGTCGAACCTCAATTACGGAAAAGTTGTTAGCGAGCTCTAGAGAAGAGTCGAGTCTCAATTAAGATAAAACTATTCGAGGGCTTCGACGGCTCCATAAATCTCCGAAAAAGCTTTATAATGTACTTTGTTCGAGCGCAATATTGTTGAAGATTGTCGAGATTGAGTCCATATCGAGTATCTTAGGTAATGATCATAGGTGTATAAGTAAGCAATACGATCATTTGTAACAAAACCTTTTAGACGCCCAAATCAAATTATAAAAGCTTATACCCAGACATGTCACTGTGAATAGTTTAGAGATATTTATTTACCTTATCCTCGGCGAATCGAATCCAAAACCGAGCTGCGGCTCGGTCGAGGGGATCGGCGGGGAACAGGGGATTCTGCGGCCATGTCTCGTTGATGTATTCGAGGATGAGAGTGGATTCGCAGATGGGTTTTCCGCCATGGACGAGGACAGGGACCTTCTTGTGGATGGGATTATAGTGAAGGAGCAAAGGGCTTTTGTTGGAGAGGTCTTCTTCTACGTATTCGTAGGGTATGCCTTTGATGGCTAAAGCCCATATGACTCTGTAAGTGAAAGGACTCGACCAGTTCCCATACAGCTTCACTTCACCCATCGTTAATGGAGTCTTCGCCAGGCTCCTTGTTCCGAATTTATTGGATCTTTTCTCTTCCCCGGCAAGTTTTTGGAATATTAAATTCCATTCACTTCGTTGACTTTGACTTTGTCAACGAGTTCATTAATTAACTCTTTTCTTTTCTTTTCGTTTCTTTTTAATTCACCAATACATTAATTTTTCAACTTTATTTTAAATATTTTTAATCATACACATAAAACATGTATTATAATAATAATTAAAAAGCCATAAAAGTCAAACACACTGCGAAGACAAAATCGCACTAATCATTTCCCGGCAATTTGGAGTAGCTGCTCTCGCCGGATCTTGAACAAGGGCACCATCTGGTCGTGATCAGGCAGATTGTCTCTGATGACGGCAGCTTGCCGGAAGTTCTCCGCCAACGCATGGAGGCGAGGGAACATGTCGGGATCGAGGAGTTTTACGCCCACAACCTCTTCGATCACCGGCATCCACCGCGCTAGCATCCCGTATGCTAAATCCACCATGTTAATCTCATCTCCGCCGAAGAATTTCTCGTCCCCGAACGCCCGTTCTTCCAGCGTCTGCAGTACTTCCAATGTCGCCTTCCTCGCCTTTTCTCTATCGTCTTCCCCGTCTGCCAAAAACACTCCCCAAAGCACCGGGCTCTGTCAAAAATTAATTGATTTAAGTTAAAAAGAATGAGAATTATAAATGAAATCGAAAGTTCAATACTCATTAAAAAAACAAAAAAAAAAGAATATATCAAATATATTTAAATAAAATAAAATATACTACTGAACAAAAAAGAATTAACTTTATATCTTAAATTAAATTTTATAATATGATCGAGGAAGTATACCTTATCCTCTATAAATTTGATCCAGAAGCGAGCCGTGGCTCTCTCGAATGGATCCGAAGGCAGGAGCGGGTTCTCCGGCCAAGTCTCGTCGATGTAGTCGAGGATGATCATGGACTCGCAGATCGGCTTTCCGCTGTGGACGAGCACCGGAATCTTCTTGTAGACAGGATTGTAGTGCAAAAGCAGAGCACTTTTGTCGGCAACATTTTCTTCTACGTATTCATACGGGATCCCCTTCAGCTTTAGAGCCCAGATGACTCTGCTACTGAATGGACTTAGCCAATTTCCATGAAGCTTCACCTGATCCGCCATTGTTATGGCTTTGGGATCTTAACCAAGCTTTCGTTTTATAATGCCGCAATGAATTGCCGAGTTTTCTTGGCCAGGAAGCTCGCGCGTTGACTGCGTTGATGTCTTGGTGTTTGAATATTAAATGTAATGGGGATTTTTCTACTTCGAAAATGGACTCCTTTACGTAAGCTTGTACGTGTCAGCTTTATCCCTCTAAAAATAATAATATATATATATATATATAATATTTTTTTTTTTTTGGTGGAGCCAAGTTATTTATTAGTTTAAATTTTGGATAAAGATCGTTTTCATTTGTCTACGGATGTCAACATGAGAATAGACCCAACCTAAATTTTTAAGGATTGGATTGGGACATTTTGGAGAAGCCCAAACAAAGTCATGAGAGCTTATGCTCGAGTTGAGCCATGAGACAAAGTGGACAATTATAAGGGTTGGGACATCTTGTCTATGAGAGCTTATGCTGTGGTTGAGCCATTAGACAAGATTTGAACCTTCTATCTCACTTTAGGCCAACAAAGCTACGACACCATTTACTAGTCATCCCTCAAAGTGTTGCCTGACTCGTTAGTCATCTCTTCCATGGTGTTATCTACACTATACGACGATGTCATAGGGTTTCGCGACCGTTCGTCTCTCTCTACTCTTCCCTCTTGTTTTTCTTATGTTTCTGTGTTTTGTGTTATGGTGCGCAGAACGTCGGAATTTTCAAGGTTGTCGACAACCGGTAATATATATTATATATATTATTTATTTATTTATTTATTTTGTAACCATTACAAAATTATAAATAGAATAATGTTTATAAACTAAAATTAAATAATCATCCAACGAAATTTTAGAGAATTAGAAAATACATTTCAATATTAAAATAACATATTACAAATAAAACGACATAAGATATAAATTTAAAACAAAATAATAATTCAAAGCCATAAAGCCAAATCCCGAGATCAAATTGAAAATCCCATTAATCATTTCCGGGCAGTTTGGAGTAGGTACTCTCGCCGGATTTTGAACAGGGGCACCATCTGGGCGTGATCGGGCAGATTGTCTCTGATGACGGCGGCTTGCCGGAAGTTCTCCGCCCAAGCATGGAGGCGAGGGAATGTATCTGGTTCGAAGACCTTTATACCGACGACCTCTTGGAACACCGGCAACCACCGCGCGAGAATCCCGTAGGCTAAATCCACCATGTTAATTTCATCTCCGGCGAAGAATTTCTTGTCGCCGAACGCCTGTTCTTCCAGCGTCTGCAGCACTTCCAAGCTCGCTTTTCTCACCTTTTCCCTATCTTCTTCCCCTTCAACCACAAGCATTCCCCGAAGAACAGAGATCTGCCCGAAATTTATTCGTTAGTTTCAGAAAAATAGCCTCTAGAAGGTCTTTTTTTTTACTATTTGACTTTTAGTGAAAATACAATTTTACCCTCTCAACACTATCACTCATGTCATTGGGAGTGAAACTGGTTGATTCCGGCCGCCGGGATTGGCGGTTGAAGGAAGCCCGGCGGAATTCTGGCCGGGCAGTGGCACCATTCTTTTTATCATTATTTAATTTAATTTAGAATTTTATTTCCATAAATTTTATTATTATTATTATTTTAAGGTTTTTAAAGATCCTTAGTAAATAAATAAAAAAAACATTATTTTAAAGATTTATTCAACCAATCTTATAAAAAAAATTATATCTATTTAAATTGCTAAAAATAGCAACTAAATATCAATTGAAAATTTATGAACGGGAGCTCGTGGAAGCGGGTCACGATTTCTAGACAAGACGGATAATGTGGTGGCGAGTGACGAGTGACCCAGAAGAAACTCACACCAAAACGAGACGATGGCAAACAAAACAAACTTGCCAGGTTTGATTGACATAGAGTGTCAGTCTCCCGTTTTGACAGACCAATCAGGTCGCTCAGTCTCTCATTTTGACAGACCAATCAGGTCGCTCAGTCTCCCGTTTTGACAGACCAATCAGGTCGCCAATGCCCACTTTTGGCTGGAATTTATAATTTAAAGGATTGAGGGTATAAATGTAACTTCACATCTATATTAGATTTTCAGAGGAAACATACCTTATCCTCAATAAACTTGATCCGGTCAAGTCTCGTCGATGTAGTGGAGGATGATCATGGAGTCGCAGATGGGCTTTCCGGCATGGACGAGCACCGGAATCGTCTCATAGACTGGATTGTAGTGCAAAAGCAGAGCACTTTTGTGGGGAAGGTTCTCCTGTACAAATTCGTAGGGGATTCCCTTAAGCTTCAGAGCCCAGACGACTCTGCAACTGAACGGACTTAGCCCATTTCCATGGAGCTTCACCTCATCCGCCATTGTTATGCCTTTGGGATCTCAACCAAGCTTTCGTTTTATAATGCCGCGATGAATTGGCGAGTTTTCTTGGCCTGGCGAGTAAGCTCGCGCATTCACTGCGTTCATTTTTGCGCATCTGGTTTCTTTTTGGTTGAATATTAAATGTAATTCATTTTTTTTTTGTTTTTTCCACGTGGAAAATAGTCCTCCATGACGTAAGCTCGTGCGTGTCATGTATCCATCTCAAAAATGAAAAATAAATAAATAAATAAACTTAAATGATTTTTTTTTACAATGTTATATAAATTTTTATCATAAATTCTTAATTTTGATAAAATTAGAGAAAATGTAAGAATCTTCATTTGCTATTTTTTTTTCTCGATTTTTTATGTTTATTTAAAAAGATTTACGTGTTAATTTTTTATTATATTGGTCATATTTTTCTAAAAAAATTAATTTTGCAAATATTTTATTTTTAGTCTCCCAAAATTAATTTATATTTGAATTTTTGGAAATTTTAAATGAAATTAAGTGAAAAAATAGATAAAAAATATTAACAATTAATCTAATTTAATTCATTCGTGAATTTTTTAGATTTAAATTAATACAATTATTAGTTTGAGATTTGAATGAAATAAAAAATTTAAATTTATAAGAATTTTAAACGGATAAATCTTCTTTAAAATTAAATTATTTTGTTAATTTTTTTTTTCTTTCAAAAAATACTGAGAGAAGAAATTTGAGAAGCTTAAAAAAAAAAAAAAAAAAAAAAAAAAAAAAAAAAAAAAA
>NW_019268553.1:1635165-1683336 GCF_002738365.1 Cucurbita moschata | reverse complement strand
AAAAAAAAAAAAAAAAAAAAAAAAAAAACTAGAATGATTTAAAAAAAAAAATCATATTATTATTATTATTATTATAATATGAAGATATTTTATTAAGATATTTTGGGACAAAACTGGGTTTCTATTTTGCAACCGCCATTTCCTTAGCAATGTCGGCCAGATCACAATGCTAATCGCCGATCGCGCCATCCTCTCCAAAACCCTTTTCGCCTCTTGAGCTTTGAATTTATGGCGCAAAGTGACTTCCTCCGGCCGCCGATGAAAGCAAGGAAGAAGAAGAAGAAGCGAGAGAGTGTCTCGGATGAACAAGGGCAACAAAATGGAACCCGTAATGAACTTCTCCAAGATCCTTTCGAGGTTTTAGGTCCTGATCTATTAATGACGATACTTAGCTACGTTGATGCACGCAGCGTGGCACTTTCTCTCCTTGTCTCTCGATCTTGGTACGCCGTGGCTTCCAGCGATCGCCTATGGAATTCGAAGGTCAGCGTCTTCACTCCGTTAATTCGTTTATGTTATGGTGCTTGTGATTAAATTCGATTCTCTGGAATTGGATTTTGGTATTTGATCTTCTGTTGGTTGTGGTAATTGTTTTCCCTGTGCAAATGGAGTCGTTCACTCGTTTTTGCAATTAGAAAATCGTTTCGTTTGTGTCGAACCGAGGTCCTTATTCTGTGGCTTTCACTTCTATTTTGTTTCACGTACTTATCTTCTCTCTCGTCGGATTTGAATCTTAAATTTATGTAGCCTGTGGTTTTTTCTGCTGAATTCAGCTTTTTCTACCTAGATTGATCATAACAAACTGCAGTTAGTGGATTTTTTGTTCGACCTCTCATGTTAATTTGAATTATTTCTCTCGGTTGTTGAAAACTCATCTTCAAATCATTTCCTCGACTCTTTCTAAGAGTGATATCCACATTTCTATGGTAAAAAGTGTTCCAAGCCTGTTAAAATTATGAGGTAGATAATCAAAATCGATGCAAGTGTTTCTGGGAGAAGTATGTCAAGAAAACAAGTGCTGTACTTACTAGAAAAGTCATTCCAAGATGCGGAAGCTTGACATCATGAAATCCTTAGTAGAAATTCTGAGGTTATCCTATCTTGGTTTCACCCTTCGATAGATACGAAATTGTATGTGCATAGTTTTGACCTATATCCGTCTCTATGTTCCTGCCCAGAAGGTGTGTGTATTTTACAACACAATGTCAAGTGCTTGTGTAGGTGTGTTCGAAAGATGCATTGTAGATTATTTTCTAAAATTCATGTCTTCTTTTAAGCTTTTAGAAAATATTTGGAATTTGAATATACGTTTTAACTTATTTGTTTAGATGCAAATATTAGATGTTATATGAACAAGGATTGAAGTTGAAGCCAAGAAATTCACATCCTTCTTTCTGGATAGCTCATTCCTGGTTATGCCAGGGGATAGTTATGACTGCCTGTCATGTGTATGTTATTAGACACTGGGATAGATGATTTAAAATTCTACAAATTTTAAAGGGTGTAGCTGCAAAAAAACTAACGTTCTTTACTGTTTACTGTAAAATTGAACATTTGGTAAGCAAGTTTATTGTATTTTCTCTTAGTGCATGGAACTGTGGCTCGGGAAAGCACATATCCCTAGATTGGCACGAACCCGAAGTTTTTCAAGGCTGGCTGCCTATTCGTTATCCATCATGGATGGCAAACGAGTTAAGTTTCTCTCTCCACCCCCAAGCAATAGTTTCGGGAGTATGTCGTTCCATATACTTATATATGTGTGTTACTCCATGTATAGTCGTGTGAACGCAGTTGGGATGACAAAGTGCATCTACTGAATCTCGTCATCAATAATTTAGAAAAAAGAATATGTTCTACACATGTACTCCCAAGCATGGCATAGTGAGAAGCATGTATTACTTTGATATCGTTTTTCATGGGTTTAACTTCTTGTATCAGACTCGCATTATGAGGGAGGATTTATGTGCTCATGCCTGGCAATTTCACTTCAATAAGGTATGTTGGTCTTTTATGCAGTCATCAAACATTGTTTCTGGACGCTAACCATCATGTAATGAATTAGATAATATGAAACCTGGTTAGGAGAGGAGGATATTGAAGTTCTAAATTAACTGGATGAATTCTTTTACGTTTGTGTTTTATGATTGATTAAACCTGCTTATGTTATTACATATTTTCTACACATTTGAGTACCTTTTATCTTTTCTACACCATTCCTTAGGCATCTTACGAAGATTCATGGTATCTACATCTAATTTTATCCTCGTCTTAGTTGCACACCAACTATATGGTTTCCATCACAAATATTCATAATTTATTTTAAGTGTGCCCTACTCACTGGGAGAGGTTAGATGGCTGGTGGTGGATATTTTAGCAATACAAATTTCATGGATGATCCTCACAGCTTAGATAGCCATGCTAGTGATTGTGTTAAAAAAAACATCTAACATGCACCCCAAAAAAAAAAAAAAATTCCCATACCACTTGGATTTGGAACTGTCTATGGAGCATGATAATCGTATATAATGCGTCTATTTTCAAATTTGTGTGGTGTCATGGCCGTGTCTATGTTTCTTCGTGAAATGTCTGCTGGTACTCACAATATTGATGGCCGTACTAGTGATTTAGAGGGTATATCCCAAAAGGTGTCTACTGCTTGATCCTGAATACCTTTTGAGAAGTACAATTGCATGGTTCTATTATCATGCTCGAGTGCAGGCTGGTTTTAGTCCAAGCTACCAATTTTCTGCTTAGATGCAAATGTATCTAAAGTTATAATGTGCAACCGACTGAACATCCACGTCCAAATCTTTAAGGCACCTTTCCTGATGAGGGGCAAATTGATTCATAATGTCTGGTGAGTTAATTTCTGTTCCCTTCAGGAAGCTCCCATATACTGGCGGAATCTTGATCCGTATTGGCAAGGCAGCCACCCTCTGATGCGCCGATATTTCCATCCCGATGGGAGCCAAACTGCTGATCCTGATGATAGAGTATGGGGTGGGCATGAATGCTGCTTTTCCACGGTTACAAGTTTCATCGGCGATGGGGAGATCAGAGAACACTACGTGAGGATAAACAGATGGCCAAGAATGTTTGTGTCAAGGAATGAAGATTGGAGCTGGAAGATGTCGAATCATTTCACCTCGTACTCAAGCATAGCCGATGCTGACAAGGATAGCGGGACGGGGCCACTCTAACAGCTGGTGAGAAAAATGCTTGTTTGCTCTTTCTAGTAGAGGCTGTCGTTTTACTGATAACAGAATTTTTGGTAGTATGCGAAAGGAATTGGTGTTGGGTTAGGATCACATTTTCTTTTGATCCTCTGCACAGAATTGGGAGTTGACTTTGGTTTTTTTCTGGGAAAATGTAAGTATATGTTTCTTACTAGCAAGCATTAGGATTTGAAATTAATAAGTTAAGTGAATTTGTTTTTCTCAAGTCATATACTTGTTAATATCACTTGTCATTCAGATATACATTAAACTTTTGGGGCCTATGTTATGTCTGGAACCTTAACTCGTCTTAAATATTAATTTTAGCATTATAGAGGTTTCTTAATAAGTCATGCCTATATTCATGTATATGTTATATACAATATTCAAGCCATTATTAACATATGAGTAGTCAAAAGTTAAAGAGTTCTCCACTGCCGCTGCTCGTACAGGCGCTTGTATATTCCGGCCAACTTGTCGGCGTCCGGCAGGTTATCTCTGATCAGAGCAGCTTTCTTTAAGTTATGGGTCCAAGCGTACAAGCCAGGGAATTCATCGCATGCACAATTCCTCCGAACTCCAAA
This sequence comes from Cucurbita moschata, assembly GCF_002738365.1. NCBI lineage: Eukaryota > Viridiplantae > Streptophyta > Magnoliopsida > Cucurbitales > Cucurbitaceae > Cucurbita > Cucurbita moschata. Next base: position 1,679,537 of record NW_019268553.1, on the reverse strand, counting down.
TCCAGGGTGCCGATCTCCTCTCCGGTGAAGAATTTCTTGTCGCCAAGGCATTGTTCTTAGGAATTCGATCGCCTCTGCCCTAGCTTTCTTCACCGCTGCGGGAACCGATTAATCAATGTTTAGTTAGATACTTCAGAAATTTAATTCACCACATAGACACAAACTTATAAATGTTCTAATTAAGCCGATTTGAGTATAAAAAAAATACGTTCAAACTCAACTAATCTCACGAGACAACAGTGTATCCTTACCTCAATTGGGCCGTGCGGCTGTGCAGCGTGGACGGGCAGAGGTCGGGGATCATAAAGAAGAAGCAAGTCCCTGACATTGATGTATTTGGATTGGTTAAACCCTCCACACTGAATAACAGCTATCTTCAAAGCCCTGCAGCTTACCTACTCAACAATGGAAATTCTGAAAATAATGGCCAAAGCTAAAGCTAATTCGAAGAACTGAAGAACAGAATCCAACAACTTCACCATTTTTGGTGGTTCAGAGCAACTCCAACATCCAAGATTGACTAATATTTTCAGCACTACATAAGGAGTAGAGTTCGTACCTATTTGCATATCACCACAAGAATTGTGATCTGAGAGTTCATACGGACTCTGCAACATGTTCAGGCAGTCATCTTTCTCAGCCTTCCTTGCAATGGCAATCATCGTGGTGCATTTTGTTGCGTGTAAGTCTGCCGATGCCGGGGGACACGAACCGGTGCTTGAATTTTATATGCATGACATTTTCGGTGGTGGCAGCCCAACGGCGAGACCGATTACTGGCCTGCTGGGGAACATATACACTGGTCAAGTACCCTTTGCAACACCTATAGACTTCCTTCCCCCAGATGATGGTATTGCAATCCCAAATGCCAATGGTGCTCTCCCTACTGTTAATGGCATCAATGGGATCCCTCTAGGGACTGGCTTGTCTGGCACTACTTTTGCTGGAAATCCCAACCCACAAAATATACCCCACACCCAATTGGGACCTGATGGGTTGGGACTAGGCTTTGGAACGATTACCGTCATCGACGACATCTTAACCATCGCACCAGAGTTGGGCTCGCAGTCAATTGGCAAGGCACAAGGGGTGTATGTGGCTAGTTCAGCTGATGGAACTACGCAGATGATGGTATTTACAGCCATGGTTGAAGGAGGAGAATATGGTGACAGTCTCAACTTCTATGGAGTATACAGGATTGGTAGCCCCTCGTCGCATTTGTCAGTGACTGGAGGAACAGGCAAGTTCAAGAACGCACGTGGGATTGCAGAGGTGCGGTCGCTCATTCCTCCAGGCCAGCACGTCACAGATGGAGCAGAAACATTGCTGAGGGTCATCGTGCATCTAAGCTACTGAAAACCGTGGTCTGTAGTTCCTATCAAATGCATCTGCAAGCTAAAACAAGTAATCTAGTTTTATGAAATTCATATATTTCTCAGTTGTAATTCTTTTGTAATCATACAATGAATGAACTTAGTTGGATTTGATGATCAAATTTAAAAGGGAATACTAAACTGCATCCAATTATTACTAGCGCAATATAAAGATGATAAGGTAATCCATTTGGAGACTTCTCACTGCCAAAACATAAAAGATCTATAAATAGTGAGGAAGAAGAAGAGGTATCGGTTCCTTTGAGAGTCAAATGCATCTCGGATTCACTAAACTACAAAGCAAGGCAAGAAAATCAGTTCTACACAACAAATTCTTGAAGATGGCGTTGATTACAGCAACTACCGAAGCAGTTAGCATGGTTACAGGTCAAATTCACTGTTTATGTTAAATAATCTAATGGAAGAGAAATTCCGAAGACTAGTAGAGTTTTGATTTTAAATGATAATTCAATAAATCATTAGACGAGACATTGGATATTTAAACAATTGCTCAACCGGAATCAACTGGAATTATAGAAAAAATGCCTCATGGAAGATAACATGGTTAGATGAACTGGTATTAACTCAAATCAGAAAAATGAGAAACAAAAATGAATTTAACTCACGTTTTAGATGAACTGGTATCAACAGGTCCACTACTGGAAATAACATGGTGTCCCCGTGCCTGTATCCATTGGATCCAATACTTACATTCGACGAATGTGCTCTGATTTATCCATGCGTCCAGTTCAATCTCGTAACTCTTCTACATTTCACTGTAAGCAACGTACTCATTACTCGCTCAATATGCTCACAAAATGGAAAGAATGCGCATTCGAAAAGATTAAGTTATTCGGAAACATAATCATCCGTAAATTACTCGAAGGAACTCGCAAACAACCAGTTTCACTTAACAATGAGCAACTAATCTACCTATGATGCGAACTCTCAGCATTTGGAAATCGCAAAATCAAAATCAAAACCAGATAATTAGAGAGAAACAGAGGAAATGCAAGAGAAAATTACGCGATTTCAGTACGGTTATGGCAATTACAGTGCCAGAAGCAGAACAACTCGGCAAAGAATCGAGCAAAGGCGAGAAGGGAAGCTTCTTCCCTGTTGAAACGAACGGCGAACGAACCACCAATCCTTCCATTTCTCGTTCTCTTTTCCTTCCTAAAACTTCATATCCACCTACAGTAAAACCATAATACTCGCCGGGCGGCGCGGTTGAACCGGAGAACAGCTCCGAGAAGTTGAATCCCCGCCAAAAATCGGAATCTGAATCCGAAATTGCCACGTCGCAGTTGCAGAGATAAAATGGGATGATTCTCGAATTTGTAAAACGAATTTCATCTGCATTCAATCCTAAGTGATAGCAAATATATGAGACCATTAAGTGATTATTGGGCCTGGGCTTTAGATACAACCCAATAACACTCTTTTGGGCTTGAAATTTGGGCTATTTAACTTCCAATTTTCGATAATTATTATTTTTTTATATAACATTTCATTTTATGTAATTAAAACGAACAAATACCAACTCAATAAATATGAAATAGTAATTATCAGAAATATTTTTAAATATTAAAATCTAATAAGTTTGGTTCATAATAAATACCTATATATATATATATATATATATATATGTGAACGTGAACATAATTCAACTGGTTAAAACATATATGATCGATCGATACGATAAAATCTCTTCCTCTACATATTAGTTAACTAAAAAAATTCGTGTGTAATGAATTCTAGACCTTAAGTTGAACGAGTTGACACGTAAAAAAAATTGCCTTGATTTTTTAAGAAACGATCGATAAAATAAAATATTTAAAAATTAAAAGAAAAAAAAGTGATTTGCTATCATTTTGTGAGTCATAGGGTAAAAGCATGATTGTGGAATTTGTTTTCTAGATAAGAAATCATGACATTATAAATGGGTTGGTGAGCAATTTGACATTTAGTTAACAAAACCAAAATAATCTACAAATGGAGAGTAAAATGTTTATTTAACAAAAAAAAAAAAAAAATTATATTTATATATATATATATACATACAAATTCTTACCGTTAATATTTCGACAAATACTATCTATCAACCTCTCCTACAACCGTTTTAATGTTACTAGGGAAAATTTATTATTATTTTTAAGAACGTGGTATCGATAATAAATATATATTTTTAAAAAAAAATTTATTTTAAAAGTTTACAGTATAATATTAAAAAGTATTTATTAAGGATATTTTTAAAACAAATGATTAACTATTATTTAACTATATTTTCAATTTTTTTTTTAAAGCTTAAAGTTATTTTTGAGATATTTTATCAAAATTTAAGAATATTATTAAAAAAAATTAAAATTTAAAGATATATTTGAGACAGAGTTTGAAAATATTTTTATTAATTTTTATCAATATTTGTGGGGTTTATTTTTAAAACAAAAAAGGTAAATTAAAATTTTATTCCAATAAATTGCACATCTTATAAATAAATCAATATTTCAATATTTTAAATGGAAGCAAAAAATAATAATAATAATAAGAATTTACAAAATAGTACAACAACTCGAATCATCTTAGATCGACACCTCGTTACATAATTGAAAGTCATTGTAAGATGAGTAGTATAGTCCGTGAAACATCATTATTATGTTTTACAAATGCTCGACCTCTACTTTTTTTCTAAATCAAGTGGAAATTGTTGTCATTTTCTTTTTCGTAATTTAAACTATTTAGACTCGTTATTCTATAACGTTACATTACTTTTTATTTATTATTTAATATAATTTATACAGATAAAGAAAAGTCAACGGTACCAATTAAATTATAAACTAATTTCTTTCCAAAAAAAATGTCACTATAATTTTGAAAATAAAATAATAATATTAAAGCAAAAAATTAATAATTTTATTGTTGTTCCAATAAATAATTTTTTAATTATTTATAAATGTATATAAATTATAAACTATTAAAAAATCCTAAACAAATCACAATTTCTTTAAAAAAAAAACATGTTCTCAATAATAACCAAGTAGCCCAAATATTTTTGAAAATTTATTAATATTTCAATAACTATTTTCTTTTAAATATTATCTCTTTTAATTTTTTTATTTGTTTACTTTAATATCGACTCTTGAAATGATAATTAGTGTCTTATCAACTGAGCTATGCTCGAATTGGTACAAAGTGACTCGTTTTTTCTCTAAAAACTATGGGTTTGTCAACGGTAATTAATTTCACGAGCACGATAATTTAAAAAGGTCGGAACAAGATTGTCAAACAATACTTCACAAAAATTAAGAATGATTTTGGATTTCTTCAAAACAAAGGTTGCAAAATTGGATTAAGACTTCCACTTTATAGAGCCAAAGTTGTAATCCAACAAAATATATATTAAACGAAACTTGGTCAAAATCTTTATATAAAACTCCGCTATAAACCTTAAAATATTGACTTGCTTATCATCACAATGGGATCCAAATCATTCCCAATACATATATAGTCTTTTAATGTATATCTATTAACAAAATAAAATAAATACACTATTAACTCGGGTTTAGGTTAGATTATGAACTTATTTGAGCTGGGTCAAGTCCCGATAAATGAAAATTTAATGCATTAGATTGGTTTATGAGTTCCTCTAAAACTAGATCCGGTTGAACCAAACCAACCCAAATTTATAAATTTTAAAATATAAAATTTTATTTCGGATATTTATATTTTATTACTTTAAAATAATTTTGAAATTGGAGGGTACGTTCTAATTAAATATTTTAAAATAAATATATAACTAACATTTTACTTTTATTAAAAACAAAATTATGAATAAATGACTCGAACATCTCGAACCAATTCATTCGGGTTCAATGTAACAAGACAATTGAGTTAGTCTAAAAAAAATGTCGAACACGGGTCACATCAAATTCTCTCTAAAGGCTAGACACGTGGATGAACAAAGAGGGTCACGAGACTTTGACTTTGGAAGTAAATGGCAGTGGATGTCGGCCAAGTTCAACCAATCACTTATTCTCTTTGTTAACAAAAAAGTCCAAAACTTAGTTGAAATAAGAGAATGACCCCACAAGCCCCTCCTTGCAAAAAGTTAACGTTTCTAATTTTATTTTATATTGAATATTTAAAAAAAAATCGTTTTAATTTATATTTCTTTTATTTTGTATTAAAAATGTTAAAAAAATTAATGAATTTGATAAATTTAAAGCGTGACATGGTAAATATTAGTATATAGTCTCAAAGACGAATTTTAATATAATTTCATGAATCATTTTTGCCCTTTGTTTTTTACTTCAGTAAATAAAATATGCTTATCAATAATTACCATTGAAAAAAAAAAAGTACATCAACTTGCATGATTAATTCACATGGTTAAAATTATTGGGTTAGTTTTCTTTGAAAATTTTTATTGGTTGCTAATAAAATTTAATTTTTTTAAAATAATATAAATATAAATATTACTCGATCATCCAAAAATATTTATTTTATTGTTTTTTGAAAAGTCGATAATAAGATAAACTCGTTCTTATCTAAAGAAAGCTACAAAACTATGGTCATAAAAACAAAGCTATATATAAGTCGATTCGTAGATTCGTTATTTTTTCTTCAATTTTAGCACTTCAAAGATATACGACAATTACATTTTCTTTGACTTTATTTCTTTTAAAATGTTAATTTGTGAAAAATATAAATTATATTATTTCATTTTAACCTATTTTTCAAATTTTATATATCTACTAAATGTACAATTTAAAATTTAAAATTTAATTAATTTTAATTAATTAATTGATGTTTCGATAATAACAAACCTACACTTAATTATCAGTATTTTGAATTATCCACAGTACAAGGCTAGGAATAACCATTCCAACGTCTTTTTCAATCACTCAAATTAGAGTTAAAAGAAAGAAGTTTCCGTCGAAACAAGATACCCGACATGATGATGTGGCGGCAAAATTGACATCATGGACCAATCATACACTATCAAATTCGTGGTTGTTGCTTTTTTGCTTACTACCCAATAACATCCATTTCCTAAAACCTATTTCGAAACGATTTCTAAAACATTATTTTTATCTTTTTTTTTTTTTTTTCAGGAATAGGATCAAAGGCTTGAGCATACATTGTCCGTGCCAACGATAAACCAAATTCTAATTGATTGACTTACTCGAAGGTGAGAGTAAATACCGCACGATCACGTTGCAAGTCTTGACAGAGTACGATTGTGAGAGTTGGTATTATTTTTCAAAATTAGTTGATATATTATCGATATAAATTTGAATTTATGACTATCGTACCTCTAAACCTCTAGCTTTGTGTATAGTATATAGATGCAACGAGTAAAAATATATGTTCCCGACAATAAGTTTAGGATTATGTTAATTAATTAAATCTAATTAATTGAAAAATTAGTCAAATTTAAGGCAGATTTGGACCAATGTAGGGCTAGACTTTTAATAAATTATTTTTAGAAAAATAATTTTAATAAATTTGAATAATAAATGGGCAATTATTGACGAATAATTTTCATGTGAACATACAGTAAAACTCACTCACTCCTCACATAATTTATTTATTTATTTTTAAATTGCTTGATTTATACAATATAGAAAATGCAAGTGTGACAATAATCCCATTATGTGGGGCCCACTTTAAAATTTTTGGCAGAGTTATTATGGATTTATTTATTTTATATTTTTCTTCGTTTTTTTTTAATTAAAAAAACTTAATTATTTATTTATAACGGGACGTTACTGCATTAAATATCAAAACTATTAATTTATTAATAAATATGATCTATAGATTTTTAAATTATCTTAAGCAATTTGTATATTAAATATTTTTTCTGTACCCTAAAAGTGGATTTTTCTAATAAAAATAATAATATATATATTAATTCAATTAGAACTGTGGAATGGATAAGGTATGGTTAAAAAATTATATTATATTAAATTTAATGGGATAAAATATTTATTTATTTTACAAGATGCGTCTAAGAGTTTAAAAATAAAATAATCACGTAAGAGATTATTGGTTAAGAGGAACAAACCACCATTTATAAGGGTGTGAAAATCTTCCCTTCTTAATGACGCGTTTTAAAGTTTTGAGGGAAAGTTCGAAAGGAAAAGTAAAAAAAGGACAATATTTACTAGCGGTGGATCAATCTGGGCCGTTACAAATGGTATCAGAGCCAGACATTGAACGATGTGCTAGCGTTCTCGCTGTTCCCCAAAGGGGGTAGACATGAGGCGGTGTGCCAGTAAGGATGCTGGGCCTGGAACGGGGGGATGGATTGTGATGTCATACATTGGTGGTTGGGGAGGGAGAACAAACCACCATAAGAGTGTGGAAACGTTCCCTTAGTAGACGCGTTTTAAAGCCTTGAGGGGAAGCCCGAAGAGGACAAGGCGGTGTGCCAGTAAGGACGCTAGGCCCGAAAGGGGGGGGGTGGATTGTGATGTCTCACATTGGTGGTTGGGGAGGAGAACAAACCACAATAAGGGTGTGGAAATGTTCCCTTAGTAGACGCGTTTTAAAGCCTTGAGGGGAAACCTGAAGAAGTATTTGCTAGCGGTGGATCTGGGCCGTTACAGTCTAAGAGTTGGCCTAAGTGAAGATCGGGAGGTTAAAATTTCGATTTTCCTGTTTAAATTTTTGGAAGTGAACGTAGAAGGTTTAGACGGTGATTAGATATGAAGATTAAACCAAATACTATCTCGGAAATCGACAATAGTTAAACATTGTGGCCACCATATTAGACATGTTTTAAAACTGTGAGACTGATTGCTAACTATAACTGATAATATCTGTTAGCCCGGTCGAAAATTTAAAAAAAATATTAAAAAAATAAAGATATATATATATATATTTTCATTAAGTGGAGAAAAGCCAAACCCAAGAAGAAATCCTCAATGAAAATAGAAGTCAGATTTCACAGCAGGCCAAACACATGTGCCATTAAAAAAATTAAAATAATGAAAAAAATGAAAAAATTAGAAATAAAAAAAAGGCTCCACTTACCTTTTTCCTTTTTGTTTTTTTTATAAATTAAATCAATAATTTAAAGTGGACCCCACAGATCTGGCTTTCAAGATCTGATGATTAGGCAGCCAGACTCCAAAATCCGCCAATGTGGACCGTCTGATTTCGACGTCACAAAGGCCTAGTGGCGATCTTGATGTAATGCTTAAAGAGTCGGCCACTTTTATTGGGCCCCTCGACTCTCTCATCCCGTGAGCGTAATGGGCCCATGGGCTTTTAGGGCCCACTCTTCAGGCCCATTACACTTCGTGACATATTGCTTTATGTCACTATTAAATCACCCAATTAATTACTGTATATCTTTATCTAGAAAGAGACGGAGAGTCGTCTATTTTCAAGATGAACGGTTGAGATTTTTCCTCCCATGGATTTACTTCGTAACGTTACTGGAAGGTTTTCGCACGTGTGAATAAATTAGTGGGAGATTTCAAAAATAAAAATAAAACACGCTACGCTACACGTGGGAGTGACGACTTGGATACGCGAAACGACGACGTTTGTAAAAGCCATTGGAACAAATAAATAAATAAATTGTATGCATGGTGAGTGTTGAGGCATGACGTCAAATAATTAAGCAAAGATAATCAACCTAATTTTCAGTGCAGTGGATGATTATGCCATCTAAATCAGGATATTTTGACTCTTAATATAACAATAAACAAATAAAATATAAAATTTAACAACTAATTTATTATATACTTCAATTTTTTTTTAAAATTTAATTAAGAGACCAATTCGAGTAAAACAAAATTTAAATTCATTTAACTCGTTAGCTCTTCGGGACCAACTGTAACAACCCTAAATTTCCACATATCTAGAGTTCCACTAACGTCTCATGCTCATCTCTAATGCAAAATATAACTCTAAAAATGATCATCTTTATTAGCGAAAAAATTTAAAACTTCATAATACGTTAAAACATTAGAAAAGACGGTTGGACTTAAGCTGTTTCAAACATTTAAAATAAGATAAAACAATTAAAAATTAAATAATTTAAATAAATGAAATGCAAGCCCCCTGTCCTAACTGAGATTAGGAATTTTAAATATGCAATTATGCACGCGCCAACAGTCTCTGATCACGATGCTACCATCAACCTTACACGAGCCGCGCCTTGCCTTTACATGCAAAACAATATGGCACACGCCCTGATATTTTGACTTTTCAACTTGTAGTATCCCCCTCGAAAACTCAGTGCAACAGTTAGGCATACTTAGACAAAAGAGTGGTCGTTGTGAGCAGGGAGGGTTGATTCTCAATTAAGAGAGTCACGGGATCCAGACCAAGATCTAATCTCTATTACTGGCACGAAACATGTCTTAAGTAAATAAATAAATATAAATATAATCCTTATTTTGATTATAAAATTTTAATATTTAATAAAAAATTAACATTTTAATAATATAAAATTTAAATAAATGGTTATAATTCGTTAGTTTTTTTTTAGCATTTATGCATTATTTTCCTCAATTTTGAATTTCTTTTCTAGTTAATAATTTCCCTAAAAGAGCAATAAAACATATATTTCAATGATTTAATTAAAAAAAAAACAAATAGAAAAGACAAAATCCAGAAAAAATAAAAATAAAAAATCCAGAAAAAAACAAAGACGAAGCTTTCTTGTTCATCATCTTCTTCAATGGTTTGATTATTAAACTGTGTCTGGAATCGCGACTCCATTAACGACCAAGCGATAAGGATCGGTTTGTTCATATAAATGAAATAAAATAAAATAAAATAAAAAGAAGAAGAAGAAGAGAAAATTGTTTTATAAAAAGGAAAAAGAAATGAAAGAAAATGGGAGGAAAGAGAAGTTTGGAAGTTTCTGTTCCAAGTTGGGTATGGAACTCACAGTTCTCTCGTCTTTGCAACCACTAAAATCAGCCCCCACTCTCCCCTACACAGATGGGAATTGATCGTCTTCTTTGTCGGCCATTTGAGCTTCACAATTTCATCTCTGATTTCTGTTCTTCATTTTAATAATCCATTGGAACATCTCTCAACTCTCTTCTTTCTTCTTTTTGTTTTTGGTTCGACTAATTTGGGGGTTTCCGCTGGTTCAATATAATATGGTAAAAGTGCGGAATCATTTCTCTATGATTCTTCGTTGTTTTTAGAGTGCCAAGTGTTTGATTACAGCCGCAAAGTACTAGAGTTTGTGTTCATTTTTGTTTTTCTTCTTCTTCTTTCTGCCGAATTATTGATTGAAATTCGGCGACATCCATTATTGCGAAGGCTTTGAAATTCAATCTCGATCTGCTACTTTTTCTTGTTCCTTTTCGTCGTCTTTGATTTATGAGCTCCATGGTTTTAAGGTCGTCGTTAGAAGATGTGAAGTGGAAGAAGACATGGCCGAATTGCTGTGTTTATTATCCTTTCTTCGACGAGTGATGGCTATGCTATGAGGTATGTAGCTTGTTAAGAGTTTTTGTGATGTTTTGAAATGAATACTGTGGAACTTTGAATCTGATATGAACTTGTTAGGAACTTTAAGCAAAAGAGATATCTATTTTCTTTGTGAGATCTGTTCTTATTAGGCAATGCTGTTTGTTTGAAATACTAGGGGGTTTCTACGGCTGCTATGTTGCTGGATTATCTGGTAGTTAATATGTCAAGGGGAGGATTCTTGGTCAGGATTGTTGGATTTTGGTTTGCAATCATTCTTCTTTCTTGTAATTCACAAGGCTTGAACTTAGAAGGACTGTCTCTTTTGGAGCTGAAAAAGGCTTTCAAGGATGAGTTTGATAGGTTGAAGAACTGGAATCCTTCGGACCAGACACCGTGTGGTTGGATCGGTGTGAAATGCACGTCTGGTGAAGCTCCGGTCGTGTGGTCACTCGACTTGAAGTCGAAAAACCTCTCTGGATCTGTGAACCGTGTAATCGGTAACTTGATTCACCTAACTTATCTTGATCTCTCTGACAATGAGTTCACTGGAAACATTCCCAAAGAAATTGGTAATTGTTCAGGTCTTCAGTCTCTTTCTCTGAATAACAACATGTTTGAGGGGGAAATCCCACCTGAATTGGGGAAGCTTTCTTCCTTGAGGAGCTTAAATATTTTTAACAATCGAATAAGTGGTTCGATCCCGGAAGAGCTCGGGAACTTATCGTCACTTGTCGAGCTTATGGCGTACACTAACCAGCTCACCGGACCGTTGCCTCGTTCTATTGGGAATCTCAAGAATCTTAAGAGATTAAGAGCTGGACAGAATGCTATATCTGGAAGCATACCTTCTGAAATAAAAGGGTGCCAGAGTCTTAACATGCTTGGCCTAGCTCAAAATGAGATAGGAGGGGAGCTACCAAAGGAGCTTGGGATGCTTCATAACTTGACTGATATGATTCTTTGGAGTAACCAGTTTTCTGGGACTATTCCTGAGGAGCTTGGGAACTGTTCGAGCCTCGAGGTGCTCGCCCTGTATGCAAATCATCTCGTTGGCCCCATACCAAAGGCATTGGGGAATCTCAGTTCTTTGAAGAAGTTGTATCTTTACAGAAATGGGCTTAATGGGACTATTCCAAAGGAAATTAGTAATCTTTCTCTGGTTGAAGAGATTGATTTCTCAGAGAACTCTTTAACAGGGGACATCCCCTCTGAGTTAAGTAAGATAAAGGGCCTGCGCTTGCTTTTCCTCTTCAAAAACCTGCTCACTGGTGTAATCCCTGATGAACTTAGCACCTTGAGTAACTTGACATGGCTAGACCTATCAATTAATGATCTTAGAGGTCCCATACCATTTGGTTTTCAATATTTGACCAAGATGTTACAGCTGCAGCTCTTTGATAACTCTCTAACTGGTAGCATTCCGTCAGGGCTCGGTCTTTTCAGCTGGCTTTGGGTGGTTGATTTTTCGGTCAACAACTTAACCGGGACGATACCGTCTCACCTTTGTCATCATTCTAACCTGAGTATTTTGAACTTGGAGTCTAACAAGCTTTATGGCAACATCCCTTCTGGAATCCTAAACTGTAGACCACTGGTGCAGCTTCGTCTCGGTGGGAACATGCTTACCGGGGCGTTTCCATCAGAACTTTGCAGCTTGAAGAACCTTTCTGCTATTGAACTTGGCCAAAATAATTTCAGTGGTCCAATTCCTAAGGATATTGGAAGATGTCAGAAGTTGCAAAGGCTTCATATTGCAAACAACTTCTTCACATCTAGCTTGCCAAAAGAGATTGGAAGTTTAACTCAGTTGGTCACTTTGAATGTTTCATCAAATCAGCTCACTGGTCAGTTGCCACTTGAATTTTTCAACTGCAAGATGCTTCAACGACTCGATCTCAGCTACAACGTCTTTATAGGTTCTTTACCGAATGAGATCGGATCACTTTCGCAACTCGAGCTTCTCATCCTCTCAGGAAATAAGTTCTCAGGAAACATACCTGCAGGACTAGGAAACATGTCTCGTATGACCGAGTTGCAGCTCCGCGGTAACTTGTTTTCTGGTGAAATTCCGAAGGAGTTGGGATCCCTTTTAAGCTTGCAGATTGCAATGGATCTTAGTTATAACAATCTAACTGGGAGAATACCACCAGAGCTTGGAAGACTCTCTCTTTTGGAGATTCTTCTGCTCAATAACAATCATTTGACAGGACAAATTCCTACAGAGTTTGACAACCTATCTAGTTTATCAGTCTGCAACTTCTCCTACAATGATCTTACTGGACCTATACCTTCAATTCCTTTGTTTCAGAACATGGGCATTGATAGCTTCGAAGGCAATGGCGGACTTTGCGGCGGCCCTCTTGGCGATTGCAGCGGGGATCCTTATTCTCGTTCAACGCCATTAGAGAGTGCAAATACATCACGAGGTAAACTCATCACAGGCATTGCTTGTGCTGTAGGTGGGATTTCTCTCATTTTGATTGTGATTATTTTGCATCATATGAGACGTCCACACGAATCTTCAACGCCGAATAAGGAGATTCAGTCCTCTGACTCAGATTTTTACTTACCTCCCAAGGAGGGATTTACCTTCCATGATCTGGTTGAAGTCACAAATAACTTTCATGATAGCTATATCATTGGAAAGGGGGCTTGTGGGACGGTTTATAAGGCCGTGGTACCGACCGGGCAGATCATCGCTGTTAAGAAGCTGGCATCCAACAGGGAAGGGAACAGCATTGAGAACAGTTTTCAGGCTGAAATTTTGACTCTAGGACAGATAAGGCATCGAAATATCGTTAAGCTTTATGGATACAGCTACCACCAAGGCTCCAATCTGCTTCTTTATGAATACATGGCAAAGGGTAGTTTAGGTGAGCTAATCCATGGGTCCTCTTACTGCTTGGATTGGCCAACTCGGTTCACGATCGCAGTGGGAGCTGCCGAAGGACTAGCATATTTGCATCATGACTGCAAACCAAAGATAGTTCACCGTGATATCAAATCAAATAACATTCTCCTCGACGATCACTTCGAAGCTCACGTTGGTGATTTCGGTTTGGCGAAGGTGATTGACATGCCTCATTCTAAGTCGATGTCAGCCGTTGCAGGATCTTATGGATACATCGCTCCTGGTAAGCTCTTTGTTCTTTGTAGTTATATGAGCATTGACATTTTCATCGTGCAAACTAGAAGAAATCCTGAAGTAGTATACCTATTCTATTCTCTTTTCTGGGTGCAGAATATGCTTACTCTATGAAGGTTACAGAAAAATGCGATATTTATAGTTTTGGAGTCGTTCTTCTAGAGTTGTTAACGGGAAAAACTCCCGTTCAGCCAATAGATCAGGGAGGCGATCTTGTAACGTGGGTGAAAAATTTTATCCGTGACCATTCATACATGTCGAGAATATTTGATTCTCGGTTGAACCTTCAAGACCGAAGTATCGTTGAGCACATGATGAGTGTACTTAAAATCGCTCTAATGTGCACGAGTATGTCGCCTTTCGATCGACCTTCGATGCGAGACGTTGTATCAATGCTTATAGAGTCTAACGAGCAAGAAGTGAATTTCATTCCATCTCCGGATTCGGATCTTCCCCTCAAAGATAACACTGTATGACTGTTTCTCCATTCTTGGAAGTTCCATAAGATGGCTGAAGATTGCTATAATTGCTGATTGGTCCTCCTGATATTTTTTCTAACAGGAAATTGATTGGTTTCATAGCCTTTTTTTCTTTTTTGAAAATATGTGCATTGAGTTTTGAGTATTTGGGGGTAATTGGTTGAAGATACGTATTCTCCAATTCTGTATTTTTTGTTAAAGAAACTTATACAGTTTTCATGTACAGTTGGTAATACCATCTTTCTGTATGTAAAACTATCAGTCTTATCAATAAAACTCTTAGAACTTCTTCCTTTCAGTTCCTATCCTAATGTCCTTAAATTTGACTCAAAACTACTCTTAGAACGTTTAATATCTCAAATGGGTGATCGTATGATTTGCTTTTATATTTGTTTTTACTGTGAGATCCCACGTCAGTTGGAGAGGAGAACAAATCATTCCTTATATAGATGTGGAAAACTTTCTCGAATAGACAGGTTTTATAACCTTGAGGGGAAACCCGAAAGGGAAAGCTCCAAAGAGGACAATATCTGTTAGGGGTGTGCTTGAACTGAACGTTGGGCTTCCAAGGGAGTGGATTGTGAGATCTCACATCAGTTGGAGAGTAGAATAAAACATTCCTTATAAGGTGTGGAAATCTCTCTTTAATAGACGTGTTTTAAAACCTTGAGAGAAAGCTCGAAAGGGAAAGCCCTTGTAAGGGTGTGGAAACGGTTTTAAAACGGAAAACCATGAGAGGAAGCCCGAAAGAGAAAACCCTTATAAGGGTGTTGAAACTTCAAATAGGACAATATTTCCTACAAACGGGTTTCTAGATATGACAGCTCCAATCAACCTAAAACCTTAAGTCGATGTCGGGTTGCAGTAAATTTAATTGTTTCAATACTTCAACACTCTCCTTCACTTGTCAACTTGAAAATTTATAGAACGTCTATCGAGTGGAAATCAACATTATAGTAGTTCAAACTCAAAATCTCCTATTCTTATGTGTAAAGTCGTGAATAATCTTAAAAGTTTAAGCAAATGAGATACGATAGATCTCACTATGTCGATGCATAGGGCTCTGTTTATAAGTCAAATTAGATTTTGATATGCAAGATTTGGTGGAAGAATGGCCTTGGAAAGAGCCATTAGTGAACAGAATAATCTCTTGACTTTTATAAAACTATTCACTCCAATTCTTTGCCCAAGTTGATAGCTGACAACGAAATCTTCTATTCTTCACCCAAATTCTTTACCTTTGTTGTACTAAAAAAAATCAAATTTTTAATTCAACGTTCTTCGTTTGATTAAGACATGTCGTTAGAGATGTCAATGGGGGCTGGCTTCTTTGTCTCCATCTTGGCCCTGGGATAGGATGGAGACTGGAGCAGGGTTGGAGACGAGGATGAGGAATGTAATCCCCGCTCTCACCCCCATTTAGTAAACGAAAAAAAAATTCTCTGTGCTTCCTCTCCTATCTTCGTTTACGCGAGATTCTCCACTACGTACTGGAAAAGTCCCCACGAAGTCTATTCCTACAAGTTGAATGGACATATCTATGCATTATAAAAAAAATATAGAATTAGTAAAAAAAACAATGTTAATGTTTTAAGCAATATCACAATCTACTTCCCTACGATGGATCCTCTGCCCGTAATGTGTTATTGGGCTGCCCGTCGGCAGAAAGAGACTGTTCATCTTCTTGTTCTACATTTTCGTCTGTCGCCATCACTCAGAACACTTCACTGTTCATATATATATATATATATATATATATTTATTTATTTTTCTAATTTTAAAAGTTGACCGATAAATATTTGTTTTCTCAACTATAGGGCTGTAGGAACCTAAAAAAATCAATTATTATACCTAGATTTGATTTTAATAAAAAATTTGACCAAATTTGGAATTCCCCATATTATTGTAATTTATTATTATTAATTTTTTAAATTTTGATATTGAAGTTAAATAAGTTTATTATTAAAAAAAATATATATATATATATATTTCTTTTATTCGAACCTCCAACTTTTAAAAAATGATTCCATGTTAATAGTTACTAAGGGATTGACGCCTACTCAAAAAGACCTTCTACACACCCTTTATTAAATGATCGGGTTTAGTCAAAATTTACTATAGAAGTTGCTCCGACTTTGGACTAACCTCTTGGAAATATGTAATTGAATAATTTCATTGGTTTTTGCATGACTTTGACTCGTTTTTTTTTTAATTGGTTTAATAGTTGGGACAATAGGATTTTTTTAGTTTTTTAAGATTTTGAGTTGTGTGGTTAGCAAAAGACCGAATTTGTATAATTTTTTCTTGTACGACCATTATGTTGATAACAATAATTCAAGTATCCTATTGTGAACCAAAATGTCATTTTTGCTAATATGGGAAACCACTCAAACCCAATCCAACTTTTAAAGAGATTTCTTTTACGCATGATATGCGATTTGTTTTATTCTACTTTAAAGAATGACCGACACTACTACTGTTAATAAACACTCTCTCTCTCTCTAAGGGATCGAGTTTAGTCAAAATTTTCTATAGAAATTACTCCAAGCTTCAAGATAACTTTCTAGAAAGATAGAATTGGGTAATTCGTTCTTATTAGAAAAAGGAGCCGTTTACTTATCATATCTCTTTGTTCATTGAGTTGTTCTAGTAGTCGGGTAGAAAAATCTTGTAACTTGGACAAACTAGAGGCGTGTGGTAAGTACGACAAGATTCATATCACATTTACATTTATATGGTGAAAAAAAAAACCGTCTTCTTTACTAATATTGTTCCCACTCAAACGCATTCGGAATATGATTGTGCATTTTAGGATCTAAGCCCAATGGGAATGAAGGCATGTGATGTATAAGATATATTGCTTGAAGGGTTCAGTCCTGATGTGAAAGAATGGCTCATAATTGGATAAATGGCACTCAAATAGAAATTGCCCCCCACATAAGAAAGCATGATGAGGATTTTCTTTAGCGCAGTTCATCTATACATCAATTTGGCTCTCTTTAGATACAACAAAAATTGCTACCATGGCATATTGTTAAGCCTCCAGCTCAAACAAAAACATCTATCATCAAACATTATAATAAGATTATTGTGATTATAATAAATAAATAAATAAAAGGAAGAAATCTAATCTTGGTAGATAATATATAATAAAAGTTGATTGCATGATATGATGCTCCAATTTCAAATCAGGCTAGTTGGGCAATTTGAAGAAGAAGATTTGATGTTACAATAGGATATTATATTTTAATAGGTTTTTCTAATGGTTAATTTGTGGTGATTATAACTTTGCTTGGATTCATTTAGATTAGAAGACCCTTGTTGTAATTATTGCTATCTAAGAAAGAAATTTAGAAAGTTAACAATGAGAACAAAGATTTCACATAAACAAATGTGGAGTTCGAGAGGTGAGGTGTAATAGTTCAAGTCTACCGCTAGCATATATTGTCCGGTTTGACTCATTATAAATGGTACTAAAACTAGACACCAAGCGGTGTGCCAACAAGGATATAGGGCACTCAAGGGAGGTGGATTGTGAGATCCCATATCGACTCGAGAGGGAAATGAAATATTCGTTACAAAGATGTGGAAACTTCTCCCTAATAGATGTGTTTTAAAACTTTAAGGATGACGATAATATTTAATAAGCCAAAACGAACTATATCTATTAACGAGAAGGATTGAAACTTTGGCTTACCCAAGTGTGAATGGAAACAGAATTTGATACTAACTTCTTCCAAACCATCTTGGGCTGTGTAGGGCATAGGAGGTTGGCGCCACCAAGCCAACAGAAACTTAATCCTCCACCAGAGGAAATGTCTAACAACCACCTTAGTGGAAATTTAATCCTCAAACAGTTCACTATTGTGGATGTTTCAATTTAGCCTACAGACTTTTGATTACATAGGCACTAAAAAATAGACCACATTTCTAAACAACATTATTATCTACTTTGAACCAAAAAATTTAGTCACGATCTTAATAATTACCATTTTCCAACAGATTGATTGCACCATAAACTTAGTAATGTGATGGAATTACCACTCCTAAATTTGTTTTTGTTACTTCTGCCTCCCATTTGTTCTTACAAACAAATATTGAGAAACGTTTCCATATGTTATTTCTCTCAAACTATCCTTCCTCTTCTGAGTCATTTTCTTGAATTTTTTTGTCCTTCATCTTCAACCTTAGTAACCAATGGCTAGCTCTTCTCTTTGCATCTAACTTTGGTAGTTTTGTTCTCCTTTTAGACCTACTTCCTCCACCCTGACAACTCTTTTGTCCTCAAACATTGCTCTAAAAGTTTAGCTGGGTCTAAGATTATTGAGCCTCAAAACTATGAGGCTTGCCTAATAAATACTACAAGAGTCCAAAAATTTTGATAACTGGAAAGGCTAATGCTATTGGATTTCAGAGTGAATTGAAATAAGTAGCTTGATTGATCGTTGACCAATCAAAGAACTTGCTGATTCTGATACTTAATTAGTTTTTTCCTATTGTACAATCTCCCTCTGTTTCCTCTGTTTCAGCATCTGTGTTTGGCTCTCTCTCACTGGTTTCTCAAAATCTTGATTACAAAAATGAGTAAAAATAAATATGTAAATAAATTAGGCCCAAGCTTTTACCATTGACAGAGGGAAACAATGGTTTTGAGTTAAATAGCAACACCCTCTAGGCCTCTACAGTCTTCATTTTTATGATTTACCCGTAAAAAAAAAAAGAAAAAAAGAAAAAAGGAAAAAAAAAATTCCACTATGTACCTTGTATTCCTTCTTATGGAAAGGCGATTTGACAGAAGAAATCAATTCCTAATAAACCGCCAAAACACAGCCCAAGACCTCCGTCAAGTCTACAGAGAAAAATAGGCTAAAAGTTACAGAAATAAAAAGGAAAATGGAGACAGTAAGATCAAGAGCATCCAAAAAGCAGAGAACTCTTCAGTAGTGAACGCCTGATTTCACGTACGGAATAACATGAAATGCAATTATTACCGACCATTATATGTCACAGGAGTACTGAACAAACGTTGATTTATTATTAATAAGCTCAAAAGGTACATGGTACAAAAAAAAAAAAAACAAAGGTGACCTTTACTAGGAAATACTGCCCTAAGATTACCGGGGAATTCAAATTCCTTCGCTACACTCATATTCATGACACAAAATAGCCTTACTTTCCTGAACTACATTATAGAATCTAGCTTTGGAAAGGCCAAGATCATGACAGTAAAAGTAAAACTAGTAAAGAAGTAGAACAGAGTAGAGTGAACTTAGCTGGTCTGGTGCTTCACCACGAGAAATCCTTCTTCCAGTTTACTTCGTCGTCACTGAAATAAAACCCATCTTCTAAAACCAACCAAGTGCATTTCCTGAGGGCACTACAGCGATATATATCTCTTGGTACCTTGAATGCGTCAAAACTCTTCCTTGTACGATCAAGCTTGACAGTGCATGAGAATTGAGAGGTTGTAGTAATCCAGAAGTTGGTCCTGACGGGCCAACTGAAATCATCGTGCTCCTGGAGCGCACGCCCGCCGATATCACAGTCTTTGGACGCGCACCATATCACCAGAGGTAGTGAGGAGTTGTTTGTGAAGCCGTTGATCACACGGACTTCGTATTCTATGCCATACAGTTGCTCTGGAGGTAACAATGACATGAAAACAGTGAAGAATGGAAATAAAATGAGCATCAGAATGCTAACGAGAATCTTCATGATCATTAAGAATGGAAATTGGAAATTTCTGGTGTAAACGATGGCAGTGTTGTTCAAGCTTTATATGCTCTCAAAATGGTAATTCTAGATTATCTACGTTCTCTATGATGAGAATGTACTAGTTCGGTGAAATGCACTTCCACTATTCATATTCTGTGTTAAATATGAAATGAAATGGTTGTGAAAACTTAGATATCAGAACCGTATTTTATCTTTTCTAGATATTCTTGTAAACAAATCAAGAGAGGATTATATGCTCCTCCATTAATTTGACACGTTTTCTATATATCGAGCATTTGGAAAAGACATATAGACGCAAACCTACTAGCAGCGACGCGGCGCGTGATTTTGTTCAGAACTTTCTTTAGGAAAATGATGAAAATCTTAAATGACTGTTTTCAAGCTAGCCCCCCTGAAGAAAATGGCAGTGTCCTTTAATAATCACACCGTGGACCAAAATATGCGATGTGAATGAGCTTTATGCAACACCAACGCCAATAATTCAGAAAGTACTTTCCGATTACTATAAACTTCTATAAAAAAAAAATACTAAACTATAATCATCCGAAAATCTTAGTGCTCATGTAAACACTTCGAATTCACAAAATTGAATATAATAGTTTAGAAGCTCTTCGATAATTATTTTCTTTCTAATCATCCTGTAATCTTTTATTGAAATAGGGTTTAAAAATCTAAACAATCAAAATTTTAAACTAAAAAGCCAGGTCCAATGAAGTTTCCTTGGCAATTAAATGTAGCAAAATCGCCAATTGTTCCATGAAAATAATCAAAATTCACATGAGCTAAATCATACATTCATAGATATAAAATAATAATAAACTAATGCTCGTTCCGAAAAACATGCTTTTCTTTCCAAAGTGTTTCAAAAGTGAAAATTCTAGACAAACTTGTTATGTTCGTTAACAAGTTTAGTTTTAAAAAAACTAAAAAGACATTAGCTTAATTATCTACCAAATTCTAATTTGAATTATTCCTTTTATCTAAGGTCCCTGAAAAAGAATATTACTCAAATGCTACCCTTGGATCCAAGGACTACAAGATATTCAAGACGATTACCGATTAACTATACTCTTGCTTCGAAAATAATGACCCAACAATTTCAGAGTACCTGTACTTATAGGGTCCACTGAAAGTACCTCCTTGAAAAATAATCTTCGTGAGCTCCGCTGACATTTTCAGGTTGGAAAGCTGCGGTCAAAGTGTATATCAAAGTCTAGATCATTGTTCATCATACATACTACATAGTCTACTTTACTCCAGACTTTTTTTTTCAAAAAAAAAAAAAATTACCGACTGTTCAGTGATGCTTAAGTAAACAGTTATTGATCATTTTTTATAGAACGCTACGGTTACCATTTTCCGAGTTCGGCAATATATAAAACTGACCTCGACACCCTTACCCAAAAAAAGTTTAGCCTCACAGAAGCACCAATTAGATCTCTCAAATTCACTCCCCCCATCCTATCGCTATCCTATGTATTAATATCAACTATTACGATATAATTTATATCAATCCACTTGTGGCACACTCCAAGATAAACTCAAATCTTCAGCCTACAGAACAAAAAATGGAAAAAAAAGAAAAGAAAAGAAAAGAAAAAAAGATATGGTGCCTTATCCACTCTACGAACAAAATGGTGTCGGTCACGGTCCTATCGTGTCTAACAGTCCTTAGTATGTGACCAATTATACTTGGGTATAAAATGACGGTTCGAATTCTCCCATATTGAAACAATATCAGTCGCCTTACCATTATACTATATTGACGCCTCAATTTCTGTTCACTAGCAATGCATCACGTTCGGCAAATCAGATTATTTGTTTCTACTTTCTCTAAGACTTCGCTACAGTCAACTCGTCTTTAATTAACTTTAGACCTGAAATGGACCATAAAGCCAAATGCATCAATGGTTTCAATACATAAATAATGATCTCATTGGAAGTTTGAGTAATCTTAAAAGAGAGATGATTTGTAACCAACATCAATGGTAAACAAACCTAACAGTTTTTGGAGAGAAAATTACTGAGATGAGAAGTAAAAAAAACCTTTCTAACCTTGGCACTAAAGAAAGGCTGTGAGGCGGACTACTTCTCTGCCTCACCACCGAGCACGAACCAATATGGTTCATTAGGTAACGACCGATGACAAGTGTGGTTCCACTATGCAAACTGGCATTCGGTTCCTTCTACAAAAGAACGACTGGCATTCAGTTCCTTCTGCAACAGAAGGATGGCAGGGAATGAACCATAAATCACCGACCCATGGGCATTAGCTGGGTTTTCCCGTCTGGAACGGAAAGAAGAAAAAGGCATTACAATTTGAAAAGAGCATATTCCACTAATTTGAAGCCACGATTAAAAGACCATGCTTATGAATGTCCCCCATCACATTGAAAAAGATAAAAATAACCATCTGTAGTAAGCGCAGGAGTGTCAAACAAAGCATAGCTAAACCAACTGAGGCATATACTTTAGCCAAGACAATGTTTGAACTAAAAGGAAAGAAAAATGAGGTTATTATTTCACAAAGATAAAAGCGACCTAGCAGTACAAGAATATATTTATTCACAAGTATGCTAAAACCTATGAACAGTTCTATTCATTCGCATGTAAGCCATACCATAAGAATAGTGTACCTTTGGAATTGAGACTGGCTTAGTCAATCTCACCCAGGCTGCTTAACCGATATATTTCATCTTCAAGGCCAGAAAAGTGATTCAAAAGTTCTTTATGAAGTTCTGAGGAATCGACATGACTTTCTTCCAACAGTGAGAGACACTGGTGCATAACCTTTAATCGATTAGTTAGCAATTCCATTCCCTTACCGATTCCTTCAGGAAGCTTTCTTTTCCTGCTAGATGGTCCTTAAACGATCTCCATGCTCTTACATTCCCAAAATATCAAGCTATCCGTCAAGATATACAAGCATTTACTCATAAGAGGAATATATAACGACTTTTCAGACCTCAGTAGTAATAAAATTAAGAATAAACAGATTAAAAAACTGCGTCAAAATTTAATTAGCTGCTAATTACGTGCAAATCTGAAAGGTAAATGCCATGCCAATGCCTCGTCTTCACATACCGTAAAAACACGCGACAATGAGAATCGCCAGAGAAAAAAAAACATTAAAGATTAAAAGAAATCGCAGAGAGGATACGGTGAGGCTTTCGACCAATGAAATCAAGCCTGATTTACTTGATAAATTCAAATCCTCCAGTTTATTGAGCAGCTGAACACGATTCTCGACGGCCTGTAAAATATAATTGTACATCAATCAGTCACTGGAAGGAAGTATCTGCCGTTCACGAAATCTAATAGCAGAAATTCAACAACATACGAGAGCAAATGCTGAAGGACTTAGTCCAGAAAATGAAGAAAAAATTATAGAAAAAATATGGATACCGATGAATCCTTGCGGATTCAACCACAGATTGCAAGTAGTAACAAACAATTGAAGCATGATCACAACCGAAACATTGCTAACAAAATAGAATTCGACTCAAAATCATTTTCCGAAAACCAGAAGAAAGAAACTTCAAAGTGAGATGCAATATATTAAACGGAAATTACATCTGAAGACGAAATGGCATCGAGAATGCCCAGCAAATCGCCGCTTGACCCTCTTCCGTCCATCGCTCCCCTTGCTCTTCCTGGCGCGCGTAACCCATCCGTCTGCGTATTCGAAGCTTTCCCGCCTTCGGGATACGTAAAAAAGTAAGCCCGGTCCAGGAAGTTGGATTTTATATGACCCTTCAACTTTTCATTATTTTCATTTTTACCCCAAAATTATGTTCTTTTATGTGAGCCGCCCCAACAGCCCAAACGATTTTTCCTCTTATCGCCGTGACTTTTTCCCTTCTTACTTCTACGGTTGTAACATGCAAAGTAAAATATTTCGTAATAATATAAATTTAATATATTATTATGATATATTTATTTTAAGTCTTATTATGGTCATAATATTTCACATATAAAAAAAATTAAGAATAGTAAGAAATTTTTTATGAGGAGTAACCGACTCTTCACAATAGTATGATATTGTCTGTTCACTCGATACGATATTGTCCATTGTTCACTCTCACAGTTATATGATCCTGTCCACTTTGAGTCCAAATTTTCGTATCAGCTTTGAGATAAACATTGTCCATTGTTCACTCTCACAGTTGTATGATATTGTCCACTTGGACTTGAGATAAATGTGTTAGAGGAACAGACTCTTCACAATAGTATGATATTGTTCACTTTGAGCCCAAGTTCTCGTATAAGTGGTATGATATTGTCCACTTTGAGCCCAAGTTTTCGTATAAGTGGTATGATATTGTCCACTTTGAGCCCAAGTTCTCGTATAAGTGGTATGATATTGTCCACTTTGGGTCCAAGTTCTCGTATGAGCTTTGTGCTTAGCGGCTTTATAATCAAATAATGGTATGATAGCGTCCAAATAATGGTTTGGTATTGTCCATTTGAGTCCAAGTTCTCGTATCGAGACCTTTTGAAGAAATTCAAAACAAAGAGATGAGAGCTTATGATCAAAGTGAACAATATTATACTATTGGAATAGACTTCAAAGAAGTTGAGCCTCGATTAAAAGAAGGCGTACTTTGTTTGAGAGGAGGTGTTGGATGATGAAAATCCCACGTCGGCTAATTGTGGAGAGTCGTGTTCGTCTAACAAAATGAAACAGAGACGGGGCTTGTATTTTCGTCCCGACCCTATTTCTCATCCCGACCCTATTTACTTATAAAAATAAAAAATTGATAAAATTTTCGATAGAGAACCCTATCCCAATGAATGGTTCAAGAAAAACTTCACCCAATTTTAAAATTTCGAAAAGATAAGAAATGAAATAGAAGCGAGAACGAGGACGGAAAAGGCTTCCCGAGTAAGATGGTAGTGGAAAGCATTGGTACATCAAGCAGCTTATTCATTAATATGTAGATTACATTACAGAGCTAATACTCCAACGCTCTTTACTGTCGACATACACCTGATATACACAAAACGACACCAAGTTAGCGAGACGACAAGTCGTCTACCAACGGACTAAAGGGTTCATCTGTGCCTAGCGACCTGACCCGCCACCTCTCCCAGATCCAGACCCAGACCCAGATCCCGTACCCGGACCACTACTCGATCCACCTCCGCCGCCTCCGCCTCCGCCACCACCGCCTCCACCTCCGCCGCCTCTTCTGTTAATAGTTTCCATGCAGCCGCCGGCGTCGGCGTTGGGCTGCTGCTGAGCGAAGCTACTGCTTACGAGCAAAACCAAAAAACAGAGGAAAACTCCTGGTCGAGCCATGTGTGGATATGGATAGGGATAGAGAGCATGTATTCGGTTTTATCGTTATTTATAGAGAGCATTTGGGAGATGAGATTTGGGAGTATGGCAGTTGTTCAAGTCTTGGCTTGACAAGGAGGCTCTGGACCGTTGATCTGGCTACCCATGTGGCGGCCTTTTGGCCATCCGATTTGACAACACAGCAAATATATATATAATATTACTCGTTTCGCCTCTTTATGCATGTATATTAACACAAAATTAATTTATTATATATTTATTTATTTATTTATTTACTTACTAAATAATAAATAAATAAATATTTCTTTTTATGTGCAAAAATCAAAACAGTGACCGAATTCCTACACCTCCAACACGACCACTACACGACAACGCTGGTTTTTTTTTTGTGACAGCTTATGGGCGAACAGCGCCACTGACCGGACCGACGTCTCCACCGACACCAACGCTGCCGCCGCCCCCAATGCCACCAGCTCCACCAAGTCCATTCCCAACTAGACCTCCAACGCCACCCAAGTTATTTGATCCCGGCGGCACCCCCGCCGCATCGGCATCGCCTCCATCCCTGCGTACCTGTTAAACCGTGAATAAAGATTAAATTTATCCACCATTAATTTAGGTTCCCATGGATAATAATAATTTGTTTTGTGTTTTATTTTTTTCAAAATTAATTTTTTTGAAAAACGTAAACGAGAAAATAGGTCGAAAACAATGTTATAACCTAAAAATAACTAGGCAACTAAGAAGTGACAAATAGTCGTAATCTCGTATAATATATTTTGATACATTGACGGATGTAGACATTTTTTTTTTGTGAATAGTAATACACTCCGTATTGACCCAACCTGAAATATTAAAGGCCTATTTAAGATAAAAGTATGTTAAAGGGATTTGAAATGGATATGCGGCCATAAACAACACGTCCTAGATAAACATGACCGAAACGTTTGCATGGTAATTGAGGTAATTGAGTTAAAGTTGATTAGAATATCGGAGAGAGGTTAAATGATTATATTTAGGAATCTCCACTATACAAATAAGAATAAACATTGGGTTTTAAAACCATAATTATCTTCAAATACCAAAATCAAGATGTAACTAAGAAAATGAGTGAAGAAATTAAAAATAAAAGAAAAAATCAGTTAGAATTTCACTTGAATGACATTTTGGGAATGGAGGAAGATGGGTAGATCAGTGAGGAAGAAGAGAGGCTGAAACCATCGCTTGTGGCACGAACACTTTCCATTCCCAGTTTAGAAGAGGATGTCAATGCCAACACCCCCTTTGGCCTCTTGTTTTCTTGACCATCAGTACTCTCCCCTTCAACGAGCAGGTCGATCTTCGAGTCGGTTTCTTGCTTGATCTCCTTAAGCATGGCAGCGACATCTTTCATGTTTGGGCGCTCGTCAGGGGCAAAGTTCACACACAGTAATGCTATGCCTAAAACTTGCACCATTTCCTCTATCTCTGACTCTGACCTGGATAGAAGGGCTGCGTCTAGAACTCCCACTCCTTTGTTGTGTCTCACCCAATCAACTACATGTTGCCCTTCTGGTATTGTTGGATCAATCGGTTGCTTTCCGGTTAGGACTTCCAATACTACGACACCAAAGCTGTAAACATCGCTCTTTTCAGTGATCTTCATCATGTATCCATATTCTGAAAGGAAAAGAGAGTTGGTTAAGAATGACTTTAATATCGGGTCAAAAACCGAGATATGTTTGTGTAACAGCCCAAGCCCAAGCCCACCGCTAGTAGATATTGTCCGCTTTGGCCCGTTACATGTCGCCGTCAGCCTCACGGTTTACTAGGGTGAGGTTTCCCCACCCTTATAAGGAATGCTTCGTTTCCCTCTTCAACCGAGGTAGGATCTCCCAATCCACCCCTCCTTGGGGTCCAGCGTCTTCGTTGACACACCGCTCAGTTTCTAGCTCCGATACCATTTATAACAAACAAAGTCCACCGCTAGTAGATATTGTCCACTTTGGCCCGTTAAATATCGCCGTCCGCCTCAGTTAAAAACGCGTCTATTAGGGAGAGGTTTCCACACCCTTAGAAGGAATGGTTCGTTCCCCTTTCCAATCAACGTGGGATCTCACAGTTTGTCTATAATGACGAGATGAAATGGGGAAAAGGGAAACCAATAGACTATGCACGAGGGTTGGCTTGATCCAATAACATCTTTGATCTTGACACTTAAAAAGGTTTTATATAGTTGTAAAGTTTCATGAAGTAAAGACTGGATATAGACATTACTTGATATGAAATAAAGATGATGATCAGAGAAAAAACTACAAGAACTGAAGGAAGAATGGCTTACCAGGAGCAATGTATCCATAAGAACCGGCGACTGTATTGGAGGAACGACCGAAATTACCCTCATCCACGAGCTTGGCAAGGCCGAAATCAGCAATGTAAGCCTCAAAATCCAGGCCAATGAGAATATTATTGGCCTTGATATCCCTGTGAACAATGGCAGGGACACAGTCATGGTGCAAGTAAGCAAGCCCTTGTGCTGCACCAAGCAAAATTTTGTACCTAAGTGCCCAGTCCAAGGCATCATCTCCTCCTCCTCTTTCATGGAGGAGGCTTCCCAAACTCCCATTAGGCATGTAATCATACATGAGCAACCTTGTGTTTTTGTTCCAACAACAACCCAGGAATCTAACAATGTTCTTATGACGGATCAAGCCTAAAGTTTTCACCTCCGTCGAGAAGGAATCCCGAACCCTTGGTTTGTCGTCGGTATACTCATGACTGGCAGCTGATATCGTTGGCCATAGCTTCTTCACGGCAATGGTCTCGCCGTTACCGATATCAGCACGATAAACAACCCCAGAACATCCTTTTCCAATCACATTTGAATCTATGAGGCATCTTAGAACTTGATCCACAGAGAAATTTAGTTTCTGGAATGGTGTGAATTGCCAAGGCCATTTGTCCCCTAGCTCCGAATCATCATCATCAATTATGGTTCTTCTTGCTCTAATCACTGCTATAATCCCCATGATTATCAAGACAAATGTTAAAACAACGAGCAAGGCAATTACTATCATAAGTTTATGGGATAATCTCACGTTGTTTACATTCCTTGTTAGTCCTGATCCATCCATTAAGAAACATGAGTCCCTGATCGAAGAACAGAGCCTTTCATTGCCAGTCAGGTCCGTTGGTGCTAGCTGCCTGAAAAGCTTGTTGTCAGGAAGATAACCACTGAAGTTATTGTAAGAGATATTAAGAGAGACCAGATTACTCAGCCCTGCAAGCGGTTTCAAGTCCCCCTCGAGCTTGTTTCTTGACAGATCAAGAACTGAAAGCTTAGTAAGTGCAGATATCTGAGGTGGGATTGGCCCATAGAGCTCATTGTTGCTGAGATTAAGAGCAATTTCAAGAGCATCAAGCCGTCCCAGCTCCACTGGAATGTTGCCAGTAAAATGGTTACTACTAAGATCGAGCCGTTGCAAACCCGAACATAGCCCGAGCGATGCCGGTATTGCTCCCGAGAATAAGTTTGCTCTCAAAGCAAGCTTATTTAACGAAACAAGACTCCCGAAACTCCCCGGGAGCTGACCCGAAAATCGATTCGATGAAACATCTAAGACCTGAAGCTCAGACAAAGATGCCAAAGAGCTAGGCAAGGGACCTTCTAAAGCATTATAGCTCAAATCTATCATCTGCAACTCTCTGCAATTGCCAATCTCATCAGGCAATGGACCAGAGATTCGATTCCCAGAGAGATCAAGAAAGTCTAAACTACTCATCCTGCCAATTGTTCTCGGAATCCCACCGGTAATCCGGTTGTTTCCAAGCCGCAGCCGCACGAGTGAGCTGCCATTACCGATTTCGGGTGGGATCGAACCAGATATATCATTGGAAATCAACAGAAGTTTTGTGAGATTATGAAGCTGAAACAATCCAGAAGGAATAGCACCTGTGAGTGAGTTATGAGACAAATCAATAGCTTCAAGATTACTACAACCCTCCAAACTTTCAGGAATGCTTCCTTCAAGCTGGTTCTGCCATGCCAACAAGACAGTAAGCTTTGACAAAGCCCCAAGCTCTGGTGGAATCAACCCAGAAATTTGATTGTTATCAAATTGCAGCTGCAACAAATTCTTGGCATTTGAAAGACTAGCAGGGATCGAACCAGAGACATTGTTATCACTAATCATAAAATCCTCTAGTTCTGTAAGTCCTCCTAAAGTTAAAGGTAAAGTTCCAGAGAGGTAATTCAAAGAGAAATCAATTCTTCTCAAACTGCTACAGTTACCAACCTCTTTGGGGATTGCCCCAACAAGATTGTTCTGCCATAAGAACAATTGCTCAAGTTTTTTAAGCTCCCCAATCTGTGGTGGAATCGAACCAGAGAGACTATTTTCGTAAAGAAACAAATCAACAAGCTCAGAACAGTTACCTAAATCGGAAGGGATTTCGCCGGAGAGCAAAGTCGTGTAAATCGACAATGTTTGAAGCTTCTGAAGCCTTCCAAGAGACGACGGTAACCGGCCGGAAATCCGAGTATCGGCCAGTCCTAACAATGTCAGTTTACTGCAGTTTCCAATCTCCGGTGGAATCTCTCCGGTGATTTCTTTGTTACCTCCCGCTCGAAGAACTTCGAGATTTCCCAATTTTCCGAAGTCCAGCGGCAAAAATCCAGACAGTAAGTTATCAAAAACGAAGAGATTCTTGAGACTAGAGCAAAGCCCTAACTCCGCCGGAATGCTCCCCGTCAACTGATTTCCGTTCAAAATCAAGTCCTCTAACTTCCGGAGATTTCCAATACTTCCGGGAATAGAACCGGCAAGATTATTGGAGCTCAAGTCGAGAATCGTAAGTTCCGTGCAGTTTCCAATATCATCGGGGATTTTCCCGGTGACATTGGCGCCGGAGATAACAAGCTTCTGAAGAAATCGAAACGAAGAGAGATTCGAAGGCAAAGGAAGCCGAAGAGGAACAAACTGAATATTAATTTCAGTAACAAAACCTTGAGAGGAGCAAGAAATGGAGCTCCATTTACACGGATTAGGATCAAGAACATTCCAATCGGAGAAATGAGAACTACTACCAGAACTTCGAAGCCATGAAAACAACAGAGAGGCTTCGCCATTGGTAGCAGAGACATAAGAAACGCATTGAAGAACAGAGAAGAACAAGAACAAGAACAAGAAGAAGAGGTAACGTTGTCTCGAAGATGGCATCGACGACATTTGCATCAATTTCCAAACCCTTCTTCTCGGGCTCGTATCATTGATATTGCAGCCTCTTTCCGTTTCTCTCGAAGAACTATCAATGGCGATCAATCAAAACCAAAACCAATAAAATAAAGATTAACGAGCACTATCTTGAGACTATCAAAACCAAACCCACTACCCACGCCGCGCTTTGGATGCTTGTTTTCGGTTTTTCTCTCTCTAGGGCAGAGAGAGAGAATTGAATATTGAAAAACTGGGCACGAAAAGAGAGGAGGAAGATGAACTGCTTGGAGTTGCAGTGGTGAAGAAGATAGCCGACGCCCGCCATTGTTGCTTCTTATTTGCTTGCTCGTTTCGCTCCATGAACCAAAATTATATCTATTTTTTAGTATTTTTTTTAATGTTTATAGAAATACTAAAATTGTAAAATGAATTATAATAAATAATTTACATTGCCATTTCCCTAGGTTTGTATGATTTAAATAAATGTACTAATTATGAGAGTCGCAATCTGAGCCGTTGGATTTAACGAGCAAAAATGATCAGATGGTCCAAATTCGTGCATGCATAATTGATGCATCAGAGAGGCGGGAAAATTAAGAATCCGTTTATAAACAGTAGGCGACGTTGATGTTGAGTAGATTCTTGAATTGTAATGCAAGTTTGTTAAATTCCATTTCTACCCCCAACAAATAATAATAATAATAATTAAACAAATTTAAATATTATTTTGACTTACTCTACTTTTAAATTTTGTTGGTTATTTTATCTTTCAAATATTTATTCTTAATTTTTTTTTCAACTTTTGTTTATTTTAATAACTATGTTCTTAAAAGGTCCACTTTAACGAACATTATCCAATTTGGTCAATTGATTTTCGATATTTTATTGCATCTCCTCAAGAATTCTCTCGTTCAGATGTAGTCTCAGTTCATTAATGTACCACTTTTACTCGAACGTCACATGTCCACCAGCTTCACCCATCAGTTTTCGTGTTAGTTCATCCTCGAATCACATCGTATTAGGAGATGCGTTACTCTGATACCATTTGTAACAACTCATGCCCATATTTTGGATTTTGCACCTAATGGCCTCGACATTCCCTTGTGTCCCTCTAGGGCATGCTTGGATTACCTACTCGTTTCTTAAAAGTAAAAACTATCACCATAGACCAACACGAGTCGTTCCAACATGTTTTGTCTTAACTCACATGAACCTCTAGAAAATTCCCATAATATCATAAAACATAAAAGTTCTTCAATTAAAACACGTCTAACCATGAAGTTCCTATGATTCCTTCATCTATGGTATCTGTTATACTCTGTTCATTCATGTATCTCTTCATCTATGGTCTATGTTATATATAATTTATAAATATTTTAAAATGCAAATTTAAATAAACGCATATAAATCTATAGAGTAACGAACAAAATTTCCCAAATATACACCAACCATTTTAAGAAAATAAAAATAAAAAACGGTCCCATTTATCACCTTCACAAGCAAATTATAACCATACCCACCCACGTGAAACTCACGTGAAATATCAAATCCTAAGTAAAGAATCAAATCATACAACTCACATTCATCAAAAGAATTGAAAGGTTATAGAAAATTAAAATAAATAAATAAAATTTGAATAATAATTGAGTGTCTGGTAGAGTGACATTGTAACTTTTGCTCGAAGCCTTCAACAAAAAGACAACGGTTTCCTCATTTTTAGGCCTATCCACGTGACATTCAAATTAAAATTAAAATTAAAAATAAACACAACCCCTAAAGTCATGTTTAATATATAATAATTTGTATTAATAAAATATTTTTAAATGAAATTTTAATAAAAGAAAATAGTTTAATAATTATACCATAGAAGATTAAATATTAAAGGAATATAATTTTTTAATTTGTAAATATTATTTTATTTTAGCGACCGAGGTTTAAATTAAGTACTTTAGTCCATTTATATTAAATTTAGAGTTAATTAATTGCTGAGTTGGAATTATAAATTAATTTCAAAATTTTTAAAAAAATCGACTTTTAAAAACATCACTCCACAAATTATGGTAAGAAATGATGATGTTTGATTTAAAATATTTATAAATTGAATTATTATAGGACCAAATTGAAATAAATAATTAAATATTTAATGAGGATTACGTGTAAATTATAATATTTAAATCATTAAATAGTTATGATTTACAGAGTACCAACAATTAAATATATTTTGACGATGGCGCTTTGTCGTCCTAAATGCTCCCTAAATTCTAGGGTCACTGCCTAGAGAAACTCCAAGTGGAATCTTTCCACGTGGCATTTATTAAAAATATACAATTTTTAGATGGGCCAAGTACTCGGCCCATTAGTTAACCACAATTGGGCCTCGATTTGTGCGTGGATATTTGGGCTTTTAGTAGGTTTATAATGGGCCCAATAGACATTGCCCGTGTTTAGCTCCAGGTATTGCCGGCAGATATTACAATTTCCTATAAAAAAAAATATATTTATTTTCCGTTCAATTGATATGAGATCTCACAATGGGCACGTTATCTATTTCTCGCTATTAAGAGTGAAGACTATTTCCAAATACTAACACGAGTCATTTGTCTATATTGATACTATTTGTAACGATCGATGCTCGGGATTCAAAATTCGAATTCAGCAACGTGTATCCTGATATTCTCCTGCATCCCATACGACATAGTCATATTACCTACTCCTTATTCTTTAAGAATGAAATCTATTCCCACATACCAATATGAGTCGCTTAACCATTAAATTTTTATGGTCGAGCTACCGAAAAAGGAAGGTACGCCTAGTTGGCGCCTTAGATAATAAATTTTAATACTAATTTATCATATAGAGATTCTAAAGAAATTTGAAAAAAAAAAAAAAAAAAACTGAAAACTGTTGTAAGCGCTAAAATAATTAAAATATAGGTTGAAAAACCCTCGTCCTAAATTAGGGTGTAAGAATTGGCGCCTTGAGCTGAATAATTTGGTCTTCGTCATCGGGAATCAGAGCAACTGAAGCAGAATGGCAACAGTTGCTGCTTCAAGAATTGGAATGGTGCTTCCTCGGCCGGTGACATTTGTGACCGGCAACGCCAAGAAGCTCGAGGAAGTTCGAGCAATCTTGGGCAACTCCGTTCCTTTTCGGTCTCTCAAGCTTGATTGTACACTCGCGCGCGCGCGCTCTCTCTCTTACTTTATCCTAGTTTTTTGATCTTTTGAGCATTTGTTTATTGTTGTTGTTGTGTTATTATAATCAGTGCCGGAGTTGCAAGGCGAACCAGAAGATATATCGAAAGAGAAAGCTCGATTGGCAGCTATTCAGGTGCACTTTCTCTTACATTTTCGTCATTCGATTAAGAATCACTCTTCAGATGAATCAAAACAAAAGAGAGGAGTTATTTTATCTTTTTTGACTGATTTGGAGTTGCCGGATTTGATAAATGGAAGGTTAACGGGCCGGTTCTTGTGGAAGATACATGCCTCTGCTTTAATGCTTTGAAGGGTCTACCAGGTATTCAGTGTTTTTCATTTTTGAAAACCTATTCCCCTTCCAAGCGTATATGCTCAAATCATTAACATGTTTATCTTTCTCTTTTTCAGGGCCATACATGTAAGTTGCTACACTATCAATGCCCCTTCTTAGGTGAAGCTTTGTTTCTTATTTACATATTACTTGAACCATAACTATGTTGTCATCATATATATATTAAAGAAAGTTATAGAAGAATTCAACAATGGAAGGATTCATACGATTCTCAAGGGAGCAAAGGGTCTTTCTCTGTCCAAGGATGGCACATCCTGGAAGAATTAGAATTTGATTCCCCTAATTACTCAAATAATATTTTCTTTTTCTCCATTTCTAATTTAACAAAACTAATTGAGATCTATCCAAGTTTGTTTTCGCATGGATCTCAGCTGAGTTTGCAGAAGACGTGTATTAAGTTTTTAATCATCTGGTGGCTTTAATTGTGCAGCAAGTGGTTCCTGGAGAAGATTGGTCATGAAGGTCGTACTTGTCATCATACTAGCTTTTCCCTTTACCATTTTTCTTTTATTTAGTGGCAGTGATATACGCTGGTCATTGCAACCAAGTGTTGCTTACATCTCTCTTTTGCAGGCCTGAACAATTTGTTGTTGGCATATGAGGACAAGTCAGCATATGCTTCATGCATCTTTTCATTTTCTCTTGGGCCTGAAGCTGAACCCATCACATTTGTGGGAAATACTCCGGTATGAAATTGTACAGTTTCCTACTTAACTATACGATGAGCAGTATTTTCTCCAATCAGTTGTTTTAATTATCTCAATTCAAAATAATTTCGTAAGTTTGGATATTTTTATTCTAAGTTTAATCTCCTCCAATCTAGTTTATTTTTATAATCACTTCATATCTTTACAATATTCCCAACATTTATCCTAATAAAATTCTGTGAGTACACCTTTCTTTCTCTCTTTAAGTACGATGTTTAGAAGTTGAATTTTGTAGACATATAGTAACTTACATGGCCAAAAGAAGAACCTCGACATATAGTAACTTGAAAGTCAATGTTGGATTCTTAAGATGAGTTGATAGGTCATATTGGGCTCAAGTTATTTGTAGAAGATCTCTTAGGACATGTTTGAGAGTGATTTTGTCAATTATATTTGTTGTGATCAAATCACTCCAAACATACTTTTAATGATTCAAAATCAATTTAATGTTTGTTTTACATTTTTAAACATTGTTTTCATAAAATCAAAATTGATTCTGAATGATTAAAAACATGTTTTGGAATGATTTTGAACCTGACAAAAATGATTTAGAAATTTCAAAATCACTACCCAATATGCTTTTAGTGTCTTACTGTGTGACGGAAGAAACCTTTTGGAGATAAATCTAAATGCTAATGGAAAAAGTAGGAAAATGATAATGCCTCTTCTTTCATCAAATTCATTATCATCATCAAGAGGAGAAAGAGATTTAATATGAATATCACAAGTTGTCACTAGGAAGCATTAGTTTAGTTAATTTTGGGCTTTAGTGTTAGAACAGATAGTTGCAGCTGGGTATTGAGTGTATCAATGCTAATATGAGGTTGTGAATTTTACATTGTGGCTGGGTAATATATATAGCAATGCTATTTAGTTTGGATATGATAGAACAAAAGTTGATTGAGCATAACGTCAAAGAGAAGCGTGGTTAAGGCAAATGGAAGGAAACATTAGTTTTAAGTGCAAGTATGAAAGCTAGAAATCACAGTTTTTTATGATAGCGATCTACTGGCCATCCCAAGAGTGCACAACTTCGTGAGGTTATGCTTCTCAAGGGTCTAATTTGGGAGTTCTGGATAAATTCTGGTTGTAGGGACATACATACATACAAGTCTTTGATTGGAAACAATTTGGGACATTAGTGTAAGAACGAATAGTTGCTGCTTTTGGTAGTTAATGAACAACAATTCTTTTTATAAGAGATGAACAAATGGATTCCGTTGTTGGAGAAGTCGGTAAATCAAGGCCAGAAGGAGAAGAAGCTATCAAGTTGAGATCACTTTAAATTCAGTGGTTGCGTAAATGTTGCCAAAGACCATTTCATGGGTGTATTGGCAGTCAAGAACATATAGCAATAGGACAACGAAGCGACCTATAATTCTTTTGTCCAACACAGGTAGCTACAGATTAATCACTGGTATTTGAATATTATTGCTCGGACGATGATGCTATTCCTTATTCACTTCCTTTTCTTCTTATACATATTTGTCTAGTTTTCACTCATTGATCTCAGAAAAATTTGTTCTCAAAATAACACTGTATGAAAATGAGTTCTCTCCGGGTTCTTCCTTTGTTGCACTAAACATTTGTCCTCATTACTTGCTCTATTAGGGAAAAATTGTTCTTCCGAGAGGCCCTAATGATTTTGGTTGGGATCCAATTTTTCAACCTGATGGCTATGATCAAACGTAAGCTTATCTATCCCTCCCTCTCATTGTAGAATCATACTACAACAAATACGATCAAGTTATAAATAAAAGGTCTGCAACATATTCTTATGATTCTACTTTATTTCATAGGTATGCTGAAATGTCCAAGGAAGAAAAGAACAAGATATCTCATCGCTACCGTGCTCTTGCTCTGGTGAAATCTCACTTTGCTGAAGCTAATTACACCTACCAGATCCAAGACTAAAGGTTCTCTCTATCTTGTCCTGTCATAACACACTATTTACAAACTTTTTGCAGTGATAATTAGAATTTTCTGTGCTGATCGTTGGAGCTTGAAAGCCATGTTGCCATGATGGGTTTTGGCTTTAATGCTCTTCTAAAATTCCAATTTAGAAATCACAGTGTCAGATGTGATAAACGAGAATAGTTTCTTCATCTAAATTGCAACAATAATTGTTATTTATGCATAAATGAAAGGTTAGAAGATGGATAAAGAGAAGAAAAAACATCGATAACTGTTATAAAGCATAGCTTGCTTTCAATGCAGTAGATTGGGAGAAATATTAAGAGAGGTTAGGATGGAATGGGGAGACAACAACTCAGCATCTTTAAAGTGCATGTCTGAGGCTGAGGAGTTGCATTTGCAACTGAAAAGGAATGTTCATCCTTTCTACTCAGTGTCTCCTTGTTCATATCCATTTGGGAAAACTTTTGGGCCCAGAAATGGAAATGGGCCCATTATAGTACGGATTTACGTTTACAGTCCCTACTACCTAGCAGTAGCCAAATGGGCCCAACTCACATGCTTCCCTATTTGTTTTTCCATCATCCATGATGGAAATTAATACTCTCCACTGTTTTCATGATATCAGTTTCTGCTCTGTTCATTGGAGACCCCATTTGCCCAATGCCATCTGTTTAGATGAAGACATAGTTGTCATTAAAATTCTTTACCCCAGTTATAAAAGTGAAAGAAATAGTTCTGTTATTAAGTTGTCTTGTGTTATCATGCTAGTTTTTGGAAAGTGTTATTTATTTAAAGTTGTCATGTCTATCTTAATAAAATCTAATTGGTGGCTGCATACATTAGAATTATTTAGATTAAGTTACATCTTTAGCATCTTTAGCACTTATAAGTTCACCTTAATTTCAGTTTGGATCTTATTTTATGAAATATGAAACATAGAAACATATTTTTCAACCGGGGTAAAGAAATAATCACCTTGATTGAAAGGTTAAAGTTTTGAATCTCTCACAGAACTTCCGTATACATATTAATGTAATCTCTCACCTCACCTCAACTCACATATTGTCGAGCCAACCAAAAGCGTAAAATTTCTCTCTAATTTCTGCCTGTATTAAAGAAAAAAGGGAATGGAAGATAGAGAAAGGTTGGAAGCCATGTGTATGTGTAGAACCAGAATGCAAGGTGGTGGGAGGTTGCTTTCTTTGAGTATATGGTGCCCTTTCACAGTCTCTTATCAGTTGTAAAGTTGAGCATAAGGCTACCATGTGTGGTAGAATAGGTCATATGCTGAATTTAGTTCATGGAATGAATCATTACACTTTGCTTCCTTAAAATATTTTCTCCCTCCTTAGCTCATTTAAGAGGAAATAGATGTTGTGAGATTCCACACCGGTTGAAGAGGGGAACGAAACATTTTTTTATAAGGGTGTGGAAATCTCTCTCTAGCAGACACGATTTAAAAACTTGGAGGGGAAACTCGAAAAGGAAAGTCCAAAAAGAACAATATTTGCCGACAGTGGACTTGGGCCGTTACAGATTGTCATCAAAGTATTAGTTGTCAAAAATTTGTTCGTTATAGCATTTCTCCTCTTTCTCCTTTAGCATATATTTGAACAAAATAAGGTGCAATTTTTATGGTTGATTTGAGCATAACTTAAATAATTGAGACGTTCTATGCTTGACTGAAAGATGAAAGGTTCAATTCTTTACTCTCTGAGTTTGAACTTTTTTCTTTTATTTTTTTGAATCTAAATTTTTTAGAGGGCTTGATTAAAAAACAAAATAGTCAGTTTTATTATTTTATTTCTTGTAAATTTGTTGGATGGATAAGTTACTGGCATATGTCAACGAAAGATCAAAGCTTTTTAGTGTCATGAAAATGATTACTGCCATTGAGGTTCATCATACCTAAAATATAGTCAAATGTTTGATGCCCCATGACAAAGGGCATGGAATTGTTTTCTAATATGATTTTTTTCTTGCATACTACTTTTATTTGGTGTTGTCTTTGACTTCCAATTTGACCACTCCAAGAAATCATTTTAGTTTCCTTGTAGAGAAAATGAATGAACTATGAGCAAGAGAAAAACAAGATCTCAATGTTCATTAACTCTTTATTAACATATTAATCCTCAGTATCTAACTTCAATAATCACTATCAAAATCTTATCTTTTCAAAGTTCTTTTGTTTTAGATATTTAGTTAACATTACAAAATTGTTTTTAAAGTATCAAAAGAAAAGTAAAAGTTAAAGTTAATCTTTTTCTTTCTTTATTTTTTTTATAAAAAGGGTCCTAACGTATTTAATTTGTCTATCAATAATTCTTTACATTTATGATTCTTTGTGAAAAGAAAATATATGGGTTTCAAAATTCAACCAAATGAATTTATTTCACATCACCTCTCAACCAATACCTTACAACTATCTACCTTCAAGAAGTTAATTAAAAAAGAGAAAAAGTAGGTGGAAGATAGACAAAGACATATCAACAAATATTTGCTATCATCTTTAGCAAACTTTTGCTTTGATAATTAAATGTTTGACAAACATAGTGTAGAGATTGTATCACAAAACAGAACAAAGTGTAAAAAGAAAGAAAAAGAACAAAAAATACAAAAAAGGAAGGAAAATGTAAATAAAACACTCAAATGATTCTGGTCCTATAAGAACCAGAAGATAGTAGACATAGTGGGTAAGAATGATAGTTGAAGGAAGAGGAGCAACGGATTGGGAAGAAGAAAAGTGGGGAATAAATGAACACAAGAACAACGCTTCCGCACCTGCTTGCTGAATGGCAAATGGTGTGTTTTTGAAGTTGAAGCAGGCCGAGGTTGAGCGATTTCAGGGTGTCTCAACAAACAGCAAACTGGGATGGTGTTTGAATGGGAAACGTCTCTGTAATGAGACAGATAAAAATGTACACTTGTTTGTTTTTAGATATGATAGAGGAGATAGAATATGGAGATTGAGGTAAGGTAAGGCTATTTGTAAGTAAATATTTGAAAAATTCACAGAAAAACTATAGAGGGGGTGTTCTGTGATCGGCAAAGGGATCTGAATGCTAGCAGGGATGGCCTCTCCGGCAGGAAAGTGCACCGGCGGTGGCTGTTATGGTAGCAACCATGGATGAAGATTTTGCTCCCAAGCTTGAGGCTCTAGCATAGCTTGCTGAGGCCCCT
Source organism: Cucurbita moschata (assembly GCF_002738365.1). Taxonomy (NCBI): domain Eukaryota; kingdom Viridiplantae; phylum Streptophyta; class Magnoliopsida; order Cucurbitales; family Cucurbitaceae; genus Cucurbita; species Cucurbita moschata. Next base: position 1,639,504 of record NW_019268553.1, on the reverse strand, counting down.
GCACCAGATGGAGTGAAAAAGGCACCATTCATCAATAGGTCTCCTTCTGATCTCCAATTCCAGTTTTTCCACTCAGATTCAGCTGTCTCAACTCTCTTGGTCACCTGCAGAAAGTGGTTGATTCAGTAAAAAAAACAATGGTGAGGAAAAACTCGAGCATAAAAGTTTAAAAATTTGATGTGGTTAATCTTTTTTACAGCTATTATTAATGGTATCTTCTTGTTCATCAAAAGAAAGACAAATCGAACACTAAAATGAGACGAGGTGTATCACTAATAGATGATGTTTGAACATTTTTAAGAGTATTAGTACCTCTTTTGCAAAAGGGTTGGTTGGAGCAGCATATCTGTTACCCTGGCTGTTGATGGTTGGATTTGCACTTCCACCAATGGCGTACATTTCCCAGTGAGTATAATCATTGTTCACTACATGGAAGTATCCGTGTCTACACCTGAATAATAGATCAAATTGATTCCATTTTGTTATAGATTGAAAACGGGTTCGGATGACAATATTGTTCTCTTGCTTATAAATGGCTGAACACAATCGTTTAGCTGAACAGAGTTTTAAGCCAATATCTATCTACGTATCTGGTTGTCATCAAGACATGGCAGCTTGAAGCTGACATTTCAGAAAACTGTGGTGGCTTAAAATGAATAAAAGGACAATAATGATGAACAGTAAGATTGTACCTTGGCATTCTTTGGATGAGTCCTTCTCCAAAGTGATTGTAAGCAATGGTCACTTGCATTTGTTTATCTCTAACGTAAGAATCACTATGCCCCAATAACATCACCTGTTCATAAAACACACAGCGTGATGCACTGTCTCCGAAAAATGGGGACAAAAAAAGAAGGAAACGAGTAGATGGATGAAGTGAGGATACCTCATTGTGGTGGGTGAAGTAATTGTTGGTGATGGTAATTGCGGTGGATCCCATGACAGCATCAACGAGGCCATCAGCACAGTTAGAGAGGGAATTGTGATCAATCCAAATATGACTTGACCCAAAAATGGAAATGGCATCCCCATCAGCAATTGTTCTCCACCCAACGTGATTGGGTGAACTCCTTACCATGGCGTTTCCAGTGGGCTTGCAGTCATGGATGTTTAGACCATGGACAATAACATTGGTCACAAACTGGATTGTGATGCAAGCTCCATTAGCAATATGCACGTTGGACCCACGTGCATCAATTGTCTTGAAACTGTTCATGATCAGCTCCTGTTTCAGCTGTATCACCATGTCTCTTTTGAACACGATCCAGAGAGGTTCATCCTGTATAACGGCATGTCGCAAAGTGCCAGGCCTTGGGTTGACAGGATCATCGTCGCCAGAGTCAGTGATGACGTAGAATCGACCATCACGACCACCAATGGCATTTCGGCCAAAGCCAATGCCACAATCTGCTAGACGTTTGCGGTTCTGTTGCCAATTGGGGTCGCAGCGCCAGCAGTCATCAATAGGATTGCCGGTTCCACACGAGAAGAAACCAAGCTCTCTCCTCGCAGTGGCATTGCGGATACTCCTGATCAAGTGTAATTTTTCTAACGGTTAATCTTCGGTGGTATAAAACTCTTAAAGAATGATGTAACTATAATTAGCACATTATTGGCGGAAATCACAGCAGAAACTCCTGCTAGCAGCGTCGGTGGGGGTAAATTTCTTGTATAATTAAATTTAGACCCAAAAAAAGAACGGGATAATGGGAGCCATAAAAAAAGGCAATCCTATTTGTCAATATGTGAGACTATTCAGTTTGATGGGTGAAAGTTTGGTGGCCTATTTTCTCGGGTCCTTGTCGCCTACTGGGCCACTCAAGGGCAATTACCACTTGCAATAAACTCGTCCAAATCAACTTAAAAGTTAATTTGCCTCATATTACAAGTCCACATGGACTGGATAGCAAGATCCTAGAAAATAAATGGATCCACATTCAACTGTCTTGTTCTGAAATAAGACCAAACAGTAACAACAGAATGAAATAGACAGGTATAAACGGACACTTGGGTGAAAAATCTAATGCAACGTTAAGGAGAGACGAAAAATGAAAAGGGGGTTTTCAACTCTGGAATTAGGATTCAATCTACCGAAAATCTGACGTTTCAGGACAGAAAAGTGGCCATGTTCATATTATTAGTGATCATTTTTAGGTGGGTTTGTAATAATTTGGTCAGATTGGACAGGTTTACTTAATTTTCCTTCAAAATTTGATTCCTAAACCTTCACATCCCCATAATTTTCCTACCGATAATTCAAATTCTAGACTATACATGGTATTATCTCATATATTTATAATCTACATGAAGAGGAAAAGAGGACCCACATGTCAACCATAGCAGCGATCTCGTCTGGGTTGTCCACGGCATGCTTATTGCCAGGAGTCTCAGCCTCAGGCTCCTCCAACCTGAAATTACCAACAGAAACGATACTTCAGAACTGACAGTTGATAGGCAGGATATGGATATTTGGCAAGGACAATAATGCATTTTGACAAGGACGGAGGCACATGCAATTTTGAGGAAATCCCAGCAAGCAGCAAATCATAAAGCAAAACGTGGCAACGCAACAAAGGTAGGGAGCGCAAGAAAAGAGAGTGGCATAATGTAACGCGTTTTTTCTTTTCACGTCGCGTAGTTCAGTGTCCAATATAGTGAATCTTGTGCAGCACTCAAAGGTGGAAAAAAGATACTCAAAAAACCGTTGAAAGTATCTTTTCTAAGAGCCAATATAGAACAGAGAGCGAGCGGGAAAAGGCTATTTTCACACTCTCACACATGAAAATGTCATAACCTTTTTTAGCACAACAAACAAACGACATAAAAGGGAAAAAGTTGCAAATCTGGGAGGACGTCCAAATTTGTTACTGAAGGAGAGGAATCCCAAGAAGTAAAGGGTAACGAAATAAACGGTTCAGATGCAGGGATCTAGATCCAAGCGATGGAGATTTGTAAGGGAGTTGAGAGAGGCCAAAAAACAGACGGTTGAGATCAGTTCAGGTAGAGGAAGGTAGGAAGGGTATTAACGTTGAAAGGTTTTGTTAGGTACTGAATCTGCCGCATTTATTCTTTCAACTGAACTTATTCATTGAAAATAAAAGAGGAAAAAGAAAAATTATTCACCTCACTGCCATTGATGAGTTGCTTGAGCTCTGCAACTTCCCGGTTGCCTCATTACTGCAAAATTTATTGAAATCACAAGTTTGAAACATAAAAAACGGAGAAATAAAAGTTTGAAGGAATAGCTTATTGAACTCTCCATCTTCCCTCGTCATTCTCTCTGTCTCTATACTGAAATGTTTGGTAGGTCGAAATATACAATACAAGACAATAATACATTCCAGAAATTGGTACCAAGGACGAGCCCTTTTCTCAAAGGAAACATAAATTCAGCGGCTCAAAGTACATGAGTTGTAAATGAGAACCAGAACGAGAGATGAAAAGCTCTGAGTGAAACAGCATTAATACAATGTAGTTGAGAAAACTCAACCGCAAACACTAAATTGAAGAATCATCGAAGTTAGAAAACATCAAAACTCCAAAACCGTTTCAAAATCGAGCGTCTACTCACGTAATGTGGCTAAAATGGATACAGAATCAGGAAGAACAAACGAAAACTATACAAAGAACAACAGAGACAACTCGGATCCATAAATACAGAGCAAATAACAGAGAAGGAGGCGAAATCGCCGACGAAGATAAGAATTAAGATAAAAGAAACAGAAAATCCACAAATTAAAGAGAGAGATAGAGATTCATACTGAATTTCAGGAATCTCTTTGGGAACTCTGGCAATTGCTCCGACGAACAACATGAACACCACGAGAAGAAACAAACGAATCCACCCTCCAGATTCCGCCATTGCCATTCCTCCAAACTCCAATTCCTTTTGCGTCCAAATGCAGACAAAAATTTTCAGAAATGAGAACGAAAAAGACGAAGAACAAGAAGAAGAAGTTGGAGAACGCAGTAATGGAGTCGGAGTAAGCTTCCAACGAAATGGCTTTTCTTTATAGACTTTCTTCAAAATTAAAAATTATAAAAATAAATTATAAAAACTATTCCAACCGACGTCAACACCGTTAACTCGGTTAGGTCACCATTTTAACCTTCACAATTTAACCTAACCCACCACTTCACCACACATTTCCAGTTTTACCCTCGCTAACGCCCCGTTTTAACTTTTAACCACTGTACTCCCGCCACACGTGCGGACGGTCTTCCCCACGTGCCACATCCTTTTCTCTCCCCGTTACGTCGGACCGCTCCTAAACGTTGACTCTTTGACCATCAGACCCTTCTCCGTCACGTAATCTTTTTTTTTTTTTTTTTTTTTTTT
>NW_019268553.1:1596168-1634711 GCF_002738365.1 Cucurbita moschata | reverse complement strand
TTTTTTATTTTATTTTGTTTTTTTTTTTTTTTTTGTATTTTCATGATATTTTATTTATTTTTAAATGGATAATTTAACTTTAAAATCAATATTAATAAAATATATAATATTATTTAGACACATTGTCAAAACCAACTTTAATTATTACGAAAAAAAAGAAATAATATTTATTTGAAAAAAAAAAAAAAGTACGAAGAGGTTACGGAAAATTAGTGATTTTGCTGAGATTAAGGAATGAAAATGGGAGAAGGGAAAATAATTAAAAAAAAAAGCAATGTAATTAATTATTATGATAATAATAATTATTAATTAAAGTAGCATGATAATTATTGGGGGTTGTTTGGTTGCCACGTAATATTCTAGTCGCCAATCACGGGAAACATTTGAGTCACGAGTTGACTCGTGAATCAAGGGATTTTATTGGCTTACAGCTACCAGTGATTTAGTTAATATAATAATTAATTAATAGATTTGAGCTGTTACAAATATATTACCGTACAATTGCTGGTAAACTCTATCAACTATTTTTAAAGTTGATATTACCGTACAATTTTGTAACTAAAAATGAAAGTAAAAAAAGTGAGGTTAAATTTATAAAATAAATAATTAAACATAATAAAATAAATTACTTTTTAACCTAAGTTAAGATTGCTTGTGTGAGAGGGGATATAAAAAAAATTAATAATAAATAAAAAGATAATGTAGTTTTAAATTTAGGTATTAAAATAACTAATTCATGTTCTTTTGGATAAATTAAAAAAAAAATTATATTTCCCTTTTTATTTTCCCTTTTGAAAAAGCCAATAAATTCTGATTTTTTTAGAATTTAAACTTTTTAAAAGGCAAATAATTATTATTGTGAAAGGTGATTTTGTTTTTGTTTTTTTTTAAACACTATTTATTTTATTATTTTTATTCAAATTATGATAAATTATTTCAATAACTTATAATTATTAGTTTTTTAATTAAAAACCCTTTTTTTCCTTAAAAAAATTTAGAAATTTTTTAAAGAATATTTATAGAAAAAGAAAGTTTTTTCTTTTGAAATGGATTGTGGAACAACCAAGTGACTCCCATCACGAGGGAAGTTGAAAATTGAAATTCCCTTCAATGCATTTACAATTTTGCCCTTGTTTTTTGACATATTTTACACAACCCAAGGGTTTACCAACAAGCAAATGGCCACTTATTGTGTGGGGACTAAACCCATCAAAGCAAGTAATTAGTTTTGGGTTTTGACTTTTTAGGGTTTATAACCTAACGAAGGTTTCAAATCTCGACGTTGACGAAAATTTTAAGGGTAATTTTATGAATTCAGTAGACTTACGTCAATAAACCTATAAGTTAACTTGAACATAACTCAATTGATTAAATTTTATTTCCGACCTTATCCTCTACACGTCGATTCTAAAAATTCCCACAAAGCTAGATTCAAAAGCTGCTCGAAAATCGAGCTTTCTCGATAGCATCTCGAGAAAAAAAAAAAAAACAAAACAACACGAAATTTATGGAGTAGTTGACATTAAACGCAAATAAGGAAAAAAATTTGGGAGGAATAAATGCAAATAAACAAGTTATGAGGGGGGAAATTGCAAATGTAGTTTATAAGGCCGATTTATTGGTGAAACTGATGTGTCATAGCCTTTGGTTGTGAATTGAAATTTTGGACCCAAAATAAGAAAAAGGGCAAAACTTTCTCCCTTTGGGAGGTACATCTAGTGTCCTTAGCTACTTTTAATGTTTTTTTTTTCGGGAGCGGTGATTGTTCGGGATCTTATCCTATAACATTTATTTTTAGTTCAACGAGGGGTCGAGAGATTTAAACGTTTGATTTTTACCGATCTAAGTAATGTAAAAAAAATCTTCAACTGTCCATTGTTAAATTGGAAAAAAGAATGTTCGTACGAGTTTCTCATGATAGTCTCATTTCATTGACTATTGAAGTACATTAAAGTTAAAAACTATCTTTTCGGAGAAAACCCATAACTAAAATTATGTCATACGATGTTACATAGTACACGAAAGGTATATAGAAAATGCGGTAATAACTTCACATGTATGTTTGGTAAAGTAACACTAGTCCTTAGCTCGAACATTCGAGCTTTTGATAAAATAAGAACTCTCGAGTCAGATAAATTAACAACGGATCACTGTTATAACAGTCCAAACTTAGCTAGTAAATATTGTTTACTTTGGCTCGTTTCATATTGCTGTCAGCCTCACAATTATATTCTAAACTACAAAAAATACAAGTGTTTTTTTTGCGGTTATACCCTTAAAGAACATGTATATTACAAAATGACCCAATTGTTCCCGACCAACATAAATTATGCGCATGGGAAGTCATTTTAAAACCACAAAAAAAAAATATATATATAAATAGAAAATAACAAAAAAAATTATTTGATTTTGGCACCAATCATTTGGAATTTTACAAAAATCCCCCCACCATACCCCTCAGGATAATTTTTTTTGGTGCTTCTGGCTCCATTTGTTGACACGTGTCCTGTACTTTTCATCTGTGGTGAAGATTAGATCAAATCTTTCTCTTTATTGACCATTTTACCCTCTTGAATGTTTGCTCCAGCCTCCATGTGCATGGTAGCCCAATTAAAGCCTCACTTTTCATATCCAAATATGTTTTTATTTTATTTTCCATAAATATTCATGTAATTATAAAAAAAAGCTTTTTGCCCCTTGAAATGTCTATTTTGTGAGATTTAAAATTAATAATATAATAAATATCCGGAGAAATTTATTCTATCGGTCATCTAAACATACTTTATCAGTCAATTTTTGTTAGACAAGATTCTCGATCTAGAACAATTGACCTTATTCAATAAAGTAATTTACGTTAGTTTTTTCGATTACCACTTGCCCCCATAGTCAATGAATATTAATTATCCAATTTTATAGTATCGTACTAGAAAAATGATATAGTACATGGCGGAAGCTAACCGTATTTATTTCTTTAAATTCCACGAAATAACATGCCGACCTTTTGTTACTATTTTATCTTTTGATATTATTACATTACGGGTAAAAATGTAGGGTGGACTTATGATGGGACCCATAATTTTTTTAATATATATATATATATACGCACACGTAACCACTTTTTTATTTAGCAAAATTCTCGTAATTACCCTTTTTTTTTTCAATAATTAAAATATTATATTTTAAGGGTGGGAAAATAAGGATTAAAAGTAAAAAATAATAATAATAATAATAATTAATTTTGTTCATTATAATATATTTTATTAAAAGAATTTCGTTTGTTAAGCAGAGATTTGCGGATGGATGAGAGAGAGAGAGAGAGAGAGGTCCAGCCTTCCGGGGCAGGTCATCGCCAACCCGAGAACGTGGTCGAAAGTGGGGCCCACAACGGACCACATAAATGCGCATCAGGATCAGGTCACGTGGCCAACCCGGTTTGCGTCTGTTTCCCATGGGCCCCACTCAGTCTCAAATCTTAGTTGGCATTCCGCCCAACCCGGCTCGCCTTCCGTGTATATTTTATTTTAGATTTTACCTTTTTTTTTTCTTTTTTTTTTTATTATTTATAATTATGAAACTAAAAGATTAAATTATACTATATTTACCGCGGTAATTTATTTATCTTATATATTGAATTCTGGTATGACTTATTCATGAACCTTTTATGATATTTATATTTACGGTACGAATAAATAATTTTGCTTCTCCACCTCTTGCTGGACCGAAGGTTCAGCATTTCACTAACACACTGCCCAGTGTCTAGGTTTGATACTATTTGTAGTTCTTTGGAAGAGGTTTGTTCTGTTTTTCTCTCCAACCGATATGGGATTTTACAATCAACCCTCTGGGGTCCAACGTCATCACTGTCGCACTATTCGATGTCTAGCTATGATACTATTTGTAATAGATCAAGCCCACCACTAGTAGATACATTATTCTTAAAATCCTCGAAATTTATTATACTCCTGGAATAATGGCTCTGAATCATATCCTTATTGCCATCCAAATAAAACTTAAATAAAAAATTAAAAAAAACTGTACATAAACATGAAATTATTATAAGATGAGGTATGACTTTAATTAATTGCACCAACTCCTAATCTTCAAACATGCATAATCTCAAATAATTTTATAACTATACGACTGTTAAAATAAATTAAATGAATATTTAAATATGTATATAAAATTATTTTAAACATTTTAAATAATTTTAAATTAAGTCGACTTGATGACGTTAACTATTTAATTCCATTTTTTAATTTTTTTTGGACAAATTACATCATTATTTCCACGTTTTCTCTTAATTATTATAACTTTTTTTCTCCCAACTTCCAAAGGCTATTATTGTAAATGTACTTTGACTTTTTTTGTATCAATAATGTTTATATTAAATGATGAATGCTATAAGCTCAAATTAATTTTTATTTAAATTTTCATTTTAGTCCTCCCACATTTTAAAATTTCATATTTGTCTTTTAACTTTTTATTTATTTATTTATAAAATTTTTAAAATTATGGACTAAATATATACAATTCTAAAAAAAAATTAAATTTGACTAAAAATAAAATATTTATCTAAAAGGGGATGAAAAATAAAATTAATAAACTGTGAGAAAACAGTTATAATTCTAAAAAAAATGAAAAATCTTATAATTATTAAATGGATCTTAATGGTCACGTTACCCATATTTAATTTAGAAATCACTTCGAAATTTATTTAATGATATTTACGATACGAACCATATAGAATCAAAATTTATAAGTTTAGGAACCTTAGTCAAATTACATACATAGATGTAGGTATCAAACTTTATTATAAAAACTATATCATAAATGACATAGCAAGGAGGAAAACGGAAAACAACACTAACGGATACAATATTGGGCCGACATGTTTTAGAACGTACGGATGAGTGTGATGTGAGCTTGGGTCGACATATTGGGCCGGCATATTTTTCTTCGTGGGCTCAGACCAGCCCAATTCGGTCGTTTGAGCCCAATAAAACGAACTGTTCATTGGATTTCAAATCTTAACGGTTGCAATTCAATAATGAGATTATTTTTAAAAAAATTTGTAATTAATAATTATAGAAACAAATTTACAAAAATAAGAAATAATAATAATTTTTTTAATTATAATAATATTTTTTTCTTTTTCCAGAGTTTGCCTTGGTACGGCTCTTGCGGCCGACCTCTAGATGTCCAGTCAACTGCTGCACCTCAACGCATTGCGAGGAGAACCAGCTAGCTCTAGGTTCGAGTGGCATTTCACTCTTAACCACAACTCATCTGCTGATTTTTCAACATTAGTCGGTTCGGACCTCCACTTAGTTTCGCCCAAGTTTCATTCTGGTCATGGATATATCACCCTAGTTCGGGTCCATAAGCAGTGATAATTGCTCCATGAAAACTTATAAACGACCTGGCTAAACCTATTGATGGCCGAGGTGAAATTTAAGCTTCTGCCTCTCGGTTAATTAAATCCCTCACTCTTGGTATTATTTCGAGACGTTTCGTATATGAGCCTCTTCAAACAGGAATTATTGCTATGGATGCGATGATTCCTATCGGACGTGAGAAATTCTCCATTTATTTTAGTGAGTATCGGGTGTGAATTTTCCATGGAGAACTGTTTCATGTGTGAAAATTTTATCTGTTTATCATATGTAAAAATATATTTATATTAAGTGGGACGAGAATTGGGTGGAGACGGGGACAGAGAATATAATCCCGTCCTTGACCCCATTTATCGAATTGAGATAAATCTCTACCCACTCCCTCTCGTATTTTTCCCCATAAATTAAATTTTTTAAATTTGGAACTTATTAAATAAAAACTAAAATAAATACAATATTTAAAAAGAATATTCAACTCTGTTTAAAAAAGGACCGCCAAATCCCAAATTATCGAGAACGTGGAATGCTTGTAATTTGTATCAATATAACAACGGTGGTACCCGGGCGCGCACGTCTTCTTCCCACCATCATAGATCGTACTTCTTTTTTCGTAGTAACTACTGAAAAAAAAGTAACCACCCGAATTTCAGCATATTCCACAATCGAAGATGCGAAATCCCACTTCAGTTCATCTCCATTTCCCTCTCTTCTGTCGCCCCATTTCTGTCGAGAAGATTTAGACGGAAATCGCCATCATGAAATGGATATACATTGCTCATTTTTTGCTGTTAATTAGGTTGATTGTGGCCGATCATCGACGAATCCCCACCACCCTTGATGGGCCATTTCTGCCAGTTACTCGTCGATTTGATCCGTCTTTGAGGCGTGGAAGCGATGATTTGCCCTTGGATCATCCCAGGCTACGGAAGAATGTTTCATCTAACTTCCCTGAACAGATAGCGCTTGCGATTTCCACTCCGAGCTCCATGTGGGTCTCTTGGGTTACGGGTATTTGATTCTTTCAGTCTCTGCTTACTTCATTTTTAGTCGTTGTATCAATTTTCAAGAGTTTTGAGGAAGCAGAGTATCATTGATGTGTTTTTACTTTGAAATTAGTTGCTGTTGTTTTGTTTGATGGAAATTTGGATATGGGATTGTTTGAATTGGTTCAGGGGATGCTCAGATTGGCAAAAATGTGACTGCGCTGGATCCCTCGTCTATTGCCAGTGAGGTTTGGTATGGAAAAGAAAGTGAAAAGTACACGAGTGTGAGAAGAGGGCTTTCGACTGTTTACAGTCAGCTATATCCATTTGAAGGGCTGCTTAATTACACTTCTGGCATCGTTCATCATGTCAGAATCGACGGTATAAAAGCTTTTCTTCATAGTTTTCTTATGGTAGTTGGAATTATTTGAACTCTATTATTGTTTTGATTGTTTAAGTGCCGGAAAAAATCTCGCTATTTTATGGTTACATTGTGAGATCCCACCTCGGTTAGGGAGGAGAACGAAACATTCTTTATAGGGGTGTTGAAATCTCTCCCTAGCATACGCTTTTTAAAAACTTTGAGGGAAAGCCCAAAGAGGACAATATCTGCTAGCGGTGGACTTGGGTTGTTACAAATGATATTAGAGCTAGGTTCTGGGTGATGTGACACTGAGGAGGCTGAGTCCTGAAGAGGGGTGAACATGAGGCGGTGAGCCAGCAAAGACAATGGGCCCCGAAGGGGGTGGATTGGGGGTCTCACATCGATTGGAGAAGGGAACAAGTGCCAGTGAAGACATTGGGCACTGAAGAGGGGTGGATTGTGAGATCCCACATTGGTTGGGGAGGAGAACGAAACATTTTTTATAAGGGTGTGAAAATCTTTTTCTAGCAGACGCGTTTTAAAAACTTTGAGAAAAAGTCCAAAGAAGACAATATCTGCTAGCTGTAGGTTGGGCCGTTTACATTCATCTTATTCGTTGGCCAAAGAGGTCAGTTTGAAAGGATATTCTTATAGAGGCGCAGAAGCCTCTGCATCTGGCATAGTGAAGATAAACTAATGAAAGTTATTTTGATTTTGATTTTGAAGCATGTTCTTTCTTATGGAAATGGTTCATGACTTGAATTAAAATAATGCAAATTAGGGTCATTCCAAGAACACTATGACTTCCTTTATTTTGCCTAATATATTGTTCCTATCAGAGATTGCTCTTAGATTAGAGTATTATTCCCTTTTATTTGCCAAGTATGTTGCTTAGTTTCTTGCAGGCCTCGACCCCGAAACCAAGTATTATTACCGGTGTGGAGATAGCTCTATTTCAGCTTTGAGTAAAGAGCACGTCTTCAAGACTTTACCGGTGCCGAGCAAGAGTTCATATCCTCATAGAATAGCCATTGTTGGAGACTTGGGACTTACAAGCAATTCAACAACAACAGTTGATCATATGGTTAAGAATGATCCTTCTCTGATCTTGATGCTCGGAGATTTAACTTATGCGAACCAATACCGCACAACGGGTGGCAAAGGAGCTTCATGCTTTTCATGTGCATTTCCAGATGCTCCCATCAGAGAGACATATCAACCCCGTTGGGATGGGTGGGGCAGGTAAAACCCCATATAACAATATCCTGTTTCCTGTTTTTAGATCTTTGAAAGTATCTTTTGTTACTTGTTTTGTTTGGAAAACGTTTCTGAGATATGTGGAAATTTTTGAGGAAACAATACGTGTTCTTACTTTACCTTAATGGAACTATTATCTTTTGTTTACGGCTTTTTGAGAATTGTTGGGAGGGGATCCCACATTGGCTAATTTAAGGAATGATCGATCATGGGTTTATAAGCAACGAATACATCTCCCTTGGTACGAACCCTTTTGGGATAACCAAAATCAAAGCCATGAGAGCTTATGCTCAAAGTGGACAATATCATACCATTATAGAAAGTTGTTATTCCTAACTCGGCTTACATGTTGTATGCTAAATATCGTGCGAATTTGACATGGGTCATATTGGGTATCAGGTTTATGGAGCCACTGACATCACGAGTTCCAATGATGGTTATTGAGGGTAACCATGAGATTGAGCCCCAAATTTCCGGGATCACTTTTGAATCATATTTGACAAGATTTGCAGTGCCCTCTGCTGAGAGTGGCTCGAATAGTAGCTTCTACTATTCATTCAATGCTGGTGGAGTTCATTTTCTTATGTTGGGAGCATATGTTGATTACAACGCTACTGGTAATAGATACATACATGCATTCTAGTCAAGTGTTTGAAGGGAATTGTTTTTTTCCAATGGCCTGGCTCTCATTGTAGGTGCTCAGTATGCTTGGCTGAAAGAAGATCTGAGTAAAGTGGATCGTAGCCTGACCCCTTGGTTAGTAGCTGCCTGGCATCCTCCATGGTACAATAGCTATGCTTCTCATTACCAGGAATTTGAATGCATGCGCCAAGAAATGGAACACCTTCTTTACGAGCATCATGTCGATATCGTTTTTTCTGGTCATGTAAGTTTCAAGATTCTCTTGATCAGAAATATGCATGTTTTGCTTGACCCTCTTCCCACCGGTCCCCCGAGAGATCGAAATAACTTGACACAAATGTCTAGTCTTGCGAGTTCAATATGGGAGGGTCATTGACCATCATGTTTATCTTGTGAATTATGGTCTGCAGGTCATTGAATCTTGTACTGGCTTTAATATTGACCCTGTCTTAGGACTTCAAGTTTATTTTGCCTGTAGTTCTTTGTTATTAGATGAACATTTGATCGAATGTGTGCTATCTGTCTCGGCTGTTCAGGTACATGCCTACGAGCGCATGAACCGAGTGTTCGACTATACGCTGGACCCTTGTGGGCCAGTTTACATAACAGTTGGAGATGGTGGAAACATTGAGAAGGTTGATGTGGACCATGCTGATGACCCTGGAAAATGTCCTTCAGCTGGTGATAACATTCCTGAAATTGGAGGTGTTTGTCGTTTGAACTATTCTTCAGGTCCAGCAGAAGGGAAGTTTTGTTGGAACACTCAACCTGAGTGGAGTGCATTTAGAGAAAGCAGCTTTGGTCATGGAACGCTTGAGGTCATAATCTTTTGTTTATCATTCTATCCTTACTCCGAATACAACTTTTGTCTGCCGTGAGATTCTACATTGATTCGAGAGGGGAACGAAACATTTCTTATAAGGGTGTGGAAACCTCTCCCTAGTAGATGTGTTTTAAAAATCTTGAGGGGAAACCTGAAAGGGAAAATCCAAATAGGACAATACTTGCTGGCGGTGGGTTTGGACTGTTACAAATGGTATCAGAGCCAGATACGGAGAGATGTGCCAACGAGGACGTTGGGCCCCAAGGGGGTGGATTGTGAGATCCTACATTGGTTGGAGAGGGGAATGAAACATTTCTTATAAGGGTGTGGAAACCTCTCTTTAGTAGATGTGTTTTAAAAACCTGGAAGCCCAAAGAGGACAATATCTCCTAGCGGTGGGTTTGGGCTGTTACAAATGGTATCAAAGTCAGACACCGAGTAATGTGCCAGCGAGTACGCTGGGCCCTAAGGGGGTGGATTGTGAGATCTTACAATGGTTGCCGATATTGTCCTCTTTGGACTTTCCTTCTGGGCTTTCCCTCAAGGTTTTAAAACGCATATGCTAGAGAGATGTTTCCACGCCCTTATAAGGAATGTTTTGTTCCCCTTTCCAACCGATGTGAGATCTCACAATCTACTCCCTTGGGAGCCCAGAGTCCTCGTTGGCACACCGCTTGTCCTTTTTGGATTTTTCCTTCTGAGCTCGGTGGATTTGGGCGGTTACATTTGCTCTCCTATTTTGTTTAAAAAAACACTGCAGTTGTCAAAGTTAGATTCTACCAACTAGTCCAGTCGAAGAGAATTTCATGGAAAAAAAAAAAAAAAAGAACCCATCTGCTCAATCTGCTGAACTGGACACTAATCTATCTTGTAACATATAAACACCAAAGAAGTTTCCCCCCTCTAGTGAAAGGCCTTTAATCTTCAATGTCCATTAACCTTGCAGTCTAACGAAGATCCTATGGCACTGTATCACCTGAAAACTTAACTTGTTTATTTTTCTAGTTCAGGTAACAAATTCAACGCATGCTTTGTGGACTTGGCACCGGAATCAAGATATGTATAAGGACGATAGCCATGGAGATCAAATATACATCGTTCGACAACCCGGGGCGTGCTCTCCAACTGCCAAGGTTGCTTCTGTCTCAATACTCTCTTGACTTGTTAATGTTTATAGGTCCTTTTAAGCTTCCTTGCTCTAGAACTTATAATCAAACCTTATCGATAAATGTTTAAGGTTCGATACGTTAGTAACTACCATGGGTTAGCCTTATAGCATTAGCATGTAAGAAGACTTTGAGGGAACGTGTTCAAAGCTCGTAGTGACTTAACTAGGATATGAACGTTCTATGAATTTTGAGACATAGTGCGCGTAAACTAGCTCAAATACGATATAAAAACAATCAAAGAATGCCTGCATGTATACCTCACTTGTCTTTCTCATCTATGTTATCAATACTTTTCTAACGGTCAAATCCCTCGATACGGTTAATTATTGTATTTATTTTTTAGCTGAGGGTAGTGTGGTAATTCCTCCGTTAATAAACATTTAGGGTCGAAGAGGTTTGTGAGATCCCACATCGATTGGAACGAGAAACGAAACATTCATTGGAAGGACGTGAAAATCTCTCTGCATTTTAAAATCGTGAAGACAAATCCAGATGGGAAAGAACTTCTTGATTCTAAGAGTAGGTAAATAATTTGATTGAAAATGTTGTCTTCATGTTTCCCATGAAAAAGAAAAGAAAAAACAATTATTAGCTTTAAATAAGATAGAAGTAATTACCATATTGGTAATTACCATATAAATAAATATTGCTTGGTGAAATTGGAAAATTTCCATATATAATGAGAGTAATAATTTGAATTTAAATATGTTAAAATATTATTTTATTTTCTATATTATCCATACATCTTTCAAATATTTATTAGTATATTACTATTTTTTAAATAAAAAAATCTCTTTTAATATTTTGTTTATATATTCAAATTGTGTATTTTATTATGATAAATCCAAGATTTATTAATAAATAAATTATATATAAATAAAAGGTGTCCTAGGTTGGTTGGGAGGAGAACAAACTACTATTAATAAGGGTGTGGAAACTTTCTCCCTACAGATGCGTTTTAAAACTTTGAGGGTAAACCCGAAAGGGAAAACCCAAAGAAGACAATATCTGCTAGCGGTGGATCTAGGTCGTTATAAATGGTATCAGAGTCTGGTTTCGGACGATGTGCCAGCCTTCTCGCTCCCCAAAGGAGGGTAGACACGAGGCGATGTGTTAGTAAGGACGCTGGGCCACAAAGGGGGGTGGATTTGGGGCTTGGAGTAGACACGAGGCGGTGTGCCATAGACATGAGGCGGTGTGCCAGTAAGGATGCTGGGCCACAAAGTGGGGTGGATTTGGGGCCCGAGGGTAGACACGAGGCGGTGTGCCAGTAAGGATGTTGGACCCCAAAGGGGATGGATTTGGGGGCGGGACCGAAAGGGAAAACCCAAAGAGTACAACATCTGCCGGTGGATATGGGTCGTATATAAATATATTAGTTTCTACCCCGGGATTCTAGGGTTTTTTGTAACATCCTCGTCCTCTTTGTTTCTCAAGAATGAACATAAATATTTATTGCATTATTTTTCCTCATATGGAAAGTGTTCTGTCATGAAAAAAAAAAAAGTATATTTATAATTCCTTATTTGGACATTTAATTTTTATGAATTTTTTTATAATTAAAACTAAATCGTTACAAATTAAATTTCGGTGAATTACGAGAACTTTCAATAAGATATAATTCAAAGTTATTATTATTATTATTTTATTTATTTTATTTGAATCCATTTATGTCAAGTGAGTTGTTCTTGCTCTGGCACAATGAATTAATGAAGTATTATTTATAAGTCACTTCAGATATTTCTTGGAGAACCCACCGCCTTCACGTGTTGCTGTTGAAGAAAATTCTCACAGCTCTGAGGACCGATTTGATTCCATTTCGTTTCCCTTTTTCCATATCCTTCAATCACATTCACAATCCCGATTCGCTCTCTCGCCGATCGTCCTCCATTGCCGTCCACGATGCAGTACAACAACTTAGGCAGGTCCGGCTTGAAGGTCAGCCAGTTATCATACGGTGCTTGGGTCAGTTTCGGCAATCAACTCGATGTGCGAGAGGCTAAATCTCTTCTTCAATGCTGCCGTGACCACGGCGTCAATTTCTTCGACAACGCTGAAGTCTACGCCAATGGAAGGGCTGAGGAGATCATGGGCCAGGCCATTCGCGAGCTTGGATGGAAGCGCTCTGATATCGTCGTCTCCACCAAAATCTTTTGGGGCGGTTCTGGTCCCAATGACAAGGGGCTTTCCAGAAAACACATCGTTGAAGGTACCAAGGCTTCGCTGAAGCGATTGGATATGGAGTATGTTGATCTTCTCTACTGTCACCGTCCGGATGCGTCGACGCCGATCGAGGAGACGGTAAGGGCGATGAACTATGTGATCGATAAGGGATGGGCGTTTTATTGGGGTACTAGTGAGTGGTCGGCTCAGCAGATCACTGAGGCTTGGGGGATTGCTAATAGATTGGATTTGGTTGGGCCGATTGTGGAGCAGCCGGAGTACAATTTGTTATCTCGTCATAAGGTAAGCGCCTTGTTTTTGCTGCCAATCGATTGTTTCCTGATGTGTTCTTAGATCATAGAAATGGAATTTCCAGTTATAGTACACAACATTTTCTTATGAGGGTTTTGAATGCTGTGATTATTGACTGATCCGGTGTTGTGATGGTTTCTGCAATTGATTTTCAATGGAACTATGTATATGGTTTCTTCAAATCTGGGTTAGATATGCAATTTTGGCCTTGATCTATGCCATTTTTCGATTTTATTATCATTCTTTAGAACTTCCATTAGTTTTTTCTTTCAAAACTTGACTGAGAATAGATATTGAAAGGCAACGTTGTGGAAATTGAATAGTACTGTTTTCCAATGCAGTGATTGGTTTATGGTACAGTATTATTTTGGTTAAATTACAAGATTTATGTTTATTTGGTCCTGTACTTCCAAAACTATTACTGAACTTTCAACTTTGTATCTATTAAATATAATTTTCAGTTCGTGTGGAACGAAACCTTAAACTTTCAATGTTTTATCTCATAGATCTGTAAATTTTAAAACTTTTGAAAGCTGAGGGGCTAAATTTGAAAATTGGAAAGTTTAGGAATCAAATAAAAATGGCCCTGTAGTTCAGGGGCAAAATTTATATTAGGGGTTAGATCGAACAATAGAACGTAGATGATATTATATGTTTAGCCTAATGATTGCATGGTTCTATATGTATTTACCAGTAAAACTGTTCTCTTTGTTTTCCTCTTCCATTTGGAAATGGAAATAGAGCTTTCCTGTTGTAGATTTAAAGTCAAGGTCTAGTTTCAGAGATGTCAAATGAGATTTCTTTGTTGGAAAACAATCTTTAACTTAATTCATGAAGAGAGTTTAATCTGTTGCAGCTTGCAAGGATGATTAATTTAGTCTCCTCCTTTTGGGTTCTGTTCTTTTTGCATGGAGATTAAATTCAGACATGTTACTGTATCAATGCAGGTCGAGTCCGAGTTTCTCCCTCTGTACAGCAACTATGGCATAGGTCTAACGACATGGAGTCCGCTGGCGTCTGGTGTGCTCACTGGAAAATACAACAAGGGAACTATACCACCTGATAGCCGATTTGCTTTGGAAAATTACAAAGTAAGATAAGTTCAGATCTGATAGTTCGGCATGCTTCAGTATGATTTAGCTAATAAGTTCTTGGTTATCCATTTCTTTTTCGGATTGACGTCTGCAAGCAACCTTGCAACCTCGTTTTGACATCCTATGCTAGTGATTAAGAACTTAGTTGTTTCTTTTTCCCTTTATCCAATGATAAGAACATGGGAACTTAAGCCTTTTATTCTGCATGTCTGTAGAATCTTGCAAATCGATCTCTGGTTGATGATGTGTTGAAAAAAGTCAATAACTTGAAACCAATTGCGGATGAGCTAGGAGTGCCATTGTCGCAACTAGCAATTGCATGGTGTGCTTCAAATCCTAACGTCTCATCGGTTATCACCGGCGCCACGAAGGAATCTCAGGTCAGTTTTATGTGGCTTTTGGTTTTGAAATTTATGCACGTTTTAGTCCGAGATCTGGTCTAGTTAGCATGTGTTTTTCAAATCCTAATGTCTCATCAGTTAAACATGGTTGGGCTAACTGGGAGTCCTTTCTCTGGCTCGTCGGGTCCTAATTGGGTCTGTAAGCCGTAAAATATAAAGGACTGCCTTCAATATGTTTAAAAACCAGTTAGTCTACCCTATACATCATAAACTAGTTCATATCTTCTGCTAGTTATTGGGTGATCTTTTTTAGCTGTGAGGATATATCTGATCTGATTCAGTAGGACCATATCTGTTTTTAGAAGTGTACCAAAAAAGGATTTTAGTTCAGCAGTTGATTCAGTAGGACCATATCTGATCTGTACATTTCCAAGCTTGGATGATGAAAGTCTCACATCAGCTAATTTAGGGAATGATCATGGATTTATAATCAAAGAATACTCTCTCCATTGGTATGAGGCCTTTTGGGGAAGCCTAAAGCAAAGTTACGAGAGCTTATGCTCAAAGTGGACAATATCATATCATTGTGGAGAGTCGTGATTTCTAACATAGTATCAGAGCCATGCTCTAAACTTAGTTGTGCCAATAGATTGGTAAATCCTTAAATGTCGAACAAAGGACTCCAAAAGAAAAGGAGTC
Organism: Cucurbita moschata; assembly: GCF_002738365.1. Taxonomy (NCBI): domain Eukaryota; kingdom Viridiplantae; phylum Streptophyta; class Magnoliopsida; order Cucurbitales; family Cucurbitaceae; genus Cucurbita; species Cucurbita moschata. The sequence goes on along the minus strand of NW_019268553.1, from coordinate 1,619,471 downwards.
GAGCCTCGATTAAGGTGAGGCGTACTTTGTTCGAGGGGAGATATTGAATGATGAAAGTCCCACATTGGCTAATTTAGGGAATGATCATGAGTTTATAATCAAATAATACTCTCTTCATTGGTATGAGGCCTTTTGGAGAAGCCTAAAGCAAGGCTATGAGAGCTTATGCTCAAAGTGGACAATATCATATACCATTATGGAGAGTCGTGTTCATCTAACATCCAAAACCATTCCGTTTGCATTCAGCGGTTGATTTTAGTTCAGTTTCCCATCACAGATTTGGGAACCACACATCACAGATTTGGGAACCACACAGTTTACTGATCATAGTCCTAAGTTCATGATTTGTAAAAGTTAATCTATAGTATAAGAAGCGGATTGCATGAGCATAGCCTTTTTTTTACTTTTTATTATCTCAATTCATGTAAGTTACGGGATTAGCTCTATTCGAAGCGTAGAAATGAATCTGGAGATTCAGATAGTTCCCGAGAAGGAAATTTGACTACAGAATTAATGAAAAGGGGGAATATTTATTGATTATCGTACCAATGATAACCATAGGAATCTCATTAGTTCATAAGAATAAGTACTAAGTTAATCAAAGATATCAAGAAAAAGGCTATCCTTATGAGAAGAGTTTAGTTTTGTAACGATCACAAACCGTCTTCGAACGTGTGCAGATTCAGGAGAACATGAAGGCCGTGGACGTGATCCCACTGCTAACTCCAGCAGTAATGGAGAAGATCGAGGCTGCTGTTCAAAGCAAGCCAAAGCGTCCAGAGTCATTTAGGTGATCATAGCGCACCATAGTCTTCTGTGTATTGCTTAGTAGCTTCCATATTTATGTGCTTTTATTTATGATATGCTCTGTTATGACCTTCTTTGTTTGCTATGAACTTTTGGGGATTTCTTTTTTCTAGTCTTTATTAATGTATGTGTTTGATTTTTGAGGGACATAAAAACAAGTCCAACTATTAAACCATGCCCGAACTTGATCGAAATATCGATATATCATCAAAAATTTAATATCATGAGTTTACGTGATTTTTTTTTTATTTAACCAAATGCGTTAAATATATACAATTAAAAATTTTGTTTATGCTATAGTTAAGTTGACACCGTCACTTCTCGATTAATTTTTTAAAAAAAAAAATTGAACCGTTGATTTTTTATGTAATAATTCATACCTTTTATAATCTATACTAACTAAATTTTATTTTATCGGATATTTCACATGGATGTTTTGATAATGATAGAATAAAAGTATAATTTAAATTTATTAGCATTGGATTAAATTTATTTTATCATAAATATTTTTGAACTTTTAAAAACATCCAAATTAATCTTCTTGGTATATGCGTGTTAATGTTATAATACGTTATTTTTAAAATTTTTTAAAATTTTATGAGTATTTTTTAAATAACTAGGGTTGCATAGAAAAAGCGAGAAATTCATAAATTAGTTTGGCGGTTGGGACATTCCGTCCCTGTGATTTTGCGCGCTATTCTGACCATTGTTACTATCCTACAACTCCGTTCCTCTTTCAACATCTTTCTCCATCTCATTTTCCGAGCTTTTCTCGTTCGAATGCAAATCCGAACACAGGTATGATTTTGCATTTCTGATCTCCGATAAGCATTTTGGTCGTTTCTAGCTAGGGTTAAATCTTGTGTTTGTAGGAGAAAATTTCCCCCCAACACCACGCTCTCTTCGAAAGACCATCTTGAGTGAATTTTTGGCGATATTCGTTAATTGATTCTCTGTATGTTCATTCTACAGTTCGGTAAGGGCGCAGGAAATCTTTTAGGAGAGCGCCTATTTGAAGATTCTTAGGTACATTTCAACGTTTCAAATTTCTGACTAGTTTTAGGTCTAGCCTTTTGTTTTTTTGTCCATGTTACTGAGAAATGAATGGAAATTGTTGGCGTCAATGGCTCGTTCTTGCTGCGATATTGAGTAGACTGAATGGTTTGTAAATTTAGGAGAAACGAAATGAGCATCTGAAGTAGGCGATTTGGGGGTTCCGAGTGTAGAATTAGCAAATTTGTAGATTCTTTTTGTTTGTGTGATGGAAAAAGATAAGGAAAGAGATTTATATTTTGAAGAAGAATGGAGAAGATAGCTTAAAAGGCCAGAAAATGTTCATATGTTGAACAATTTATCTTTCTGAGATCATGCCTAGGGAAGTACAGGGTACTCTAAGTCAACAATTATACATGGAAAGACCAAGGGCTGTTTCGGATGTCCGAATTACTGCAGGTTATAGTGCAAGTGATGTTTGTGTACAGACGGGTGGGGTATTTTCTTCCCAGTTTTTGCGGGATCGAGCTGCTGTAAGAAGATTGTCTGACATGAGTGATGGAGATCATCATAATCAGCAACAGAAAAAGAAAACAGGTCTTAGTTTCAGTCCGAGCAGCCAATTGGTATATGAGGATCCCAGTGGAATTCTTAGACTCGAGAGAATGAATTCTGAAAGGAACAACAAGGTTTATCCTAACAACACAAGCAAATATCAGTGGGAATATAGTGCTACTGGACAAGCATCTGGTGAATACGCCGATGAAATTAACCGAGAAGTTCAATCTGGCCACACGATGCCGCCCTTGTATGCACCGGATTCACCTTGTTCATGTTATCCCCTTGGGGCTGGATTTGGAGATTTTTCTGCCAATGGCAAGATGAAATTTCTCTGTAGTTTTGGAGGCAGAATATTACCGAGACCTAATGATGGGAAGCTTAGATATGTCGGTGGTGAAACACACATTATATCCATTAGAAAAAACATCTCATATGAAGAACTTTCCAAAAAGACATACGCTGTCTGTAAATATCCCCACACTATAAAGTACCAGCTTCCTGGTGAAGACCTTGATTCACTTATCTCTATCTGTTCTGATGAGGATCTTCATCATTTGATCGAGGAATATCATGAGCTGGAAAATGCAGAGGGTTCTCAAAGACTTAGAATTTTTCTTGATTATTGCGAGAGCCCTACTTCTATTGAAGAAAGGGCAGTTCAACCAATTGATGTTGATTATCAATATGTTGCGGCTGTGGATGGTATGCTAGACCCAACTCTTCATAGTCCTAATTTTCGTACTGCTTCTTCACATACTACAGACTTAAAAGATGCCCATTCACCTATGCCAAATTTGGCGGAAATGCTTCCTAGACCTAGTGGGCAATTGTTAAATCCCATTCAAATCCCACGCAAGGCATTTAATCAATCACCTTTAAATTCTCCGGTTACAGTAATGCAAAAGGACTTTAAGAACGTAGATTCAACATGTGCAGAAGATGCTGGAAACTTCATTCCATTTGTTTCGGAGAAACGTCCTCGTGATACGGTTTATTATGTTGATGCAATTGGCCGTCACAATCATCTTTACCATGGTTCTCAATTGATGGATTATCATCATGAAAAATTTAGAGTGGAAACTGATGAGACATACGAAGTTCTTAATGTTCATTTCCCACGAGGCTCCAGCGTAGATTTTGAGCCTGCACCAACTGGGGTCTAAGTGATACTCATTCAGTGAAAACTATGCTCAAGGAACGGGCAGTTAACTATGAACAGCTATGCTCTGATGCGGAGTATTCAATGCAGCTAACATCTGGAACCACCCATATGGGACAAAGAATTATGCATTCACATTCTGAACCCCTACTGCAGGAACAGGATCAAAAGTCGAATCATGGAGGATTCTATCCACTGACCTCATTCATTGACAGTGATCAGTCACCTTCACTGGCAATGTCAATTTCCTTGCAGGATTTGTCAACGATGTGGAAACAGAGAGTTGACGGGGTATTTCAAGATGCTAAATATGAGAATCATCGAAAGGTGGCATCTGGTAGTGAAAATGAAACATATGAAGAATGCAATTTTGATGAAAAAAAGGCCAATTTCAATGGAGGTATTTATGTTCCATCACTTGATGATGACCAAAAATACAAATATTTTCAACATGTTGACTACCAACAAAATGTTTGTCTCCTCAAAGAGGTTCAAAGCTTTAGAGGCAGATTTTCTGCCGAACGAGGTCTTGAATTAGAAACTTCTGCAGACACCACGGGTGGCCCCACCCTCGTTTACCATTTAGAAACAACTGCTCCAAAATATTTCGAGGAGAGCCAATATTCTACTAAGGATAAACAAACTACTAATATAGTAAGCAACTACGGCCTGCAGGTTCAAAGCTTCTTTATGTGCAACATATATACCTTTCCATATGGATTTAATTCTCATATATAACATATCTTGAACTCTTTCATCCGCTTAAGGTACCTCCAACTTTTTAACATATTGATCCGTCCACTTAAGGTACCTCTGACTTTGTAAAATATGCATATCACTGAATGAAGTTGTTGTAATACTAGTATTGAGCATTTTCCACATACGCGCACACACACATCGTTTGTAAGAAAACATGCAAGGGTGTTGATAAGAATTTTGTAATTATAGCATAATTGGAAAGTTCACTCGATCACAAAAGTTGATGTTCGTACTATGTTTTTTTGATCAATTCATACACTGATATGCAGATCATAAAGGATGCAGATCTTAAAGAACTGCAAGAGTTGGGATCTGGGACGTTTGGCACAGTTTTTCATGGAAAATGGAGGGGAACAGATGTAGCTATTAAGAGAATAAACAAGAGTTGCTTCTCAGGCAGTTTTTCAGAGCAAGAACGACTGGTAGGTACGACATAATTTGAAAATAGATCTTTTGAAATGTATAACCGATTCCTGTGCTCATGTTGGTGAATATGGTTATGAAAATTTTCTTAGAAAGTTATAAAATTGTGCATGCAATTTCAAAGTAAAAGTTGTTCATTTTATTTTCTCAAATGGACGAGAGACGATTTCTTACTCACCCACTTTACTCGCTCTTTCTTACTTTTCTTTCTTATGGGACATGCTTCCTACTCGTAAGTATGAGATCCTTGGAGCCCAAGTAAAAAAAATTTATAGGAATTCTCAAGAAATGCTTGGAGCCTAAAGAAATGCGAGTATGTTTCTAGAGCATTTCTTTTGAGATACTTATTTACAATCTTCAAGATAACTTCAGAGAGGACTAATATATATTTATGTAGATTCTCCAAGAAGCTCTCTATATAGTTATTGTTTGTCTTTTATTTTAACACATATTTCCTACAATCTAATTCCACCCTCCCCCCGGCCTTTTCACAATGGGACCAAAATCTCACTGTTTGCTTAGACTAGAGATTTCTGGAGAGAAGCAAAGATTCTCTCGACTCTTCACCATCCAAACGTTTTGGCTTTTTATGGGTTGGTTCCTGATGGACCTGATGGAACATTGGCAACTGTAACCGAGTATATGGTAAACGGTTCGTTAAGGCACGTCCTTTTGAGGAAGGACAGGTAAGTTGGTCTATCTCCACATTTTGATTCTCTTCTTTCCTCTGAAAATGGATAGTGAAACTTTAGCATTCTCACTGCAGAGTGCTTGATCGTCGTAAAAGGCTTATAATTGCAATGGATGCAGCTTCTGGCATGGAATATTTGCATTTGAAAAACATTATTCATTTTGATCTGAAGTGTGATAATTTGTTAGTCAACTTGAGGGATCCTGAACGACCTGTATGTAAGGTAAGTTTTAACATAGCTGACATCTTGTGCACCTACAATGTTTTCTGAGGTTTCTGTGTTTAGTTATCTACTTTTATCAAATTGAATCTTGCAGTTAACTATGACTAGTTGAAATTCATATTTAATATTCATGTCACACTGAGCTCGTTTCGGGGTCATTTCCTGTCTTTTAAGGTGGGAGATTTTGGTCTGTCAAGGATTAAGCGCAACACACTTGCTTCGGGAGGCACGAGTGGAACTCTTCCATGGATGGCACCAGAATTGTTTGATAGTAGCAGTTCTAAGGTCTCTGAGAAGGTTAGCAACTTAAAAACGAAGATCTTTACTTTCTTTCATCTGAATCAAGCCGTGTAAATTTTGCGTAGATATTGTGCTTGAGATGCAAACGTAGTTCTGTATCAGTTATATCATTGGAGGATACTATCAATACTATTTTTGCTTGATTATCATTTTTCTTTTTAATAGGTTGATGTTTTCTCTTTCGGTATTGCAATGTGGGAGATTTTGACAGGCGAGGAGCCATATGCTAGCATGCATTGCGGTGCCATCATCAGTAACTTTCCTTCCTCTGCTCCTAACTTCTTAAAACCTTCTCAAGAGAGGTCTTGTGCTGTATTGTTCAAATTAGTATCATGCTGTTCTATACTTTGGTGGGCAGGTGGAATTGTAAGTAATACTCTTAGACCGCCGATCCCGAAACGCTGTGATCCCGAATGGAAAAGGCTAATGGAAGAGTGTTGGTATCCTGAACCTGCAGCAAGGTCTTCATTCACAGAGATAACGAATAGACTTCGTAGCATGTCGGTAGCGGTTCGGATCAGAAAGAGACCAAATGTAACAAGTAGGTGAAACTCAACATCCTCATGTAAGTCACTGTTCTTGTGAATTGGAAAAGAGGAAAAGAAAATAACTTAAAGCTTAAGCTATTCTGTGTAGTTAATTAGCTGGCTTGCTCACTCACTCAGCTGAAGCAACCCATAGATCTGACGTTTATGGAGTTGATGTACTTAGAAAAATCTGTAGATATGTAATGCCAAATTTTCATATTGCATTCATGTTCATGTTCTTGAGTGGTTCATATTTCACCAGAGATTTTTTGTCCGGATCTCTATAATTTGACTGATAATTTATCCTTAGAAGGACAAGCTGGAAAAGTCAAAGCTCACCACTAGCAGATGTTGTTCGCTTTAGCCCATTACATATAGTCGTTGGCTTCACGGTTTTAAAATGTCTACTAGAGAGAGGTTTCCACACTCTTATAAGGAATGTTTATTTCTCTCTCCAACCGATGTGAGATCTCATAATCCACTCTACTTGGGTGCCTAGCGGTTCTCGCTGGCACACCGCCCCTTGCCTGGCTCTGATATCATTTATAACAACCCAAACCCACCGCTAGCAGCTATTGTCTGCTCTAGCTTATTACGTATCACCGTCAGCCTCACGGTTTTAAAACACGTCTATTATAGAGAAGTTTTCACACTCTTATAAGAAATATTTGGTTCCCTCGATATCGGATCTTATACAAACTTTAATAAACACACAAAAATTAGATAAATAGATGTCACAGCAAAATATTAGCTCACTTTTGCATGATAGTTAAAAGACATGTGTTATCAGCTAGAATTTTTAATTAAAAACATTGAATAGAAAAATGATGGCCCACCAAATAATGTCTACATTTGTCCACATGCGGATAGATAATGTAAACATATCTATCATACGGATTGATAAATGAAAATGGCGTCGTTGTTCTAGAATTCCCATGCGCTTCCTAATTTCGGCATTATCCATTATCCTGAGACGGCACGCATTCCCATGCAACCGCCTATTTTGATTGCTATATTTACCTGAAAATGGCCACCGATCACCATTTCATATACTTTTCCGGCCAATCTCAAGCTCAATCTCTTTTCTCCGGCGGCTTCAGTAATGGAGAAGGCAATCAACAGGCAGAGCATTCTGCTACATCATCTCCGGCCTTCTTCTTCGGCTTATAGCCATGAATCTTCGCTCTCTGTAAGTTCTTTATCCCTCCTTTTGAATTGAAGATTTTGTTATTCAAACTTTTCTCTGCAAGTCGCTCTTTGAATTGTTTGATTGAGTTTGGTTTGGTTTGGTTGTTTTTTCTTGCTAGGCATCGGTTTGTTTAGCTGGGGATAGTGCGTCGTATCAAAGAACGTCGGTGTTTGGAGATGATGTCGTGATAGTTGCGTAAGTTGCTTCGTCTGCATGAAGTGAATTTCGCTCTCTATTTGTTTACAGTTGATTCGAAGTGGTTTGTTAAATTGAATTTGTGAAATCTCCATTTTCTTTCTCTCAGAGCATACCGCACCGCCCTTTGCAAATCGAAGCGTGGCGGCTTCAAGGATACTTATCCTGATGATCTTCTCGCCCCTGTTTTGAAGGTTTCTTGTTTCACTTTTTCTTCTGTTCTCTTCATGGATCAACTTAATAGGTTAAACCGAATAAGAGGAGAACCATGCTTTCGTTTTTCTTCGTTTTTGTTGCTTAATGATTTAGTGCTCATTTCTGAATTCTGATGATGATGATGATCATTTGATCCAGGCATTGATTGAGAAAACTAATTTGAATCCAAGTGAAGTTGGGGACATTGTTGTTGGTTCTGTGCTTGCACCAGGTTCTCAGAGAGCGAGTGAATGTAGGATGGCTGCTTTCTATGCCGGCTTCCCTGGTATGCAATTCTCCAAGAATTGTTCATATTCATTGGTGTCTTCTATTATCAATGCATGTAATGCTTTTGTTGCAGAAACTGTGCCTGTTAGAACTGTTAATAGGCAATGTTCGTCGGGGCTGCAGGCCGTTGCTGATGTAGCAGCAGCTATAAGAGCAGGATTTTATGATACTGGTAAGCAACAAAGGGATAAGTTGAGTGAAGTTTTATAACTGCCTTGTTTAGTACGCAAGCTTATTCTATTTTTATTGCTCGTGTTTAAGGAATTGGAGCTGGGTTGGAGTCGATGACTGTTAATCCAATGGCTTGGGATGGATCTGTCAACCCTAGAGTACTATCTTTCCCTTGCTCTAATACACATATTTGAGTTCAGTTCTAGATAGTCTTTAAAACATACTTCAAGTAGGAATCTTAAAAAATTTGAAATCTCTTCTTTAAAATGACAGGTGAAGTCAATGGAAAATGCACAAAATTGCCTTCTTCCGATGGGAGTAACCTCAGAAAATGTTGCCCATCGTTTTGGGGTGTCAAGGGAGGAGCAAGATAAGGCTGCTGTAAGTAGAATGGATCTTGCATCTCTTTCAAGGCTCTTAGATGTATATTTTGTACTGAAATCCTTAGTGTGTGTCTAGGTTGAGTCTCACAGGAAGGCTGCAGCTGCCACTGCTAGTGGCAAATTTAAGGATGAAATTATCCCTGTTTCTACTAAGGTAAGTAGTAAGATTCGGTACAATGCAGTTTTCACATATTGCATCAACAGGTAAGGCAATTGGTTGCTGAGGTTTTGATGTCTTTATTCCGAACAGATTATTGACCCAAAAACTGGTGAAGAGAGAACTGTTACGATCTCTGTTGATGACGGGATTCGACCGAACACAACTCAAGCAGATCTGGGGAAGTTAAAGCCAGTGTTTAAGAAAGATGGAACCACCACTGCTGGTATAATTAGTAGAGAGATGTTCTGCTTGTTCTACTATTTTTGCTCATGATCCTCTGGTGTTGGTATTATGTAGGCAATTCTAGTCAGGTGAGTGATGGTGCTGGAGCTGTTCTCCTTATGAAGAGAAGTGTTGCAATGCAAAAAGGACTCCCTATTCTCGGCGTCTTCAGGTTTGAATCTCGAGATTTCTCTATAATACTTGACATCACAAAGAATTGTACAAGTTGAATGGTGGATTGCGCTAGATATTCGAGACTTGTTCATCCACATAGCCCGACTCGCAAACTTCTCCCCAAACTGTCATGATTATTTTTACTATCTTATGCATGGGGTGATGACAGCATGCTTTGCATTAGCCATAGTTACTCCCAGAATACACCATGTCACGAAACGATGAAGGAGATTAAGTGTTAGTTTCAAACATAAAAGCTCATTCTTCTGTGTATTAACTTGGGGCTTCCCAAAGTTGAGATTTTAGAACTGTTTTGAGCATGAATGTGAGATCCCACGTCGGTTGGACAGGGGAACCAAACATTTCTTATAAGGGTGTAGAAACCTCTCCCTAGCAGACGCGTTTTAAAAACCTTGAGCAGAAGCCCTGAAGAGAAAGTCCAAAGAATACAATATTTGCTAACGATGGGCTTGGGCTATTACAAATGGTATCAGAGTCAGACACGGGCAGTGTGCCGGCGAGGACGCTAGACCCCCGCAGGGTAGATTGTGAGATCCCACATCGTTTGGAGAGGGGAACGAAACCCTTCCTTATAAGGGTGTGGAAACCTTTTCCTAACAAACGCGTTATAAAAATCTTGAAGGGAAAGTTCAAATAGGACAATATCTGTTTAGCGGTGGGCTTCGGAAGTACTTTCTTGTCTCAACATTTGTTGCTGTTTGTTTTGTAGGACTTTTACTGCTGTGGGTGTGGATCCTGCTATCATGGGTGTTGGCCCGGCTGTTGCAATTCCAGCCGCTGTCAAGGCTGCTGGGCTTGAACTGAATGATATCGATCTTTTTGAGATAAATGAGGTACCATATTTTTCTATCACAAATTGAGGCTTGAAGTTTGGACCTTTTAGGCACATGTTGGCTTGGACTGACGCACAACCTAACCTACAGGCATTTGCATCCCAATTTGTGTATTGTCGTAACAAGCTGGGGCTTGATCCAGAAAAGATCAATGTTAATGGCGGAGCAATTGCCATTGGACATCCACTGGGTACAACAGGTATGTTTCTGACACGAATCTCTATTAGCCAACACCTAACCAACACCTAAAAATTTAAGATCCTGATGAGTTATAGATTCGTTTCTTCTTTGTGTTCTTTAACGACGATTAAATCATTAGCAAATGATAACGGTTACATGGCAGGGAGATTTAGCATTAGATTGTCACAGATCTCACCTTAAAATCTTTCTATCTTCTTCTGTAGGCGCTCGCTGCGTCGCTACATTGTTGCATGAGATGAAACGCCGTGGCAAAGACTGTCGTTTTGGAGTGATATCAATGTGCATAGGTACTCTCTCTCCCTCTCCCTCTCCCTCCTCTTTACCATTGTGGAGTTACAGTCCGATGACGACGACGCGATGGATGATTAATTCTTGAAACTGCAAAATTGCAGGCACTGGAATGGGAGCTGCAGCTGTGTTCGAGAGGGGTGATTGTGTTGATGAGCTTTGCAATGCTAAGAAAGTTGAAGGAATAAATCTTCTGTCTAAGGATGCTCGTTAGAACAAGTTTCAATACTCAATAGTGTGAGACAAGGAAATCGATAAGAAGGATACAGTTTTATGGAGATTTGATTATCTGTTTGCTTTCCACCATCTTTGTTTCCATTTTGGATTAATTCTATTGTCTTTTGATTTGTTTCCATAAAGGTTTGAAGTTAGTCCTTTGTTATGGAGTGTCGTCCGAACTACTTGATCCTAAAACAAGTAGTCATTTGGTTTGAATTCAACAGATTGAATGGATTTTTGGATGTTTATGATCCTAAAACTGATGTAACTCGAAGCTATCTTGTTTCATTAGTCTCATTCAATTGTTGTTGGGTTCAAATTGTTGTTGGGTTCAAAATGTCGTGAGAGCTGTGAAATTTCATCGTGAGACATGATTATGTTCACTAGGGATTTTATCTTATCAAATTGTTTTAGCGATTGGTATTGTATGTAATAAGTTTAAGAGTTGAAGTTGAGTTTGTGTAGTCCTCCTTCAGAGTAAATGTTGAATGATGGCTTTCTTCAAGGGTGTTTTTTGGGGTTTTATTGATAATCTAACGAAGGTTTAAAGGCGAGTTATCTTTTATATAAAATATCGTACGTTATTTTCATTTTTTTGGGTCAGGTTACCCGTGCTAGTAAGGGCTTGAAGTTTTGTTTTCGAGTTAGTTTTAGATGATACAATGTAACTAACACTTCTCTCAATGTACCGAGTTTTTTTAAGTTTTAGTAGATTCACTTTCTACTTACGTACTCGAATGGTAAGTCTTTTTTAAGCTTAAATCATAGCTCTTATGAGAACCTGGTTTATCATAACTCTTTCGTATGCAAGTAAATTATGATTATTCAGTTTGTTCTTATATTAGACTAGTGTTTTTATCCTTCTTTTGTTGTTCATGATCTAGATTGAATGCTTTAGTTGTATCTTTGATGTTGAGATAAATTATGTTCGTTGATATGTGTTGAGATAGATTATGTTCGTTGATAGGTATGTCAAGTGGTGGTAATCGTAAACACTCTTGTTTGATGATGGTTGTAAACGCTCTGTTTGGTGATAATCATAAACGTTCAACCTGGTTTGATACGTAGCTACCAAGTGGCCTTATCCTCCAACGTTATGATACAATAGGTATTGTAGACGACTTCTTTATGTCAAATAGCTCTTGGTGTTGGTTGTGTAGTTATTGGGTCGAGGTTAGGATGGAGGATCGGGCTCGTGTGTTTTATAACTAAGTGCTTGGAAACTAGTTTGTCTTAAGAATCGTTTGATTCCCCGAGTTCTAAATAGTTTGATGTCGTATCTTCTAAGTCATGCAATAATTTGAATTTCAAAAAATTTGGAGACTCATAAAAGGAAAAGAAATTAATTTATTATCTAATGGTATTGTAAATTTTCCATTCAAATTCCTTCCACGTCATTGAATTTCAAACAAAGAAGAAATTACATTGGAATCTCAAGCTGATGTGGCAAGTTTCAGCTTGACAACAAGTTGACATGGCATAATAACTTGGTAAAAAAGAAAGCTGACATGGCATTCAAAAAAGGACAAGAAATTCACCCCTTCCCGTCGCCGGTTCCTCTCCCTCCCTTCCCTCACCGTCAACTCCGCCGCACGGCGCGCAGATCCAACGTTCAAAAACCTAGTAGATGAGAAGCTTTGAACCGCGGCGGAGCTTTGGGGGCGGCAGCCATGGCAGCTTGGAACTCGAGCCGCTTCGATTCGTAAGCCCTAGAAGCCTCTTCAGCAGTATTATAAGTCCCGAGCCAAATTCGAGCTCTTTTGAAAGGGTCTCGAATTTCGGCAGCCCATTTCCCCCACTTTCTCTGCCTCACGCCTCTGTATCGGCAAGCCGTTCTCCCGGTCGGTAGGGTTTTCGACAAAACCCTAATATTCCGTCGCTGATGAGCCTTTCCGCCATTACTACCTCCTCGGGCAGAGCTCTGAGAGGCTTCATCATCAATTGATTTCGAGGAGCGAGAAGGAAAGACGGGAAAGTGGATTTCTCGCACTATGCGTTTCGATTTCGAAGACTTTGCTTCGTCTCTTTCGTTTTCGCTGGAAGATGAATCGGTTCCATCCGGATCGTTGCAAATTACGCGGAGTTTTCGACTCATTCTTCTGTTCTTCGAAGGAATTTGAACGCAATTTGGAATCCTTTTCCCCCAAAAACTTTTTTGAATCGTCGGAGTAAAATACTGGAAGGTCTGACAATTGTGAGGGAAAAAATTGTAGAATATTTCCTTTTATATGTCCGCTTAAGCGTTTTCCTTTTCCGCTTCCTTTTTCGTTTTCATAAATATTTTCAAACTTATCTCTTAAAATTCATGAATTAAACTGACTTTTGAAAAATGTATTTTCAGTTTCAATGTGTTTAAAACTCACACTTTAATACTTTAAACAATTATTTTTGTATTTTACTCTTAATTATATATTCTTTAAATTTTCAAAAGTACTATTTTCTTTTAATACAAAAACACTTACTGGTTATCATTCAATAATTTTTATTTTTTCCAAGGTGTATAAAATATAAATTGTGTTTAAAAAGTATTGTTTTTCAAAGTTACTCAAAATACGTTATAAAAAGATTTTTTATTTTAAATAGTGTATATGGTATTGTTTTAATTATATACCATAAAATGTTCTTGGAACTAAATGAATAACAAGCTATTTATTAGGTAAAAAAGTGAATTTGACACAAATGATCGTTACAAATTACGCTTAATGAATATTTAAAATTTGGGTAAACTTTGTGCGAAAACTAATCGGATCATGATGAAAAAATTTAAATTTCCAACTACGAATGGATAGAATTGAGAATTATATAAGTACAGAGGCTAACTATCTATTTGGTTTCAAATACGAGCATAATTCAGCTGACATAAAATACATATCATTGTTTAAATCCTCCCTTCCACCTAAACAGTGTTTCTTTAATAGAGGGGAAAGAAAACAAGCATAAATTTCAAAAACAAAACCGATATAAACCATGGTAGTACATTCATTCCGAATAAAGTTTACTAGGGAGATGATGGTAAAAGTTGCAGTTTTACATGAATGGTTAATTGCACTATGCATAGTCTTCCTGTTAAATTTTGTGCAGCCCAAGCAACTAAACTATATGGCCACCAATATATTTCACAGGTTTGGTATAATAATTAGCTTTTCCTGCTCAATGGCAATGCCTTAACTTATAAAGTATAAGAACCTGTCAATACATACTATGAATCTTCACCATGCCCACTCCTCATTCAGGCTCAGGCTGGGAAGCTTTCTTCGTTCCCCAATGGAGAATTGCACCTTTGAAGTCTTACGCTTCCGACCGAGAGTTCAAGCACAAAATATTCTAACAGGCTATACGACGAGACGAAGGGAAAATTAGAGAAAATACACGACGAGAGCATCATTTTATGACGACCATCGTCGTCCAGGAAAAAGTCTTTAGGACTTTTCTAACATTGCTTAACAATGTGCAGCAAAAAGAAAACCCAACTTAGGCCTCGTCTCCACAGTATGGAAACATCTGTTACATTCTCATCCAAAATGTAGAAAATAAAATGAAAATAATAGATCTGATTTACCTTGGTTCCACAAAAGAGTATGAGTGTGTGTGCTGATTTGTAATAGGCCTGAAATCGCCGTTAATATCAGGTGATTGACGACTTACAAACCGGGCATGACGTTCGCCTCTGTAGCCATGGATCAATACACTGAAACAGCAAACAGAAAGAGAAGAGGTTAGTGATTATGGCTTGAAATGGAGAACGGTGCTTCTTTATTAAAGCATGCATACATCTTTATGAAATTTGTGTAAGCAAGGTAGATGGCGAATGACATCTCCGATGGCTGGCGTATCGAGACAAATAGCACAAGGGTCTTCCATGCTGTCAGTCTGAGAAGGACAGGAGACAAATGGTCAAGGGCAGGCTAAACCAGCAGATCTGGTGGTCCGGAGAATGAGTTTTTGATCAACAAAAGAAAATACAACTGAAACCAGGATGCAGAACCACCACCTACCTGTACTGTAGATTGTGGCAAACTATTAATCCGGTTAGTCGATGCACCAGCATGGCGGTGATTGTTCTCGTCAAGGGATAGCAGCATTTCATAATCGTTCCTGATAGAAAGAATGAAGAAAAAGAATGTCACATATCTAAAACAACTGAACAAAGGGGTTTCTTATCCAACAAACAACCTAAGTTTGAACTTATTTCCAGATCATTTGTAATCAAAATTAATGGGTCGCCTAAATTTATACAACTTCGCATTAGTTCAGACATGACCTTCCACTTCCACCTTTGACTTAAAATCTTTTACCTCGGCCCATTATTGCCAATAGCTAAAGTTTCATATTTGAGAATCAGTTCCACATGTATATAGTTTCACTACTCAGACCCAGGCCAATTGCTTTAAGTTTTCATTCTCTCATTTTATCACCTGATGACTAAGATTTCAGTCTCTATCCAAGCATACTCTTTATTTAACTGAAACGAGAAATAAAATGTCAATCCTTTCTCCATGATATAATAAATTAAGTGCTTAAACGATCATGTCTTTTAAATCACCAATCTAACCCAAAAGCTTAAGTTGATGGGTTAGGATAAAATTTTTTTATCAATACTTCAACATTCCCTCACTTGTGACCTTAAACAGTTGTAAAAGACCCAACAAGTGGAAAACAATGTTAATGAGGAAGAAATGATATTAGAAGATTCGAACACAGAACCTCCTACTTAATACCATGATTTAACAGTGTCACTATTATTATCTTGCAACAAGTTTGCAATTAACTGAAAACATTAGCTGAAGTTATAAATTGTTTTCAAATAGGTTGAAATCTTACTCGTTGAAATCACGCCGGCTGTGCAAGATGTCCCTATTCATTCTTGCATCTTCCATTTCTCCAACCGCAGCCTCCAGAGCTTCCAATATATCAAGTCTCTGTATTAAAAGAAAGTTACCAGGGTTTAGATATGGTAAAGGATAAACTATCTCATTACAAACAATCATAGGCGAGATACAGTCATCATACCATCAAGAATCTATTTCATATATCTTGTCCATATAACAGAAAAAAAAGTAGCTGGTTAACCTAGCACCAAAGAATGAATCGAGCAATTACCATATCCAAATCCATATGCACAGGAAAATTAACATTCCTTTGTCTAGTTGACACTCTATGAGAGCCACCAAAAAATTGATTCCTCATCTGTGCCATACGTGTAGAGTGGGTTACTCGAGTCCGTGTTATATTAGAAGAGTTTTGTGAAGATTGAGATCGAGTTCGTCTATTCGCCTGTGCTACCAGTGAGCCCCTCTGACTCTGAACAAAGGAACCAATCAACTTTTAGATAGAAGATGGATACGAATTCAAGAATATCTTTTACCAGGCACATTGTAAATTTGAAAAAACAAAGATAATTAACTAAGGATCAAACTATTTTAGGAAAACATGTTAGCCATCTTTCCACCAAATCTACGAAAAAAATGCATGTAGGAGAATGCTCGACAGAAATTAGCCAAAGCTATGCCAATGACATTCTAACCCTAGCTTTGTGGACATAGATTAACATTGTGGGGAAACATGGGTAATAAGTTTTCAACTTTAAAGGAAAAGAAGTAGAGAGGGAGACAGAAAGAATTTCACTTGCATAGGTGATTACACATCCAAAATGAATTTGCAAACATAATCTCTGTAATATCAAATTGAAGAATTGAATAATTTAAGACGGCAATGTTTCCAAAGACCAAAGATGTTGCAATCACAGGAAGAAAAAAAAAAGACAGTCAAAAGGATATAATACACTGTAAGTCTGGCGGGAGGGTGCAAAATGTCCATGCTCCACCTGCTGCAGTGCCATAGCTAAATGTTCATCAATCTGCCAGCAGAAACATAAAACTTATGAAAATTAAGAATACCTTATTAGTAAGTTACTGATTAAGCATGGATAAGCACGGCTTAAATAAGAATTAACCACCTCTTCTCCTCCAATAGGGATCTCCTGATATAGTTGCTCCTGAAGTTCACGAGCCAACATCTCATCAGCTTCAAGTTGTCTTGCCCTAGCATCTGAGGTGTTATCATTTAAGCTGCCAACATTCTGGGAGACAGGGTGTCTCATTTCAGGTGACAACTCATCAACCTCAATAACTTCATTCAAACTATCACGAATTCTTCGACTCTGGAGTCTAGTTGACCTTGAGTTTGAAGACTCCTCAGACGTACCAAGGTACACGACATCTGGAATGGGGCATGAAGTATTAATTTGTGAAGTTGATCCATGTTTCCTTTGTTTTTTGTTTAGTTTGCTTTCAACATGCATCGGTACAATAGTTTGTTCTATTTTGGGTACAATGCTGGAAGCCCTTTGAGATGTATCACCATTTCCTGCACAATCAGTTTCTGCTACATGTTCTTGCCCACTAGGGATTTGTCTCTCCATGAAAATTTCAGTTTTTCCATTAGAAAACCTTCCAACGTTATCTATCTTCTTAAAAGAACTCCCAGATGGATTAGACAAGGCAATCCCTTTCCTTGAATGATTATGTGTTCTTCTCCAAACACCTACTTCTTCAAAACATTCAGATGTACCTAATCTGGACGTTCGGGCTGGATTAGCTCCAACAGCCTTTTCCGTGTCACTGAAAGCAAATAAGATATCAGAACAAATTTCTTTTGAAGGCTGCAACCATACAAGAAAAATTGAAGCTGAGCTTTAGTGTGTGTTGACATCAATAACTGAAGTTGTTAAATGTTGTTACATTTTAACCGATATTCAGATAAGGTTCAATTTCCAACAAAATTCAGTTGTTGTAAATCCAATAAAACAATTACCATGCAGTTTTCTATACCTGCAAGAGTGGTCATAAAGTAGTGTCAACCAAACATTCATGACAAGTAGTCTCTTGCATGGAAACATGGAATAGACCAGCATGATCTACCAATGCCGAACTATTGCACTACAGTGTACATTGTAGCAAAGAGTCAAATCTATATGATTCAAAATCACTGGTTCAGTGGAACTAAGAACTTTCCACAGGCCAAATGAAAATGAAGAACACCCAAAGAAAACATGCAACAACTTTGAGAAAGTGAGTAGCTTAACAAGAATTCTATGGAAGACGTCGGGATACTATAAAATACTAACATTGAAAATAGCTTGATTCAAGGTGTCCACAAAATTATTTTGTGATGCAACTGTCAGGTTGTTTAAAGGACATAGGAAGTTTTAAAAACAATTGGCAATATTTGTAAGATAAATAACCTGTCTAACATCCTAAGGTCAATGATAAAACAAAGATTCCCCTCCTAGGTTCACCCTTTTCAATAGAGGGAAGGGGTTCCACAGAGAAGAAAGTATGAGGATTACGAAAGAAAGTTAAGCGTTAAGCATCGATAAAGAATTTTAATAGCTAAAAACGTATGAGAACCTCAAAAGAACCACCAAGCATGAGCAAGAGCATGCAAAAATATAAATAAACTCACAAGAGGAAAATTTCAGTTGCCAATACCTCATAGGCAGCCAACAACAACAGAATATAAGCAGCAAAACACGAGTTCAGCATTATGTCAACACTGACTAAAAACTTTCAATCTTTGCAAAAGCATAGCATGAGGATGATCTTTCGTTACCTGCTAGAAGCAGAAATAACTCTGACATAATCATTATCATGTGATACAGAAGGCTGACGCATAATCCCCTTTCCCTTATCTTTGCTACTACGATTGTCTTCAGCAACTATATCATTTATATCTATCGGACAAGATGGACTGTTTGATGGCATGTTCCTCAAATTGTTCTCATCAACAGCTCTAGAACTCTTTTCACACTGCTCAGATAAATTCTTTGCTCTTATTGTAACATTATGAGGTGAGATACAACCATTCCGTACCAACCTCTTGTGCCCAGTAGCTCTAGGGGAGCTAGCAAACTGACGATGACCCAAAACTTGCTTCTCATGTCGAGTATTAGTGTTATTGGATTTTTCAACTCCCTTTCTATGAATCATGGATAAACCAACATCTTGGAATGATTCCTCAACAACCTTTTCCTTCCCTTTAATGTTCATGTTGGGTTTCTTTGGAGAAATTGGTATGTAACGTGCAGACTGTTCATTTGATGTGTTTTCAATCTTACAGTCCTTAGACACATTACGATTAAACGTTTGAGGATTATACTTAAGATCATGTTCTCTTATTTGTGGACTGGTGGTATTTTCTTGACAAGGTGGTGGTTTGGAAGGAGAGTCAACAGATATAGTTATCCCTTTATCCAAGCGACGAGGGCAAATAAAACGTTTCGGCCCCTGATATGAATATTTTTCCCTTCCACCTTTTCTAAGTAACAGATTATTTTTCAATGCTGAATCATCTCCCGGTGAAAGAACAATGGTGTTTCTATGACCCTTGAAATTCTCACCAGGAATATTTTTGGAACTACTATCTAATCTCAACTCATCCACATTTTCACTGACAAGCACCCCCAGGCCCTTCATGCCATTCATCCCCTTTTCTGTCATGAAATCAGGGTTTCTTAAACGATTAGATAAAGATGAATCAGTCTCAGTTTGAACAAAATGTCCACCATTACTTTGTCTGGCAGCTAACCGATCAGGTGTATCGGGAACATCCATGATCCATTCAGTCTCCATCTCCTTCATACTCTGCATTGAGGGTAAAAGATCAACTCCCAGTAGATTATAGTACCACCCAACTAGGACACTCAAAAAGGGACAATTGGGAATTAAATGGTAACTAAGTGAATATTAACAGAGAAAAAGGAAATATGAGCGGTGAAACCGAGTTGACAGTCAGTGGTAGATTGTCCAAATAAAACACTAAAATCTGGATTTATTAACAAAAAAAAAGACAACAGGAAGAATTCAAATGAAATTCATGAACCAAGAGAAGACTAGAAAAAATTTTACATACATTAACAAGATATGCAAATATCCAGCATCAACACATTGTCTAGAGCACGGGATTTTTTTTACCGTTTAGCCCCCCCCCCCCCCCCCAAAAAAAAAAAAAAAAATCGTAATAATAGGCAAATATCCAGCATCAACACAAGAAATCCATCCATCTCCTACTCCTTTTTCCTATGGCAGATAAAACCGACCACAAAATGCACAGAAGAAATCGATTTTCATTCAACTACGAGAATTCAAATGCATATAATGAAAGAAATCATACAATGAAAGCATGTTTCGTAATGCACAATGGGTAGACAACAACATCCTACAAGTACACCAGCTCTTTCCATGTGTGTAATGGTCTAATCGCTTCTCAAGAACCAACTGATTCGGCAAGACCTTGAACTTAATCGGAGCCAAAATAATTATAAAACTAAACGTTCTGATAATCTAAAGGGCGAATCGAATACATTGTAAATAATTTTCAGAACATACGTTAATGTAAGGAGAAACAAAAAACGACACAAAAGAAACCTCTCACAAAATAAACCTAAAAATGCAATGCTCAAACAAAATAAATGATCAACCTCGGCGTGTTTCTCGTTCAAATCCAAGCAAGCGAGAAGGCCACGGGTTGAATTCAGGTACGACGGAGAAGACGATGGTGAGGCCATCCAATCACCTCCATTCTCTTTCTTCCCTTCTGTAAACCCACCGTCTGTGTGCTCCCTGGTGCGAACCGGGTCGGGTCGCATCGGATATTTGAATATGGGCCCAGATAATATTGAGGTCCAAAAAAGCAACCTTAGCTCAGTTAAAACACTTCTGGCTTTCATTTCATTTCGGTCCAAATTTCCGTCGCTATATTTTCATACATGTAAATATGCATTTTTAATAAAAATTAATTGCAAACAAGTTGTTTAAAAAAAAAAAAAAAAAAATTCCTAAACTTTTTTTGCAACGCTAATATTTTTTAAATTCCAATAATTTAATATAATTTTAAATTTGTTGCAACAGACCCTCGGTGGAATAAACATGTTTGTGAAAATACAGACAAAATGATCCTATGAAACTTTACCATCTCTCGAATTGGCTTAAAGCCTTTCTCGCGCAATTTAGTTGGAGGGCGAAGAAGGCCCCCTTGAACCATCAATGAGGTGCCACTCTAGAAGAGCTCGAACTTTAATATGTGTCAGCACCTACGAGCCAGTGACTATCCATTGAATTAGTTGGAGAGCGAAGAATCTCAAGCCATCAACAAAATACCACTCTAGAAGAGCTCGAACTCTAATTTGTGTCAGCACCTACAAGCCACTGACAGTCTCAAATAGACAATTTCATAAATACCACTCTAAAAGAGCTTGAACTCTAATTTATGTCAGCACCTACGAGCCAATGACAGTCCTATGAAACATAGACCTTCCTAAAAATAACGAATGTATGCACAGATTTCTCAAAATTATGCTCAAATTTCAACTTTACAATTTGCCTTTATGATTAATAAATAAATCTGATCTCTAATCCGTTAATTAATCCACGTATAATACAGAAATATAACGTTACTAAATTAAACATAAACTGTAAAGTTATCGCTTGAAAAATTCATAAATTTCATTGCATGTACATACAAAATGATCAAAATTGTACTTGTAGATAAAAATGTAATTAATATTATAAAATTAAATGGATAAGCTTTTTTTTTTTTTTTTTTTGAAGAAATAATTTTAAATGACTTGCAACAAAATGGTGAAGAAAACAATAAGTGGATGTCTTAGAAATCTGGGAAAGAAAAAAAAAAAAAAACTGGACTGGATGTGAAGAGAACAATGAGAGAAAAAAAATGGATGTGGTCTCAGGGACTGGATTTGGGGTATAACTCTTAAATGTGAACTAGAGAAAGATCTCTAACTGCAGCCATAAGGTTCGTCGTCCTACTCGTCTGTCACACACCCTCTCGATGCTGCTTGCACGTTCTTGATGTACTGAAAACGAAGAACAATTTCGATTGAAGTTTTGTTTTCTTTTATAAAAAATAAGGAGAAGCAGTTTTAGACGAGAATCGTAGAGATGGTAAGACACGAACCTTGTGGAGAACGCCTCTGGTAGCCTTGTATGCAGGTCGAATCCAGTTCTTTCTTCGTTCTTCCATCTCTTGATCGGATAATTGAACGTCGATTCTCCGATTCTGGACATCGACATTGATGATATCGCCATTTTGAACCAACCCGATTGGACCACCTTCCTGGAAAATGGATACAGAAGAAGCACTTAATCATTGTTTGATCAGAGAGAAGGCATAAGGACAGGAGGAAGAAGAGAGATCGCATTCTTAGTCTAAGCCTAAGGACAGGAGGAAGAAGATTTCTTCCTCTGAACTCTCACTAAGCTTCTACTGTTTGAATGAAGTTCAAGAATTCAACAAAAGAGAGAAACAAAACACACCACTGCTTCGGGGCATATGTGACCGACGACGAAGCCATGTGAACCTCCAGAGAACCTACCATCGGTAAGCAATGCCACTTCCTGTAGATGTCAATGGCAGTGTAAAGATGAATTTGACTTTAAAGGGGATGTCATCGTCTTCGTAACCAACACGTGACTTTGACAGCAATGCTTTACAAATCAACAAAAATCTAACATGAGTTTAGAGTTCAAACACCATACCTTCCCCAGACCTGCACCCATTATTGCACTAGTTGGTGTTAACATTTCCGGCATACCTGGTCCCCCTTTAGGGCCTTCGCCCCTAATGATCACTGTTCGTCCCTATGTAATTAAACAATTTGATTTCAATTACAACATACCAAAAAAAAACACGAGTACGTATGTACGTATATGTGCATGTGTGTTATGTATTTAAATGTGCATGGAGTACTTGTTCAACTTTAGGCTCCTTGGTTTCAGGGATAAAAACCTGAAACCAAGGAGCCTAAAGTTTATATTTGGATGGTCTAATCAAATGGGTATAAAAACCATAGATTTATATAACCTATCATTAGTACTAGTATGTAATTATTTAAAATGAACTTATGTAGCATGTGGAATTTGCAACCTGTAACTAAGAATTGCATGCAGATATCAATTAGATTATTAGGCTAAGATATAGGGATAAAGTCATCAGTACCTTAAAACTCGAAGGGTCCTCTGTTATAGCTGCAATCATCGCTTCTTCCCCTTCAAAAACAAGGGCAGGACCTACAAAACAGATTTATTTTAGGTAGAATGATTTATTTTCAGAGAATTTATTTTCATTCTTAGCAATATCTTGTAAGTTATAAGAATTTGGGTCAAAAGTTCAAAAAAGGAGAAACTCGCTATACAGATAACTACGTCTTTTCTGCCTTGTCACTTTAACCCCAAGGTTGTCTTTTCTGGCTTTGGCCTTTTGAATGAAACCTTCGTATCTCATCCCAAAAAAAAAAAAAAAAAA
>NW_019268553.1:1555315-1595364 GCF_002738365.1 Cucurbita moschata | reverse complement strand
AAAAAAAAAAAAAAAAAAAACAGAAAAAGAAAGAAAGATGAACTTCTTTTAAGAATTTGAGTAGTGATTCATCTGTAACACCGACTCTCTACCAACCAGAGACACGGGCATTAGACAGTGACACGGAGGCACGAAGATGTACGGTCTGATAAATGATGAGATTCAGAACCACAATTCGAGGGTGAAGCAGTTGTTTATGAAAAGTTCGTTGTTTCCTCATTTTTTTAAAAAGCAAAGATGCTCACAGTATTTTTTTTTTTTTTTTTAATCAAAATTTTAACTGTGAATAACGTTTTTGGTTCATAAAGCATCTCGAAAGCTCAGTAAATGGTACCAGAGAAATATAGCCCCTCCTTGCCAGTAATCTTAGCCACCGAACCCTCGGGAGAAAGGTTTCCATATAATATTTGAAGGTGCCCTGTTTCCTTGATGGGATTGTCCAAGCTTCTGATAACATCCTGCATTCAAAGAATAAAAGGTAGTTATAAAGTGTTCCTTCAGATTTTCACCTCTATTGTAGCCAACATACCTGCCCTTCAGATAGAGGTAGGAAAAGCTTAGCATTTTCGGCCAGAGTCTTTCCCGTGACTGAAAACAAAAAATAACATCACCAATGGAAATAGAAGTTAAACTGCAAATGCCATCGACGTGTTTGCTAAAACATACCAGTCATACAATCTCCATCTAAAAGTTCGTTCTCCAACAGATAGCGAATGACTGCAGGTGTTCCTCCAATCTATCAAAACAAATATTCAATACTTATCAAGAAGCATGATGGTAAACTTGTTGCACCCGTACATACTACAGTAAACCATAAGCACTAATGGTAGCATTTTATATGACTGGCAATGAGATGAAAATAAACTCCAGACCTTGTGAATGTCCTCCATTACATATTTTCCACTAGGCTTAAGATCGGCAAGGAAGGGAACCCGATCGCTAACCTTCTGAAAATCATCAAGGGTTAAATCCAAACCGACAGACCTGCCAAGAATCATTACATTAGCCCACAAAGATATCTATAGTAAAAGGAGTAGAAAGTCGAGGAACAATTTTACATCAAGCTCTCCTCACCTTGCTATAGCAATCAAGTGTAGCACTGCATTAGTGGAACCACCCAAAGCCATAACAACAACCATTGCATTTCGTAGTGATTTTTCCGTAATAATATCCCGTGGTTTCAAATCCATCTTCAATAGATCCAGAAGATAATTTCCAGCTAAACGGCACTCGTCCAACTTTAGTGGATCCTCAGCAGGTGTTGACGAGCTTTAGGAAACATGAATCAGATAAGAAATAGGATAAATCTTGAGAATATCCTTCCTACGAACTAATGTTGTGGACTGGAGATATAGCCTACCTGTAAGGAAGAGACATGCCCATGGTTTCAATAGCAGAAGCCATTGTATTAGCTGTATACATACCACCACAAGCCCCAGCCCCTGGGCAGGAGTTGCGGACAACACTCTTCCTCTGCTCATCACTTATTGACCCGCTAACATATTCTCCATATACCTAAGTACCATAATTAAAAGATGTTAAATGGAAACTTAAAATTTGGAAGAACAAATTTGACGAACACAGTCATTAAGATTTTTTTAAACAGGCATCAACATATACAGCTCGATATCACATACAAACAAATTCAAATGACCTACTTTCTACTTTCTTAAATTTCTTAAAA
Source organism: Cucurbita moschata (assembly GCF_002738365.1). Classification (NCBI taxonomy): domain Eukaryota; kingdom Viridiplantae; phylum Streptophyta; class Magnoliopsida; order Cucurbitales; family Cucurbitaceae; genus Cucurbita; species Cucurbita moschata. Next base: position 1,593,680 of record NW_019268553.1, on the reverse strand, counting down.
ATGTCAAATGACCTACTTTCTATTTTTGTAAATTTCTTAAAGATGTCAAATGACCATGCTCCATATTCTTTTTTGTTCTTATATATATGCATGCAAACTTTTATAAAGTACTAATTCCAGCAGTTGCATGCTTATGCAGACCCAGAGAAATCGTCCCTGAAAGAATGTTATGTTCATGCATTTGACATATACATAACGAGCTTTTAATGCATAAATAACTTAATATGTTAAAATAAATAAATTTTAAGATTTTTAAATGAAATAACTAAAAAATGAAAACTTCTCATACTTTGCCTTTAATATGCACGTACCTGAAATGCAGACACTATGTCGTATGTATTGCCTTGAAAATGACCGGGCTGCAAAAGAAAAGACGACAGAAAAGAATGTAAAATTACAAACAACTTCAGAAATTTGCACTAATTAGCATGAATTCAAATGAGGACAAAATACGAGTGTCTAAGTGAAAGTATGAGGATGGTAAACATGCAGCTATTAGCAACAAACAGAGTAATGATTCTTTAAAATGTGAAGGCTCTGAAACTGATCATCTTCTGTAGTTCTACTCTGATAAAGATGGTGAGAAAAAAAATGTAATGAATCGAAGATACGAATTGAACACATTCCATTGTGCTAAATTAAATACAGACCATTTACAAGTGAATAATTTTTAGCAAAGTTTTAGAAAGAAGACACAACACCAGCTTCATGATAAACATGAGAATCAATTGAAAGATTATATTCAAGTCCTGGATATGAGCAAAATCCAAGTCCCAAACCTTGATGGTTCCACCATAAACCATAATACTTGGCCGATTCAGCCTACCCATCGCCATTATTGTTCCCGGCATCTGTAGAATAGCCAGTTATCAGTACACAGTTGTAATGTGGAAAAAGAAACTTCTAGTGCTTTTCACGGAGATTTTTTCTCTTTTCTTTGTAACTTGACTTCTAAATTTTCATGCAAAAAAAGGTGAAGTAAAACAACCTGCTGGTTAATCAGAAAAAGAAAAAAAAGAAATGAAGCCGGTGCCCACACAAGATCACACCCGGTTTAGTAAGGTCAGTTTTACAGACATGTAACCATATTTCTCCAAGGATTTTTCTTTACCTCCTAGATCAAACTCAATGATTGTCGATAAAGATCTAATATATAACATTCTTGTGATATTAAAATCATGTTTATTTCCTAACATCGTTCGATGTCAAAATTTAACAAATAGAGGTTAATCGATCGGGAATGGCACAAGGAAAACAGAGAAATGGAAAGGGGAAAAAGCAATTCAAATTTCAAAACCAGTTCGCAAATATGAGTAAGCAAGATGAAAAAGAGGATCAGATTCTGTGCCAAAAATAGCTGGAAATGGGAAGAAAATGAACGAAAACTCACATTCTTATCACATCCAGGGATGGAGATATTTCCGTCGTACCACTGAGCACTCATAACAGTCTCAATGCTATCGGCAATCAAGTCCCTCGACTGCAAGCTATAGCACATGCCTCTAGTCCCCATGGAAATGGCATCACTAACGCCAATCGTATTGAACCTAAAGCCAACCATGCCGGCCGCATTAACCCCATATTTGACAGCCTCGGAGAGCTTCAACAAGTGCATATTGCATGTATTGCCCTCATACCATACCGACGAAATCCCAATCTGAGGCTTCTTGAGATCGTCATCGGAAAGACCAACGCCGTGTAGAATCGCCTGAGAGCCACCCTGGGACTTCGGCTCGGTAACGCGAGAGCTGTACTTGTTAAGCTTTTGAGCGCCAGGGGAACTGGGAGACGAAGAGTCTACGGACACCGGCGGCGGCGGCGATGGCGTAGTGACATTAGAAGTCGAGGCTCTGACAAAGCGGAAACGACTTCGTCGGACATTGGTGTGGACAGGTGGTCTGACTGTGGTGAACGGGATGGCGCGTGGAGACGGAGCTATGATCGCCGATTGCATTTTGGCGCCGGAAAAGGACGGCAGCGGCAGCGGCAGCGGCAGAATCAGGGTTTAAGAAGGCTGCGGCTACAAGGCTAGATAGCAACAGGGAGGCAGGAGAATACTCGTTCGAGAACAATAAGAAGAGTCCTGACATCGAATCTTATTAGTAAACGATCCCATCTTGGCTCTGTGAGCGGTTTCTTTTCTTTTCTTTTTCTTTTTTTTTTTTTATTATTCCTTCTTTTTCTAACAATTAACTTGTTTTTAATTTAATTAATCAACTATTAAATATTAAACTTTTACATTTAAGTTCTTAAATAAAATATCTTGAATTTGTTGTAATTTAACCCCTTTTTTGGGTTAATTTATGTAAAATACCTATATTAAGGTTAATTTTTAATTTTACCTATCAATTTTAAATATTGATTACTATTCTTTTAATTAAAATTTATATTAATAAATAATTAGTAATACATTTTAATTATTTTATTAATTATCGTGCATTTTATTTCATTAAAAATATTTTCATTTTGATTAAAGATATATAAAAATATAAATTATTAGATAAGACCTAAATTATCATTTTAAAAAATAAAAAATATTTTTTTTTAAACAAAACAATGGGACAAATACAGTGTCGTTTGTGTCCCACACGCACCAATGGTGAGAAAGGACAAAAAAAATTCCAACTTATCCGTAGTTTCCTTTTTTAAAGCATTAATATTTTGAGACTTATTCTCTATTTAGTTCACATTAGACTTATTTCATTTAATTCACATGGGTATATTATTTATTATGTACTTATTGCATTTTTATCTTATTCAATATACATAATTAAAACATTACAATATTAATTAAAAGATTCGATAAATATTATATTCGGGACAATAAAAACGAATAATTTTAACAATAATAATAAATAAAAAACTATTCAATTATATAGTTTAATTTTATACTTAATGAGTCAATGAAAAAATAATATTTTGAGACTTATTCTATTTAGTTCACATGGGAACAATTTTATTTATTTAATTTAATACCTATTATTCACATGTAGTTATTGTATTCTTATTTTACTCTATATGTATACATAATTTAAAATATTATAATATTAACTAAAATGATTTGATGAATATTACTATTTAAATTCGTGTTTGGACAATTTTATTCGAATAATTTTAAAAATATCATTAAAAAATTTATTTTATTATATAATTTAATTTTATATTTAATGAGTTAGTGAGAAATTAGGTAATTTCCCGCCCTATAATTTTTTAGTATTAAATATGTTAATTAATCAATGGGGTTTTTGTAATTATTAGTATTAAATACGTTAATTAATCAATGGAATAATTATTAGGTGCACCTTTAAGATTTATGTATTTATAATGATATCGGGTTTGGGGCTTGAGCCCAAGACCCATGTGCCTCTACGAGTGGTTCGAAATGGATGGAACACTCGTGAGGGTGGTCTGGATGTCCCACTTGACATCAAAGTCCCATTCGAAAAATAAAATAAATGTTAATTGCGTTCAAATTTAAATATCCAATCGAGAATATATTGGTTTCTCGATTGAGTTATAGATATATTTTAGTTTGAGATGAGGTTAATTTTATTTTTTAAAGTTAAAATTCTATTTTGAATAAAAGTTATTATATTTTATTATAAGTCAACCGATCGAAAATAGGGTTTACAATTAAATTCAATTATGCCATTAATATCATTATGAAAATAAATAATATTTATAATATTTAATAAGTACAATTTTTCATTTAATTAAAATAAATGAACAGACAACCAACAAATGGGCTTTTCTCATTGGGCTTTCCTTAGTGGGCCTCTGTCGCTCTACTACGGGTTATTTGTTCAATTATTTATTTATGTTTTATAAATATTATATAAAATATTAAAGAAAAAAGAAATAAATTTTGATCTTTAAAGTGATTAAATCGCAAGTATTGAAACTCTAAATTTTAAATTTCCTCAAATTAAATATTAAAATTTAAAAATTATTACAGTATTTACTTCCAGGTTAAATTAATTTTTTTAAATTGTACAAAAAAAAAACTAAATTAATAAACAAAGCATAATTAGCTGTGACAACTAATTTAGGGTTTAATCACGTTGGATAATCAGGTGACAAATATTCAAATTTTAAAATAAATACAATAATTAAAGTCAATAAAAAATTTAGAGTGGTGCGGATCCAGCCCACTAGCCTTTTATTTTCCGCTCTATTTTTTTCTCCTAAATCACGCGTTTCATTAAATAAATAAATAAATAAACGTTCAAATATATTTGAAACCGTCTTTTTTTTAATAAATAATTTCTTAAATTTTTTAGAATAAAAAGTACTTGAAACCTTCTTTATTAAGCAATCACTAATCAACAAATTAATGCACTAATTCTCATTTTAAAAGTTAAAATTTATTAATTTTTTTTAATTTGTATTTGTTTTTATTTTATAAATGGCACAAAAACAATTATTTAAAAAAATATTAAAATTAAAGAATATTTAAAAAATTAAACAGTAAAAAAAAAAAAAAAAAAAACCTATTAGGGTGTTAAAAGTTTTAGTCTGTTACTAATTTTTGGTAAAATTAATAGAAAATTGAATGGGGAAAGGAGGAAGAAAGAGGGAGTAGAAGTGCAAGTTTGGCTCACATGGCGACTTTCCATTTTGGACAATCTGTGTTCTTCCGGCTTCGTTTTACCCTCCGCTGCTGTGTTCTTATCTCTTAATCTTTCAGTTCGTGAAGGTAAAAATTATCGAGAGATAAAACCCTTGGATTTCAATTTCTTTCGCTTTCTATTATGCATTTGATTTCATTGGATTTTTGAACGCGTTGTTCTCTTTGACAAAACCTCCCCAAATCCCCTTTCATGTACTCTTTTTTCTCCAATTCTATGTTCTTGTAGATCTCGCTGTTTCAATTTTTCTTTGTCTGCCTACCAACCGCTTGCGCGACCATTTTTTTGTTTGTTGTTCGTCTTTTTGATACAAACATTGCTTGGATGGTGGGGTTTTCCTGCTTTTTCCTGTGTTCTTTTCTTGATTCCTTTACATATTTTTATCCATTTCTTTACAGATTCGGCTGCTTTTGATTGTTTTTGTTCTTTTTTTTTTCCCCTCCAATTTATAATTCGTGCTTCACGCACCCACATGCATGTTTTTGGGTTTGTCTGATCTGGATTGGATCACAAGGGTCTTATGTTCTTTTTCTACTTGTAGAGAGAGAAAGAGAGGAGAGAGAGAGAGAGAGAGAGAGAGAGAGGGTGGGGTTTTGGCCCTTTTCCTGCAATCTTGGTCTCTCGAGGGGTCATGGAAGAAGCACACAGGAGGAGGAGGAGAAGGTGAGATTTCTTGAATTGAAGGATATTGCCACTGGTCCATTTGATAAACCTTTCTTCTTTGTTTGATATTGGCGTCAACGTTTTCTATTGGGCTGTCGGTTGGCTTCTCGTGACGGTCTGGTGTAGTCAATTGTGGCTGCTGGAACTCCGGAAAGGGTTCAAGGAATTCTTCTTTTTGTTGGCTAATTATGATCTGGGGGTTATTCTTCATAGTTGAGTCTGCTTCTCCTTAATCATTATGTCCTTGCTCGTGTGCTCCCCTGTGATTCTTGATCTCTGTTGAGTTTTTGAGTTGAATGACTGTTGATTTGAATGTTCTTGAGCCATGGCTGGTATCGATGTTTCGAAGTATGCGCATAGTCCGGTACACAAGGCTGTGGCCACCAGAGATTATACCAATCTCAAGAGAATCTTTGCAGGCCTTCCTCGGCTTTGCAATCCTTCTGAGATTCATACTGAGGCTGCTTCATTGGCTGAGGAAAGCAAGGCTGATGCCATTTCTGCTATGGTTGATTGTCGAGATGTCCCGAATCGGGATACTCCACTGCATTTGGCTGTAAAGCTTGGGGATGAGACTGCTACCGAAATGCTCATGGTTGCAGGGGCAGATTGGAGCTTGCAGAATGAGAATGGTTGGAGTGCACTTCAGGAAGCAATTTGCAGTAGACAAGAAGGGATTGCTATGATAATTGTTCGGCACTACCAGCCTCTGGCTTGGGCGAAATGGTGTCGGAGATTGCCTCGCTTGATTGAGACTATGCGAAGAATGAAGGATTTCTACATGGAAATCACATTCCACTTTGAGAGTTCGGTGATCCCGTTCATATCTAGAATTGCTCCTTCAGATACTTACAAGATCTGGAAAAGAGGTGCTAACTTGAGAGCAGATATGACACTGGCCGGTTTTGATGGATTTAGGATCCAACGTGCCGACCAGAGCGTTCTTTTTCTTGGTGATGGGACTGAGGATGGGAAAGTACCTTCTGGTTCACTCTGTATGGTCTCACACAAGGAGAAGGAGGTAATGAATGCTTTGGACGGTGCTGGTGCTCAAGCAACTGAAGAAGAGATTAGACAAGAAGTGACAGCAATGTCTCGGACTAATATATTTAGACCCGGGATTGACGTCACTCAGGCTGTTCTTTTGCCGCAGCTGACTTGGAGGCGCCAGGAGAAAACCGAATTGGTGGGTGCCTGGAAAGCTAAAGTATACGATATGCATAATGTGGTCGTTAGTATCAAATCCAGGAGGGTCCCTGGGGCAATGACAGATGATGAATTCTTCTCATCATGTAATGAAAATGAAACTGAGAGCGAGGAGTTTGCTGACATTTTAACCGAGGATGAACGAAAGCAACTTGAGAATGCACTTAAATTAGATTCCACTGATTTGGCTTCTTCTGAGAATGGTGACGGGACTATTGCGCATCGGCACAGTTGTGTTGAACAAAGGGAAGTTCCTGTCGAGGATGTAAATGGATGTAGAAATGGAGAGATTCGACCAGAAAAGAAAGGATGGTTCGGTGGATGGAGGAAACGGGATAGCAAAAACGAAGGGCAAAAGAGGATTGCTCCTCCAAGAAGCTCCCTTTCTATCGATGATAAGGTAGGTGATCTTCTAGGGGACTCTCCTACCGAAAATCATAGCAGCATCCCTGTAAGACATTCTGTAGAGATAGTCCCTGAACACCGAAGAGGAAGGGAAACGAGAGCTACCTCTTCGACTTCTGAGAGCAAAAATCGGCATAAGGACGGGAGTCATGAAAACGAGTACAAGAAAGGGTTAAGACCCATTCTTTGGCTCTCTCCGAACTTTCCTCTACAAACTGATGAACTATTGCCATTGCTGGATATTTTAGCTAACAAGGTCAAGGCAGTTCGGCGTTTAAGAGAACTACTTACCACAAAACTCCCACTGGGAACCTTTCCAGTCAAGGTATGGTACTTATTATGTTGAGCTGAATTTTATATTTAATGAAGCAAAACTGGAAGATAGTTTTTCACGTTATTTTTTCTTAATTGTTTGCTTGGTTCTAGTATTCCCTCAATATATAGTTGGGAAGTGAAATTTTGCATATGGCATGCGTAGAGAAGTCTGCTAGCATTGGATCGATCTGAATATTTTAGATTTTACATTCACAAGCCTGCTCTTTTTGCTCGTCTCCCTGTCGATGTGGCGCTTCTAAGTTATTGCCGTTCAAAGCCCGATAATTAAAACTTGTTATCTCTAGCTTTTACGAGTCGATAATGTTTGATTCTGGTGTTACACCTACCTACTGGTCTCAATATCTCAAGTTTCATGGTTCTGAGGCTAGTAAGACTATACATACATACGTACGTACGTAGATAGATATAGATACATAGATATAGACATTGTAATGGCCCAGACCCACCGCTAGCAAATATTGTCGTCTTTGGGCTTTCCCTTTCGGACTTTCTCTCAAGGTTATTAAAATGCGTCTGCTAGGAAGAGGTTTCCACGCCTTTATAAAAGATATCTTGTTCTCCTCCCCAATCGATGTGGGATCTCACAGATATAGATATAGATAGATAGGCTGTGAATTAAGTACTCAATGAGTTATTTTGATCAGTGCTCTTGTGAGTTAGTTATTGAATCATGGCTGGTTAATCTGCACATAGCATTACTCATAGAACGGGAACCGCCTATTTTGGTTTTGATGGCTATGAAGTAATTTCCTTCTGGCATTTGTTGGCTAGATCGAGTAAACTCGTATTTTCATTTTCTTCCTTTCGCGATCGTTAGTTTTAAACATGGTGAAGTTTTTGTTGTTTTTAATGAAAAACCGTGTTCGTTTCGTGCTGGAGGTAGTGAGTAGGATGATTAAGGTGTGTCTGTTGTTTAATTAACTTGAAGTATTAAGGAGGTTGATGCATTTTTCAGTTAGTTATTGATGTTGTAGTTTCTTTACAGGTTGCCATTCCTGTGGTTCCAACGATCAGAGTGATTGTTACCTTCACAAAATATGAAGAACTTCAACCGGTGGACGAGTTCGCGACGCCCCCATCAAGCCCTACAGCTGCAGCAGCAGGCAGGGAGAGCCCTTCCGCCACAAATGCCTCGAGTTCATCTTGGTTTCAGTGGATAAAAGCCCCGTATCAACGCTCGAATTCATCGTCCAGTGTTTCTAGCAGTAGGATAGAAACTCTGGAAGACCCGTTCGCCATCCCCCGTGATTACACCTGGGTTACTGCTGAAGCAAAGAAAAAGAAAATGCAGGAAAAGAACAAAGCAAAGAAAGGGAGAAGTCGCCGTGATTGATCGAATCAAAAGTCGTCACGAGTTCGATTCCCTCGAAGTCGAAACACCGGTGAGAGGCTCATTCAAAACAAAATAGAAGAACAGATACGAGGTAGGAAATAGTTTTTACTCGTTTAAAAATTCATCGATTCGTGTTTACTTTGAAGGAAGAAATTCTTGTAGGAAATCATCGCTCGGGTAGAAAGAATAACACACTGTTGTGAATTTGTACAATTTTTACACCATTTACTTTCACTTCTTACATTGTTTTCTTAATTAACAAGCTCATGGGGTAATATTTTTGTGTATATTTTGTATTTAAAAATGTCAATTTTATATTTTATTTTACCAGAAAAAAGAATGATGAACAAAATCTAATCAGCTTGGTGGTCTAATCGAAGCCTGAGATAAGGTTTTTTCCTGTCTTGATTGCTTATGCCGGCCTGTCGTTTAGGTGTTTGGATTGTCGGCCAATATCGCCGACACGAGGAACCTGTCGTTTCCTTGACGTGGCGGCGATGTGTTCGTCCTCGTCCAGTGGGAAAAAGTAAAAGTAAAGCCTTTTGTAGACCAGGCATCACTTTATTATTTTAAAACGTAAAAAATATTAAATAAATTTTAGATATTTTAACTCCCTCAAAAAAATGGAGCACCTTGCATTTTTTAACCGAAAATCATCTTTGGCTAATCTAGCCTCCTCCGTCCCTCGGGACCAATAAGGGGTAGTACAGGAATATTCACCTTTTGTCCATCGACTACGCTTTTCGGCCTAATCTTAGGCCCCCTCTGTGGACAAATCTTGTGGAGGAATCCTTAGGTTTTCGGGGTATTGGATTCTCACCAATGTTTGCGTCACTCAAGCCGACATTCTCGCTTTCGCTTCATCCACCACTGCTTGCGCGGGTGCTTCCCTCTAAGGCAGAACGCTCCCCTACCGATGTATTTTTACATTCTTGCTTTCGCTTCATTCACCACTGCTCGCGCGGGTGCTTCCCTCTAAGGCGGAACGCTTTCCTACCGATGCATTTTTACATCCCACAGTTTCGGCAGATTGCTTAGCCCCGTTCATCTTTGATGCAAGAATCATTTTAAAAAAACAAAACGTTCATTTATTAATTTAAATATTTATTTGATTTTTTTAATAATTTTTTTTTAAAGATTTATTGAAAGTATATTAAAATTTAAATTATTAGGGGTAAAATTGAGGGACTAAAATGTCTTTTCACGAGAACTGTCAGATTAAATAGGTTTCACCAAAATGCCACAAAAATGGACGTTGGCAGAGTAGATGGGAGGATTATCCTAACTACTTGTATTTGTAATTCTCGAAAAGGTAAGCGCCACGTGTCAAATTATGATTCGTTACTACGGCTTACAATACATTAATGAACTTGGACGGGATTTCGTCTGGTTTCATCCCCTTGTAAGAACGCGCAAAAACGTCAATACGAACCCGAAAGCCTCCATTGTTGCGACCTCTAGAGATATGAAAATTCTCTCGTTTCGCTCTTTAGATCAATGGTTGCTTTGTGCTTTTAGAACGTGAAAGTGCGTGTAAATCTTTCTAATTTAGAGAGAGAGGATTTTGAATCTGTGTTGTTTGATCGGGAAGGACGATGAACGACGGGAAGAAAGGAGATCAAAACTTGGAAGCTCCATTTCATGTTGTTCATAAGCTTCCTGCTGGTGATAGTCCCTATGTTCGAGCCAAACACGTCCAGGTATTCAACTTGGAATTAATTCATCAAGTTCATATAACGAACTGTAAGGATCATAATTCTCTGCTTTTTATATTTGATGTCTCGTTTCGTTCAATTACTGTTCCGTGTATGGATGTATATTTATTGTTTGCACCGAGTTTCTGCCGGTTTTTGTGTTGGATTAGTTTCTCCGCAGTACGAATAAGATCCGGTTTGAATGTTGATTAACTTGTTTATCAGTAGGAAAACCGATTTTTTCTAGAAAATGAATCTGAGACGGAAAATTTTCAGTCGATAACCATGAAAAAGGATATTCAGTTCATTATTACCAATAGCTTTTATACGGACGAATTTGGAAACTTTTGACTCTTGCTATACCTCATTTATCCTCAATCTGCTGAACTATATAAATGATCATTGTTATAGGGAATTGAAGTTTCATATTGTTCTCATTATAATGGATTGGAATGAAACTTTTTAAAATTTGAGGTATAATTGAAATGAACCTCATCTGAACTATTTTGATAATTTAAACAAAGAATTCAAGAATCTGCAATTATATTTGAACGCTTACAGTCCCAATCTTGGCATCTCCGTTTCCTTCATGAATGCTCTTCATTCTAACTAAAGAAGATTTGAATTGTAAAATAAATTAGAATAGGAAGATTGTGTTAGGAATCACGACTCTACACAATGGATTCATACCAATGAAGATGTATTCTTTTAAATCCTTGATCATTTACTAAATTAGCAACAATCCTCAACCGATTGGACATTGAATATTATGTTGATTGTGCTTTAGGTTTCTTTTGACTCCTGCTTTCTAACGAACTGTCTATTATTTCTGCAAATTCAGCTCGTTGAGAAGGATCCAGAAGCAGCCATAGTCCTATTTTGGAAGGCAATAAATGCGGGAGATAGAGTAGATAGTGCTCTGAAAGACATGGCAGTCGTCATGAAACAGCAAGATAGAGCAGAAGAAGCCATTGAAGCCATAAATTCTTTCAGGGATCGCTGCTCCAAACAAGCTCAGGAGTCATTGGACAATGTTCTCATTGACTTGTACAAGGTAAACAAAAGATTTGGTTTCTGTGTTTTTGATAGTCAAAATCATATAATGTCTTAGCCCCTTAGAGCTAATTACTTAAAAAAATTATTCAAATTCAAAATTCCTCAAGTTGCATGTTTGTGGAAAGCATTTATGAAAACTTGTGTTGTCTTTTTGACATGCTTGGCAGAAATGTGGAAGAGTTGAGGAGCAGATAGATCTGTTGAAGCAGAAACTTCGGATGATTAATCAAGGAGAAGCCTTCAATGGAAAGCCCACAAAGACAGCTCGCTCTCACGGAAAGAAGTTTCAGGTCACCATCAGGCAAGAGACTTCAAGGATACTGGTATGTGTTGGAAGAAAGTCCACGTCGGCTAATTATAAGTTTATAATCAAGGAATATTATCTTTAAGGAGGCTTTTTGAGAAATCCTAAAGCAAAGCCATGAGAGATTATATTCAAAGTAGATAATATCATACCATTGTAGAGAGTCGTGTTCATTTAATAGTACGAACGGACCGCCCTCAATTCACTCCCCTTCTATTTGAAGGAAAGACTGTCTTGCATATATATGAAAGGCTTTGTAGTTTGATATTAAAAAACATGAAACTCCGCCATTGCAGGGTAACTTGGGATGGGCGTATATGCAGCAAGAGAACCACAGAGCAGCAGAAGCCGTATACCAAAAGGCCCAAATCATAGACCCAGATGCAAACAAGGCCTGTAACTTGAGCCTGTGCCTGATGAAGCAATCTCGACATTCAGAAGCAAGGCTAGTGCTGGAACAAGTGCTGCAGAACAAGATTGCAGGATCCAACGACCAGAAATCAAGAAAACGAGCCGAAGAACTGATGAGGGAATTGGAAGAATCCCAATCGGCAAACAAGTCGTTAACTGAAGATGGATTCACCATGGAGGGACTTGATCAGTTGGTGATGAACCAATGGTCGCCGTTGAGATCTAGAAGGCTTCCAATTTTTGAAGAAATTTCCCAATTTAGAGATCAATTGGCTTGTTGATCGAATTTGGACTTGGAGAGCTCATTTGGAGTTTAGAGTTTTGCGCCTTCCAGGTGTGTTTACTTCTTTTTTCTTTTCTTTCTTTTCTTTTATTTTATACGTGAGAGAGATAGAGAGAGGGTGATGTGATTGGTTAAGAAGACTTTAAGAGCAGGGTGACGAAAGAAAGCTTGCTGTCATTTTGTGTTGTATAGTTGCAGGAGAGAGTCCATATCTCTTCCGTGTACACAATGATTTCATTCAATAATGTAGTTCGTGTTGATGACCAGCAGATATAGTCCAAAAAATATGATGATTTTTACTTTTAAAGACAGAGTTTGAGGGTGTGAAATAATGGTTTTACCCCTTAGAAATAAATGCGATCACTTTCTCGTGGGTATAAGTTTGACAAATGTAACAAAGAAGATGATTCTATAATGGATGAGATCTCTTTCTTTGGGGCCAACCAACTTTTGGAGTAAAAATATCATTCTCAAATCCAATATGAAATGCGAAATTGGATTTATGCGCTTAGACTTTACTTTCTCCCCTTTTTTTCCCGGTCCAATATATGAAGGAAGGCGAATCAGTCCATTCGATTTTTGTTTCGCCTTCACCCTCCTGTGCACCCGCCCTTAGGTGGGGCCAATCCCGCGACTAAGATAAGCAAGCCCATCCAATCCTCTAAGCATTACTCCTTTCCCCGCCTTCGACTTCAACCAGCTCGCTGCTCCAACGGGTGGGTTTGTCTTACTCCACTCTTTTTTCTTTCCTTCGTTCCTAGCCATCCAATTAGATATGTATAGAAAGTTCTTTCACTAGAGATCATACCTTCTCCAAGAGCCAATAAGAATAAGAGATTGTAAGAGTTGTAGTAAAGAACCTTACCGAGTTAGTGGTCCGGATATCATGAGTGATAATGAATAGGCTGAAATCTTGCAAAGAAATATGATGAAAAACAAACTAAAAAGTACTCAGTTATGGATAAAAAATTTACCAAAAAACAAAGAACATTAAAAAGGAAGTATCTCTATTATTACATCTCGGAGGATCCACAACATGAACCATAATAAACCGGGTCTACCTGAAGATTAAGGAATTGCTTATATATATATATATATATATATGTATCTATACATCAATACAAAATACAAAATACAAAATACAAAATACAGACTATCCTAGCAGAAAGGTGATGGGAATTGGGTACTACAGCCTAGAGAGAGATTCAAACACATCAAAAATCAAAGATCTGCGAGTTGGGTATGCGAATCGATCTACCGAGAACGATCATCCACCAATGCAGAGAGCCAGTGTACAATGTCGAGGGAAATCAAGATGGAACTTAACAATGAAAGCCATGACAGACCGACAAAATAATGATGAGAATCAAAGCAATGACAATACCGAGAACGATCAGTTTTATCTTCATATTCTGGAACCACATCTTCCTCCTCATTTTCGTTCCCTGCGTCCTGAAATCCTGAGCCTGAAATATAAAAGATAGTGTATTTGAAGAAGACAAATCGATAAATGCAATCGAAGCCTAAACTCTGAGGTTGCTTCTGATCAAGCGACATGAATTTTACACAATCAACATAAAAATGTAAGAAATTTTTATTCAACCAACCTGTGAGCGGAGATTCTCTGTTTTATCCACTAACAACTCGATTTTCTCACCACGATCGAGAACCTGCCAAACAGATAGAAAAATAGTTGTTTCATGATTAAAATGTCATCCAAAAGGCCCCTTTTCAAGTTCAGTTCCACAAAAATTCCTCAGTAGATTTCAAGGTATCCTAATTATTCAGACACAAGCAAGCATACATAACCTGGGGTGACAAACCACCAAATCGAGCATTTAACTAATTCAAATGCCACGCACATATAGGGGCGTGTACGTGATACGGGGAGATGAAACAGTTCATTATTTGCATCCCTACCCACCAAAAACGAATAGAAACAAACAGGTAAAAAAAAGAAAGAAAAAAAAGTTTGAATTAACAAAGGACATGAACAGCATTTTAAATTATTGAAAATAATCCTTCACTCTAACAAAATCAACAGAATATTACTACGGCTCTTTACCTTCTCAATGTTTTCCATCATAACACCCTTGACTTCAGAAACCTGAGCCTTCACCTTAGCAAGCTTGCTGATCTCTTCAGGATGATCCACACAATATTGCATATGCTCCTTTAATTTTGATCTACAAAAATTAATTTGTCAATGAGTTCTCAAAATTTTATCAGAACACATCAGTTATCAATGGTTTCCATCTCATAGTTGTTACATTGGTTTATGTTTCTTATCTTCTTCACTAACTTCTTCTTCAGTTTAAAAAATATTCTAAATATGTATTTAAGAACAGGAAATTAGAAAGAGTACCCAAATTCTTTGTTCAGACTGTTGCCAACAGCAGTTGCAGCTTTCCCACCACCATATCTCTTGTTGAAGTCTTCCTTGACGCGCTCAAGAAAAGCAATAGGAACTTGTCTACCAGCAGCTTCAACAGCAACTACACAATAAGCTGCAGAAAACGGAACAGAAAGTTAGATGTAAATAAAATCATGAGGGAACTTAATGGTTGGAATCGATCATAAGTGCATCATAGATAGCAGAAAATAGTCTCTTAGTTACAGAAAATCATAAGGAGCTTATGCAATCCACCAACAGCTAACCAAATTTATAATACAAGCAATTGCAACTGAGCAAATAAAACAATGCCAAGTTCTTCGCATTGATACCTCCATTTCTAGTTCAGTATTTTTGCTCAGCTTAGATCAGCCTGGATTCGAAACAGTGCATTTTCCCTCCAGTTTCGTGAGATTTATTGATTCCATATCACTTAGGTGATCTCGTGCTCCTTTCTTTTCGAGGTAACCAAAAACACGAATTCTGTCTCCTTTTTTTTTTTTTTTTCCATTAAAAAAGGAAATAACTCCGATCGTTTTAGCCGCCTTTTAGTGTTTATAAACAAACCTCAATTCTCGTGGAACTATAAAATATCCACCCATCAAGATAAAGCAAAATGTCCGAATCTGATGTGATTCAAGATGTACCATGAGCTATAATACACTAACACACTAATGACCAAACCTTCAGAAGATTAAAAAAACGATGGATCTGTAACAGTGACGAAATGACATTGAAAACGAAGAGAAGAATCTCGTAAAGGAAAGCTCAACAAACGAATAAATCATAACGAGATCTGGATCAAAACAAACTGTAGCATTAATTCAGATAAATGAAACGTACTGAATCCATTCTCGACGAGATAATTGAAGGTGTGGCCATCGCAGTTGTACGTGAACTTATTATTCGAAGCAGGGAGCTTCTGGAGGCATTGAGAGGCGATGCTAGTGAAATTACCGGTGAACTCTGTATACTCAGCGAGAATCACCGTTCCTCTAGCCACAAAGCTGTAGATCAACGACTGTTGCCCCATTTCCGAAAGAACCCTAACTCAACAACAATCACAGATCGAGATTTAAGAAGATCGATGCAATGCCAAAGAAACAAAAACAAAACAAAAATACAAACAAACACAGAGCGAACTTCAGAACAATGGAGAAGATCAAACCAGATCGGAGAAGGAGGCTGAAAAATCCTTACCAATACTAGCTGCTTCCAAACTCCTCTTCGAGTGCGCGCGTATATAGAGCGAGACGGAAATTTCGGGATTCAAAATATCGAAAGAGGAGGTTCCTCAACACTTACCTTTACCTTTATATAGTTGGGAACTGCAAGGGAGCATTGCGAACGTCGGTTGAGACTTGTGGGACTGTACGACATAAATATATTTAAATAAAAATAAAAAATCCGAAATTAAACGCTCCCCCCCCCGGTTCTTTTTGAATTTCGAATCTCTTTTTCCTGCTTAATGATCTAACTAAGTTATTGCCTTTTTTAGTTCACTCTTGAATAAGCACGATGTTAGAGTTCTGGTCTCCTTTCACTGCCTAAAACTTACGTTTTTATGTTCTATTTCACTTCTTGATAACGGGTATTTTCATCTTTTTCTCACAAATACTAGTTCACAATCGAGCCACCCTCGCACCAATTCTTTTTTGTGGGCTTCTTTGAGGCCCACACATAGGTGGGTCATGTATCTCGAGGCCCATACCAATGAGGGGTGGTAGTGAAATTAACTAGTGGGTGAGTCTTATAGCTAATGAATGATTCTGAGGTCAAGAGTTCGAGCTTCTCAAACCCAAATTCTTTTTATTCGCTTCTTTGAGGTCTAAGTAGATCAATGTGTACTTCAAAGTTTATACTAATAGGAGTGGTGGTGTAGTTGGCTAATGCGTAGGTCTCATAGCTTGGAGAGTGACCTTGCCGTCGAGAGTTTGAGCCTCTCTTAGTTCTTACCCCAATTATTTTTTTCATCGGTTTCTTTGAGTTCAAAGTAGGTCAGCGTGTACCTCAAAAGCCTATACCAGTAAGGGATGGTGGTGTAGTTGGCTAGCACGTAGGTCTCACAGCTTTGTAGAGTGATCCTGAGGTTGAGAGTTCAAGCCTCTCTCACCCCAATTATTTTTTTCATCAGTTTCTTTGAGCTTAAAGTAGGTCAACGTGTACCTCAAAGCCCATATCATCAATGGGTAGTGGCGTAGTTGGCTAGTGTGTAGGTCTCATAGTTTTGAAGAGTATTCCTGAGTTCGAGCCTCTCTCACCCCAATTGTTTTTTTCATCGGTTTCTTTGAGGTCCAAGTAGGTCAACGTGTACCTCAAGGTCTACATCAAGCCGGGGGTGGTGGCGCCAGTTAGCTAGCGCGTAGGTCTCATAGCTTTGTAGAGTGATCCTGAGGTTGAGAGTTTGAGCCTCTCTCACCCCAATTGTTTTTTCTCATCGGTTTCTTTGAGGTCCAAGTAGGTCAACGTGTACCTCAAGGCCAACATCAGCAGGGGGTGGTGGCGCAGTTGGCTAGCGCGTAGGTCTCATAGCTTTGTAGAGGGTGATCTTGAGGTCTAGAGTTCGAGCCTCTCTCACCCCAATTGTTTTTTCATCAGTTTCTTTGAGCTCAAAGTAGGTCGGCGTGTACCTCAAGGCCTATATTAGCAGGGGATAGTGGCGCAGTTGGCTAGTGTATAGTAGGTCGGCGTGTACCTCAAGGCCTATATTAGCAGGGGATAGTGGCGCAGTTGGCTAGTGTACAGGTCTCATAGCTTTTTAGAGTGATCCTGAGGTCGAGAGTTTGAGTCATTAGTTTTTTAATGAGCGTTTTCTGAAGCCCACACATAAATGGCCCATGTACCTCAAGGACCATGCCAACAAGGCGTGGTTGAATACTTTTTTTTTTTGAAGCCCACACATAAATGGCCCATACCAACAAGGGGCGGTGGCGTAGTTGTCTAGCGCTGGGTCTCAAAAGAGTGAATATAATTTACTTTGAAGAAAAAAATGTTAAAATTGTATTTGACAAAATAATAATAATAATTAATTTTAGCAAAGTTCATATACTAAATAAATACAAAAAAAAGTAAAATTTCGTAGTAAATTTTGATTCTTACCATCAAGTATCTCAATTACAACAACGACAATCACATTAAATAGTTTTTGTACCTTAACTAATTATTTTTAGGCCTAATCTCAATTCCTTCAACAATTAACCATCTATTAAATTATCAACCTCTTTTAAATGGAAAACAATTGAGCCGTCGAATTCATTGAAGATTTCACCCATTTCAATCTCCATCCATCCGTCGGCTCTTTCTTTAGAAGCCATAAAGGTTCTTTGAGGAGGGTCAAAACTTCTAATAAAACTGGTCTCTCGTTGAATTCACAACGGTCTTCTACGAGCTTGAACACAAAGTAAACTGCGTAGTTGGTTCGGGGACTTAAATTTCTAGCTTCTATTTTTCCATAGATCTCAAGCCACCATACATTTTGCAACTCAGCCACTTCAGGAAACCTGTGGTTTAAAAGTTTAAATTCGTCATACGAACTGAGCACTATAATGTAATTGTCTCGTAATAACTACTGAAAATAAATTCAAGTTGTTTTTATCGTCTTTTTGTCGTACATCCTACTCTATAAAATGATAGGCTACAATGTGGTAACAACTCATGACTCTAGATTTAATTACTGTTAGTTTCATCGTTTTTTTATCATATATCCTACACTGTTAAGTAATCCAGTATAGGGCAGCTTGCTCGAACAATTTATCTGAAATGCAAAACCCTAGATTTAACAGAAATTCGAGTTATTTTAATCGTTTTTCTACCCTACTTCTTATCGTGTAAAATGATATGCTACAATGTTTCAGTCCATTTGAATACTTCTTATCGTGTAAAATGATATGCTATATATTGTCGGTTAGATGAACACAACTCTCCACAATGGTATGATATTGTCATATCAATGGGTAGAATATTATTTGATTATAAACACAGGATCATTCCCTAAATTAGCTGCGTTTTTTAAAATTGTACTTATTTTAATTTTTGTACCAAAATATTAAATTCTTAGTCCAATTTAAATAATAAAAACAAAATTTTAAAATTACTTTTCTTAATTTAAAAACAATTTTGAATTTTTTTATTTAGTTTTCAAAAATTTTAAAAGTGTTTTAAGTTTAAATTACTCACTCCAAAGTTTTTAGGGAAGGATAATGAGTTTATACTCTCTCATCCCATTCGAGTGAGGCTTTCTGGACTTTCCTAAAGTAAAGGCATAAAAATTTATGCTCAGAATGAATAATATCATACCATTGTGGAGAGTCGCGTGTTCAGTCTAATCAATAAAATAAAATTTAGATTTGAGAATTTCCAGAGCCAATGAAAAACAGACGATCGCAGAGATGGAAGTAGAGAGCCTTTTTGGACAAGGAATTCAAAAACGACGTCGTAGATGCGGATGAATCCTGAGAAATAATCTGCTGGTAATCGGACGGCAGAAAAGTGGTCCACAGAGCTTCGGAATCGGCGGCGGATCTGAAAGTCGACGAGACGGCGACGGATCTGCAAGCGTCCTTCGGCGAGGTGAAAGCCAGAATGATAGCGATGCACTCCATCGGCAGCTGGTTGGTGTCCATCTCCGATTTGGCTTATTTTTTTCTCTCTTTTTCTTTCGTTTCTCTTCTACAAAATCAACGTGTATATATATAATAATACTAATGACGACTTATAGCTTTTCACCTCAATTCCTTTTCGAGGAGTTTTTTTAGGCTTAGGTAGATTAGCGTGTACCTGGTAGCACCTACTAGCAGATGGTGGTGGCACTTAACAAGAGGGATGGTAGGGTAGTGCAGTTGATTAGTGCATAGGTCTCATAGCTTGTAGAGTGACTCTGAGGTCGAGAGCTTGAGTCTCTCACACCCCAAATCTTTTTTCATGGGCTTATTTGAGACCCAAGTAGATCAGTGTGTACTTCAAGCCTATACCAACAGGGGGCGGTGGTGGTGTAGTTGGCTAGCGTGTAGGTCTCATAGCTTTGTAGAGTGATCCTGAGGTCGAGAGTTTGAGCCTCTCTCCCCCCAATTTCTCTTTTTCATAGGCTTCTTTGAGGTCCAGTAGATCAAGGTGTACTTCAAGACCTATACTAATAGTGGCGTCTCAAAGAGTGAGTAGGGTTGAGAGTTCAAGCTTATTTCATAGTAAATATATAATTTATAGCATCTCAATTACAATAACACTACTTAATTAATCATTTTTAGGCCTAATCTCGATTCCTTCAACAATTAACCCACTCTTAGTTATAAAGTTATGGAACTCTTTCAAATGAAAAATAATTGAGCCATCGTCTCCTAATTCATTGAAGATTTCACCCATTTCAATCTCCATCCACCCGTCCGCTCTTTCTTCAAAAGCCACAAGGGATCCTTCACGAGGGTCCAAAATTGCAGTCTTCCCTTCTTCAACCTCCGCCCCTTCAAAATAAACTCGCAATAAAACTGGTCTCTCACGAAAACCACGACGCTGGTAACGATCTTCTACAAGCTTGAACACAAGGTACGCTGCGTAGTTGGTTTGGGGACTTAAATTTCTAGCCTCTATTCTCCCTTTGATCTCAAGCCACCATACCATTTGCAACTCAGCCACTTCAGAAAACCTGTGGTTTAAAATTTTAAATTCATCAAACGAACCTAAAACTATAATGTAATTACCTCATAAAACTACTAAATATAAGTTCGAGTTACTTTCATCGTCTTTCTGTCGTACATCCTAATGTACAATCGACTACAATGTGACAACCTATTCGAGTAATTTATCTTAAATCTAGAACCCCAGATTTAACTACTGAATACAAATTCATGTTAGTTTCATCGTTTTTCTATCAGACATCCTACAGTGCTAATTGATTGGGTATAGTATGGTAACGTATTCGAAAAATTTATCTCAAATGTAAAACCCTAGATTTAACAAACGAATAAGAATTCAAGTTATTTTCATCGTTTTCCTATCATATATCTTACTGTATAAAATGACATGCTACAGTGTCACAATTTACTTAAATAATTTATCTAAAATGTAGAACCTTAAATTAGGCTGAGGTAGGTATATAATTATAATGAATAAAAAAATATGAAAATTAATATTTTGAAAGCACACAACAATAATTAAAATATATAAACGAAAATAAATAAAATATTAAATGTAATAAATAAAATGAAAAATGGGCACCTTGATATAGGGTTGGGATTCCAAGTCCAATATTGTGTTGAATTTCCCCAAATTATCTCTAGATCTCTTGCTCCTATCATATAGCATTTCTTGCCGCTCTCTTTCTCCAACACAAAACTCTGATTCAAATTAATTGCAAACTCAATAAGTTTTAAATAGAGAAAAAAAAAAAAAAAACTCAAAATAATATTGATAAACTCCATTTTCAAAATTTTAAAATAATTATTAGAGTTTAAATTAATTAAATTTGATTTAAAATTTTTAGAAAGTTAGATAAATAGATTTAATATTTTTATTTATTTATTAACGGATCTTTACTTTTATTCAAGCAGAAAACTCTAATTAAAATTAATTAATATTGAAAATTAAGAGTCTGAATTTTAAGTAAATAAAATTTAGTTGAATTACCGAATTTCCAGAGCCGATGAGAAGCTGATGATCGCAGAGATGGAAGTAGAGAGCCTTTTTGGACAAGGAATTCAGAAACGACGTCGTAGATGGGGACGAAGCCTGAGAAATAATCTGCCGGTAATCGGACGGCAGAAAAGTGGTCCACAGAGCTTCGGAATCGGCGGCGGATCTGAAAGCCGGCGAGACGGTGGCGGATCTGCAGGCGTCCTTCGGCGAGGTGAAAGCCAGAATGGCAGCGATGCACTCCACCGGCAGCTGGTTGATGTCCATCTCCGATTTGGCTGATCTTTTTCTCTCTTTTTCTCAAGTTTCTCTTCTACAAAATCATCCTTGGAGTAAACGCAAAAGAAATATATATTATTAATAATTTATTTAGTTTCTCTTTTACAAAATCATCCCTGGAGTCAACGCAAAAAAAAAAAAAAAAAAAATATATATATATATATATATATATATATATATATATATAATTCTCCATCGTCGAAGAATGGTAGCGGGCATCGACGACTATTTGAATATTTATTTATTTAAATCCAACCATTTTAAGAGTCGGAGAATTGAATGAAGTCTCACATTGGCTAATTTAGAGAATAATCAGAAAATTATAATCAAAGACTACTCTCTGGTACGAGGTCTTTTGGAGAGGAGAAGTCCAAAGCAAAATCATAATTTCTTATGTTTAAAACGAAGAATGTCAAACAATTGTAGAAGTGTTCATCTAACACTAATAAACTTCTAATTACAAACAAATTTTTTATCTTGGGCATAACATGTATTTTTAGTTAAAATTTGTCTAATAATAAATTTTTATTTTTTATTTTGGGTCTTAAATTTTTTAATATTAAATAAATAAATATATAAATATATATATATATATATTTTGGGTAAGGAAACGACCCAAATAGATCAACATGTATCTCTAAAGAGTGATCCTAAGATTGAGAGTTCGAACCTCTCTAACTCCAATTTTTTTTTCATAGGCATCTTTGAGCAGTTCGAGACCCTCACACCCCAATTCTTAGCATGTCTCAAGGCTCTACACTTCCGAGATTATTGGTCGATATTTAACCGTCAATTCTTCCATTCTAGTAATATATAATTTAACGGTCAATTCTTCTGTTCTCCCGTATAGAATCTCTACTTAATTAATCATTTTTCGGCCTGATCTCAATTCCTTCAACAATTAACCCACTCGGTTTCTTTGAGGTCCAAGTAGGTCAATGTGTACCTCAAGGCCTACATCAGTAGGGGGTGGTGGCGCAGTTGGTTAGCGCGTAGGTCTCATAGCTTTGTAGAGTGATCCTGAGGTCGAGAGTTCGAGCCTCTCTCACCCCAATTATTTTTTTCATCGGTTTCTTTGAGGTCCAAGTAGGTCAATGTGTACCTCAAGGCCTACATTAGCAGGGGTGGTGGCGCAGTTGGTTAGCGCGTAGGTCTCATAGCTTTGTAGAGTGATCCTGAGGTCGAGAGTTCGAGTCTCTCTCACCCCAATTATTTTTTTCATCGGTTTCTTTGAGGTCCAAGTAGGTCAATGTGTACCTCAAGGCCTACATCAGCAGGGGGTGGCGGCGCAGTTGGTTAGCGCGTAGGTCTCATAGCTTTGTAGAGTGATCCTGAGGTCGAGAGTTCGAGCCTCTCTCACCCCAATTATTTTTTTCATCAGGTTCTTTGAGGTCCAAGTAGGTCAATGTGTACCTCAAGGCCTACATCAGCAGGGGGTGGTGGCGCAGTTGGTTAGCGCGTAGGTCTCATAGCTTTGTAGAGTGATCCTGAGGTCGAGAGTTCGAGCCTCTCTCACCCCAATTATTTTTTTCATCGGCCTCTTTGAGGTCCAAGTAGGTCAATGTGTACCTCAAGGCCTACACCAGCAGGGGGTGGTGGCGCAGTTGGTTAGCGCGTAGGTCTCATAGCTTTGTAGAGTGATCCTGAGGTCGAGAGTTCGAGCCTCTCTCACCCCAATTATTTTTTTCATCGGCCTCTTTGAGGTCCGAGTAGGTCAATGTGTACCTCAAGGCCTACAACAGCAGGGGGTGGTGGCGCAGTTGGTTAGCGCGTAGGTCTCATAGCTTTGTAGAGTGATCCTGAGGACGAGAGTTCGAGCCTCTCTCACCCCAATTATTTTTTTCATCAGTTTCTTTGAGGTCCGAGTAGGTCAATGTGTACCTCAAGGCCTACATCAGCAGGGGGTGGTGGCACAGTTGGTTAGCGCGTAGGTCTCATAGCTTTGTAGACTGATCCTGAGGTTCGAGAGTTCGAGCCTCTCTCACCCCAATTATTTTTTTCATCAGTTTCTTTGAGGTCCAAGTAGGTCAATGTGTACCGAGCCTCTCTCACCCCAATTATTTTTTTCATCAGTTTCTTTGAGGTCCAAGTAGGTCAATGTGTACCTCAAGGCCTACATCAGCAGGGGGTGGTGGCGCAGTTGGTTAGCGCGTAGGTCTCATAGCTATGTAGAGTGATCCTGAGGTTGAGAGTTCGAGCCTCTCTCACCCCAATTATTTTTTTCATCGGCCTCTTTGAGGTCCAAGTAGGTCAATGTGTACCTCAAGGCCTACATCAGCAGGGGGTGGTGGCGCAGTTGGTTAGCGCGTAGGTCTCATAGCTTTGTAGAGTGATCCTGAGGTCGAGAGTTCGAGCCTCTCTCACCCCAATTATTTTTTTCATCGGTTTCTTTGAGGTCCAAGTAGGTCAATGTGTACCTCAAGGCCTACATCAGCAGGGGGTGGTGGCGCAGTTGGTTAGCGCGTAGGTCTCATAGCTTTGTAGAGTGATCCTGAGGTTGAGAGTTCGAGCCTCTCTCACCCCAATTATTTTTTTCATCGGTTTCTTTGAGGTCCAAGTAGGTCAATGTGTACCTCAAGGCCTACATCAGCAGGGGGTGGTGGCGCAGTTGGTTAGCGCGTAGGTCTCATAGCTTTGTAGAGTGATCCTGAGGTCGAGAGTTCGAGCCTCTCTCACCCCAATTATTTTTTTCATCAGTTTCTTTGAGGTCCAAGTAGGTCAATGTGTACCTCAAGGCCTACATCAGCAGGGGGTGGTGGCGCAGTTGGTTAGCGCGTAGGTCTCATAGCTTTGTAGAGTGATCTTGAGGTTCGAGAGTTCGAGCCTCTCTCACCCCAATTATTTTTTTCATCGGTTTCTTTGAGGTCCAAGTAGGTCAATGTGTACCTCAAGGCCTACATCAGCAGGGGGTGGTGGCGCAGTTGGTTAGCGCGTAGGTCTCATAGCTTTGTAGAGTGATCCTGAGGTCGAGAGTTCGAGCCTCTCTCACCCCAATTATTTTTTTCATCGGTTTCTTTGAGGTCCAAGTAGTTCAATGTGTACCTCAAGGCCTACAACAGCAGGGGGTGGTGGCGCAGTTGGTTAGCGCGTAGGTCTCATAGCTTTGTAGAGTGATCCTGAGGTCGAGAGTTCGAGCCTCTCTCACCCCAATTATTTTTTTCATCGGTTTCTTTGAGGTCCAAGTAGGTCAATGTGTACCTCAAGGCCTACATCAGCAGGGGGTGGTGGCGCAGTTGGTTAGCGCGTAGGTCTCATAGCTTTGTAGAGTGATCCTGAGGTCGAGAGTTCGAGCCTCTCTCACCCCAATTATTTTTTTCATCGGTTTCTTTGAGGTCCAAGTAGGTCAATGTGTACCTCAAGGCCTACATCAGCAGGGGGTGGTGGCGCAGTTGGTTAGCGCGTAGGTCTCATAGCTTTGTAGAGTGATCCTGAGGTCGAGAGTTCGAGCCTCTCTCACCCCAATTATTTTTTTCATCGGTTTCTTTGAGGTCCAAGTAGGTCAATGTGTACCTCAAGGCCTACATCAGCAGGGGGTGGTGGCGCAGTTGGTTAGCGCGTAGGTCTCATAGCTTTGTAGAGTGATCCTGAGGTCGAGAGTTCGAGCCTCTCTCACCCCAATTATTTTTTTCATCGGTTTCTTTGAGGTCCAAGTAGGTCAATGTGTACCTCAAGGCCTACATCAGCAGGGGGTGGTGGCGCAGTTGGTTAGCGCGTAGGTCTCATAGCTTTGTAGAGTGATCCTGAGGTCGAGAGTTCGAGCCTCTCTCACCCCAATTATTTTTTTCATCGGTTTCTTTGAGGTCCAAGTAGGTCAATGTGTACCTCAAGGCCTACATCAGCAGGGGGTGGTGGCGCAGTTGGTTAGCGCGTAGGTCTCATAGCTTTGTAGAGTGATCCTGAGGTCGAGAGTTCGAGCCTCTCTCACCCCAATTATTTTTTTCATCGGTTTCTTTGAGGTCCAAGTAGGTCAATGTGTACCTCAAGGCCTACATCAGCAGGGGGTGGTGGCGCAGTTGGTTAGCGCGTAGGTCTCATAGCTTTGTAGAGTGATCCTGAGGTCGAGAGTTCGAGCCTCTCTCACCCCAATTATTTTTTTCATCGGTTTCTTTGAGGTCCAAGTAGGTCAATGTGTACCTCAAGGCCTACATCAGCAGGGGGTGGTGGCGCAGTTGGTTAGCGCGTAGGTCTCATAGCTTTGTAGAGTGATCCTGAGGTCGAGAGTTCGAGCCTCTCTCACCCCAATTATTTTTTTCATCGGTTTCTTTGAGGTCCAAGTAGGTCAATGTGTACCTCAAGGCCTACATCAGCAGGGGGTGGTGGCGCAGTTGGTTAGCGCGTAGGTCTCATAGCTTTGTAGAGTGATCCTGAGGTCGAGAGTTCGAGCCTCTCTCACCCCAATTATTTTTTTCATCGGTTTCTTTGAGGTCCAAGTAGGTCAATGTGTACCTCAAGGCCTACATCAGCAGGGGGTGGTGGCGCAGTTGGTTAGCGCGTAGGTCTCATAGCTTTGTAGAGTGATCCTGAGGTCGAGAGTTCGAGCCTCTCTCACCCCAATTATTTTTTTCATCGGTTTCTTTGAGGTCCAAGTAGGTCAATGTGTACCTCAAGGCCTACATCAGCAGGGGGTGGTGGCGCAGTTGGTTAGCGCGTAGGTCTCATAGCTTTGTAGAGTGATCCTGAGGTCGAGAGTTCGAGCCTCTCTCACCCCAATTATTTTTTTCATCGGTTTCTTTGAGGTCCAAGTAGGTCAATGTGTACCTCAAGGCCTACATCAGCAGGGGGTGGTGGCGCAGTTGGTTAGCGCGTAGGTCTCATAGCTTTGTAGAGTGATCCTGAGGTCGAGAGTTCGAGCCTCTCTCACCCCAATTATTTTTTTCATCGGTTTCTTTGAGGTCCAAGTAGGTCAATGTGTACCTCAAGGCCTACATCAGCAGGGGGTGGTGGCGCAGTTGGTTAGCGCGTAGGTCTCATAGCTTTGTAGAGTGATCCTGAGGTCGAGAGTTCGAGCCTCTCTCACCCCAATTATTTTTTTCATCGGTTTCTTTGAGGTCCAAGTAGGTCAATGTGTACCTCAAGGCCTACATCAGCAGGGGGTGGTGGCGCAGTTGGTTAGCGCGTAGGTCTCATAGCTTTGTAGAGTGATCCTGAGGTCGAGAGTTCGAGCCTCTCTCACCCCAATTATTTTTTTCATCGGTTTCTTTGAGGTCCAAGTAGGTCAATGTGTACCTCAAGGCCTACATCAGCAGGGGGTGGTGGCGCAGTTGGTTAGCGCGTAGGTCTCATAGCTTTGTAGAGTGATCCTGAGGTCGAGAGTTCGAGCCTCTCTCACCCCAATTATTTTTTTCATCGGTTTCTTTGAGGTCCAAGTAGGTCAATGTGTACCTCAAGGCCTACATCAGCAGGGGGTGGTGGCGCAGTTGGTTAGCGCGTAGGTCTCATAGCTTTGTAGAGTGATCCTGAGGTCGAGAGTTCGAGCCTCTCTCACCCCAATTATTTTTTTCATCGGTTTCTTTGAGGTCCAAGTAGGTCAATGTGTACCTCAAGGCCTACATCAGCAGGGGGTGGTGGCGCAGTTGGTTAGCGCGTAGGTCTCATAGCTTTGTAGAGTGATCCTGAGGTCGAGAGTTCGAGCCTCTCTCACCCCAATTATTTTTTTCATCGGTTTCTTTGAGGTCCAAGTAGGTCAATGTGTACCTCAAGGCCTACATCAGCAGGGGGTGGTGGCGCAGTTGGTTAGCGCGTAGGTCTCATAGCTTTGTAGAGTGATCCTGAGGTCGAGAGTTCGAGCCTCTCTCACCCCAATTATTTTTTTCATCGGTTTCTTTGAGGTCCAAGTAGGTCAATGTGTACCTCAAGGCCTACATCAGCAGGGGGTGGTGGCGCAGTTGGTTAGCGCGTAGGTCTCATAGCTTTGTAGAGTGATCCTGAGGTCGAGAGTTCGAGCCTCTCTCACCCCAATTATTTTTTTCATCGGTTTCTTTGAGGTCCAAGTAGGTCAATGTGTACCTCAAGGCCTACATCAGCAGGGGGTGGTGGCGCAGTTGGTTAGCGCGTAGGTCTCATAGCTTTGTAGAGTGATCCTGAGGTCGAGAGTTCGAGCCTCTCTCACCCCAATTATTTTTTTCATCGGTTTCTTTGAGGTCCAAGTAGGTCAATGTGTACCTCAAGGCCTACATCAGCAGGGGGTGGTGGCGCAGTTGGTTAGCGCGTAGGTCTCATAGCTTTGTAGAGTGATCCTGAGGTCGAGAGTTCGAGCCTCTCTCACCCCAATTATTTTTTTCATCGGTTTCTTTGAGGTCCAAGTAGGTCAATGTGTACCTCAAGGCCTACATCAGCAGGGGGTGGTGGCGCAGTTGGTTAGCGCGTAGGTCTCATAGCTTTGTAGAGTGATCCTGAGGTCGAGAGTTCGAGCCTCTCTCACCCCAATTATTTTTTTCATCGGTTTCTTTGAGGTCCAAGTAGGTCAATGTGTACCTCAAGGCCTACATCAGCAGGGGGTGGTGGCGCAGTTGGTTAGCGCGTAGGTCTCATAGCTTTGTAGAGTGATCCTGAGGTCGAGAGTTCGAGCCTCTCTCACCCCAATTATTTTTTTCATCGGTTTCTTTGAGGTCCAAGTAGGTCAATGTGTACCTCAAGGCCTACATCAGCAGGGGGTGGTGGCGCAGTTGGTTAGCGCGTAGGTCTCATAGCTTTGTAGAGTGATCCTGAGGTCGAGAGTTCGAGCCTCTCTCACCCCAATTATTTTTTTCATCGGTTTCTTTGAGGTCCAAGTAGGTCAATGTGTACCTCAAGGCCTACATCAGCAGGGGGTGGTGGCGCAGTTGGTTAGCGCGTAGGTCTCATAGCTTTGTAGAGTGATCCTGAGGTCGAGAGTTCGAGCCTCTCTCACCCCAATTATTTTTTTCATCGGTTTCTTTGAGGTCCAAGTAGGTCAATGTGTACCTCAAGGCCTACATCAGCAGGGGGTGGTGGCGCAGTTGGTTAGCGCGTAGGTCTCATAGCTTTGTAGAGTGATCCTGAGGTCGAGAGTTCGAGCCTCTCTCACCCCAATTATTTTTTTCATCGGTTTCTTTGAGGTCCAAGTAGGTCAATGTGTACCTCAAGGCCTACATCAGCAGGCGGTGGTGGCGCAGTTGGTTAGCGCGTAGGTCTCATAGCTTTGTAGAGTGATCCTGAGGTCGAGAGTTCGAGCCTCTCTCACCCCAATTATTTTTTTCATCGGTTTCTTTGAGGTCCAAGTAGGTCAATGTGTACCTCAAGGCCTACATCAGCAGGGGGTGGTGGCGCAGTTGGTTAGCGCGTAGGTCTCATAGCTTTGTAGAGTGATCCTGAGGTCGAGAGTTCGAGCCTCTCTCACCCCAATTATTTTTTTCATCGGTTTCTTTGAGGTCCAAGTAGGTCAATGTGTACCTCAAGGCCTACATCAGCAGGGGGTGGTGGCGCAGTTGGTTAGCGCGTAGGTCTCATAGCTTTGTAGAGTGATCCTGAGGTCGAGAGTTCGAGCCTCTCTCACCCCAATTATTTTTTTCATCGGTTTCTTTGAGGTCCAAGTAGGTCAATGTGTACCTCAAGGCCTACATCAGCAGGGGGTGGTGGCGCAGTTGGTTAGCGCGTAGGTCTCATAGCTTTGTAGAGTGATCCTGAGGTCGAGAGTTCGAGCCTCTCTCACCCCAATTATTTTTTTCATCGGTTTCTTTGAGGTCCAAGTAGGTCAATGTGTACCTCAAGGCCTACATCAGCAGGGGGTGGTGGCGCAGTTGGTTAGCGCGTAGGTCTCATAGCTTTGTAGAGTGATCCTGAGGTCGAGAGTTCGAGCCTCTCTCACCCCAATTATTTTTTTCATCGGTTTCTTTGAGGTCCAAGTAGGTCAATGTGTACCTCAAGGCCTACATCAGCAGGGGGTGGTGGCGCAGTTGGTTAGCGCGTAGGTCTCATAGCTTTGTAGAGTGATCCTGAGGTCGAGAGTTCGAGCCTCTCTCACCCCAATTATTTTTTTCATCGGTTTCTTTGAGGTCCAAGTAGGTCAATGTGTACCTCAAGGCCTACATCAGCAGGGGGTGGTGGCGCAGTTGGTTAGCGCGTAGGTCTCATAGCTTTGTAGAGTGATCCTGAGGTCGAGAGTTCGAGCCTCTCTCACCCCAATTATTTTTTTCATCGGTTTCTTTGAGGTCCAAGTAGGTCAATGTGTACCTCAAGGCCTACATCAGCAGGGGGTGGTGGCGCAGTTGGTTAGCGCGTAGGTCTCATAGCTTTGTAGAGTGATCCTGAGGTCGAGAGTTCGAGCCTCTCTCACCCCAATTATTTTTTTCATCGGTTTCTTTGAGGTCCAAGTAGGTCAATGTGTACCTCAAGGCCTACATCAGCAGGGGGTGGTGGCGCAGTTGGTTAGCGCGTAGGTCTCATAGCTTTGTAGAGTGATCCTGAGGTCGAGAGTTCGAGCCTCTCTCACCCCAATTATTTTTTTCATCGGTTTCTTTGAGGTCCAAGTAGGTCAATGTGTACCTCAAGGCCTACATCAGCAGGGGGTGGTGGCGCAGTTGGTTAGCGCGTAGGTCTCATAGCTTTGTAGAG
Organism: Cucurbita moschata; assembly: GCF_002738365.1. Classification (NCBI taxonomy): domain Eukaryota; kingdom Viridiplantae; phylum Streptophyta; class Magnoliopsida; order Cucurbitales; family Cucurbitaceae; genus Cucurbita; species Cucurbita moschata. The sequence goes on along the minus strand of NW_019268553.1, from coordinate 1,563,495 downwards.
TGATCCTGAGGTCGAGAGTTCGAGCCTCTCTCACCCCAATTATTTTTTTCATCGGCCTCTTTGAGGTCCAAGTAGGTCAATGTGTACCTCAAGGCCTACATCAGCAGGGGGTGGTGGCGCAGTTGGTTAGCGCGTAGGTCTCATAGCTTTGTAGAGTGATCCTGAGGTCGAGAGTTCGAGCCTCTCTCACCCCAATTATTTTTTTCATCGGTTTCTTTGAGGTCCAAGTAGGTCAATGTGTACCTCAAGGCCTACATCAGCAGGGGGTGGTGGCGCAGTTGGTTAGCGCGTAGGTCTCATAGCTTTGTAGAGTGATCCTGAGGTCGAGAGTTTGAGCCTCTCTCACCCCAATTATTTTTTTCATTGGTTTCTCTGAGGTCCAAGTAGGTCAATGTGTACCTCAAGGCCTACATCAACAGGTGGTGGTGGCACAGTTGGTTAGCGTGTAGGTCTCATAGCTTTGTAGAGTGATCTTGACTTCGAGCCTCTCTCACCCCAGTTATTTAGTTTGAAGATAATTTTACTTTTAAAGTTTATGCGGTTTTTTTTTTAATTTTTTTTGAAAGGTTTTAATTAAATTTTTTAAAATTTAAGAATATTTTTAAGATAAAGTATAAAATTTAAATTATTGATTACGTTGAATTTTTTATTAAAATAATCTGAAATAGAACCCTCTAACATTAAAGTTGGGAATTGTGATGCGTACAAAATTACTGGATTGTGGCGCGAGAAACGGTGAGCTAAAATGGCGCCACGTCATCGTCTAATTTCGAAAAATGTAAGAAAAATAAAATGAAAAAAAATAATCGAAGCGTTCGGGATCGCCGGGGATACGGAAACTAAAAGCATTTCGCGTTCTCCATTGCTCTCACTTAGTCACAGCTCTGTACATATAAATACAGCCATCATCGTTTGGCTTTCGAGTGATCGCGATTCCTCTCTTCTCTGTCGAAAGCCCTAGAGTTTCTCCTCTTGCAGCCATCAGCTTCTCAAAGGTAGATTCTCTGCCTATTTTCTGTTTGGTTGCTTAGAAGATGATGGAAATGGAAAAGGAAAATAATAGACACATGTCCGTGGAGCTTTTCTCTTACTTTTTTTTTTGTTTTAACTTAAGAAGTGAGTGCCAGTGATTTTTGTTTGATTTTTTTTAAATATATCGAAGGTTTTATGATCGAGGCAAGAGAGTTGGCTGTTGAACGGAGTTTGAATGTTTGATGCGTTGTTAGACAGTTCTTGTGTTTTTGTAGCGTCTGGATGAGCGAAGATTCGCGAGTTTCTTTGTTTCGTCTTCTTCTGTTTCTATTCGCATCCGCGAAGTTGACTGTTGATTTTTGTAATGCACTTTTCATCCTGTGGCGGCGGCAGATTAGCAATTTCAGTTTGACTTTTATTTCTCTTTTAACAAATGAATACGTCTTTATTTCAAGGCATATGTTCTGTATTTTCTATCGGTTCCTCTGTTTATCATCGTTTGCGAGTTTCTTGCAGCTTAAAGCATTCAGCTCTATCGTTTGATTGGTTGTTGTTCGTCTATTTTGTGATTTTCTGTTTACCGCAGACTTAGCTCAAAATATTCGGCAGCCATGTCGAGGAAGATGCTCATAGGTGGAGAACTGAGCCATCAGGCCGAGGCGGAGGAACACTACGACTTTGATTTATTCGTTATTGGAGCAGGAAGTGGTGGCGTTCGTGCAAGTAGATTTTCAGCTAGTCATGGAGCGAAGGTTTCATATATGGACTTATTCTGACAAGTGCATAAGTTTAATTTCGTGTTTATATTGATGATTCGTTTATAGTCATTTGTGCAGATTTTACTGTTGATTCCGTAAAGATTTTATATGCCTTTTTTTGTCGACTGTTATTCTCATTTGGTATCTCTTTCCAAAGTATTGGCTGGTAAACATTTGCTAATTACGTGTGAAAATATGTTGGAAGGTTGGCATCTGTGAACTTCCATTCGATCCAATCAGCTCAGAAGTAATTGGAGGAATTGGTGGAACGTATGTTGTCCTTCCAAGCCCTCGAAAAAGATTTTTATTGTTCTCACAAAATTCTTTATCATGTTTTATCTCATTTGGCAATTTAGGTGTGTCATTCGTGGCTGTGTTCCCAAAAAGATTCTGGTGTACGGAGCAACATTTGGTCCTGAGCTTCAGGTTAGAATGTAATTTTTTGAACTTTTATTTCTACTAAATGCAACAGTATTCACTAGTTTTTGTTTAACACAGCCAACTCTAGTTTTCTTAAAATGACTTTAAATGCACCGTACAGTCATATTTCAATATTAAGAAAAACTACTTTCATTCTGTGGGCATGAATTTTATGAATAAAGCATGTGTTGTTTGTGTAGGATGCTCGAAGTTTTGGTTGGGATGTGAATGAGAAAGTGGATTTTGATTGGAAGAAACTTTTACAAAAAAAGGTATGTTTCTTACGCTTAATGTTTTGCACGTGATTTCTAACAATTTCAAAACAGACTTTATAGAGCTTGTTTTTTCAATGAAGTACATAATTCATTTTGATTAAGATTTGTTGGGTATATTTACATAAAGATCTGGTATATGTGGTTTTCCGAAGGTTGCAAGAACTCAATAAATGTTTGCTTTTAAAGTTTAAGTTCTTTCCATGATTTAACCGATAATATACCGTAGTAGAAGCCTGATGCAAAGATGGGTAGTTAATCCTCCTCAGTTCAAGAAAAGTAATTATAGCTCCTGACTTGATCCTTCTGTAAATTACATGTCTCTAGTTTTTACACCTCTCATTAGATTTTTTGTTAGATTTTTCCTTTCTGAAGCATATTGGTTAGTGATTAGAAAAAAGCTGTTAATCTAACGTGCAAAACTGGGAGTTACGCATTTGGTCTTCATAGACAAAGCATAACGGTGGCCTATGTTTCCCCAATGAAACAAGTGATCCAAATTGTCATGTTGAATGCTGGAAGTCTGAACTTGAGAAATTATGCTTCCAGATGTATGAATCTCTTAGTTGTTTTAGATACAATTCTGAGTCATGACCGATGTATCATTTCTTCTGGTACACATGCCATTCTCAGCCTATTGGCTAAGATCAAGAGTATCTGTTCTTATCACTTATTTGAACACATGTTGTTGCTCTCTGTAGTAATACTTCCAGTAATTAGTAAGGAATTGAAATTATGTCCTCAATTTTTTTATTTTTTTATTTTTTTATTTTTACATATTGGTTTTTCTTGTCTAATATGGAGACATGTACTTCTTTTAACTTTTGAAATGTAGACAGATGAGATAGTCCGATTAAATGGAATTTACAAGCGTTTACTGACTAATTCGGGAGTAAAAATGTATGAAGGAGAGGGAAAGATTGTTGGTCCACATGAAGTTGAGGTGACACAACTTGACGGTACCAAAATATGCTATTCTGCAAAGCACATACTGATTGCAACCGGCAGTAGAGCTGTCATTCCTGATATTCCTGGGAAGGTAGCAGTCTGCTCTTACTTTCTCTCTCTGTTGACCAAAATTACTTATTGCCAACTTTGAATAATAAGTATCTGATTCCATCCACTGTTTCTGTTGAGAAATTTGCCAATTTTCATTATTTCAAATGCTTCTGAAGTAATTACATGCACACATATATATTCTGAATTTGATATCATTTTTGTGTAAGTTAAATTCTTTGTCAATATTTTTTTCAAAAGCAATATTTTCATTATTAGAAGTGTTATTTCCTTTGGAGACCTAAAATTCTGTTTGTTTATTTTATTTTTGTTGACCATTTTTTCCACAAATTTTATATTAGTTTCATTGTTGTCTATTTCCTATTGTTCAATTGGAGATAAAAGAGGAATATAAGATGTGAATCGTTTCTGATACGGCTTTGATCCATGCTGAGCCGCCTTGTATTATCATTTACATTACACACTGAAAGTCTTAGGGGTGTTGTTAAGCTATTGTTCATGCTGATCTAGAAACTTGCACATATAAACAGTGATTTAAAGTGGTAAAGCATTGAATCAGTAAAGTGCCTTAGAGATTTGGTTAGAAACTATTATGTTCATATGACTAGGTTCTAGGTTATGAAGTATGCTATCAGTGTCCCCAATTGTTCATAAACATGGATCGCAATGCTAATTGAGGAAGTTTGTGCCACTTTTGATATTCTTCTGGCTGATTTTTGTCTTGAAGTCATAATATGACTTGAAGTTCTCAAAAACTTTCCCCTAAAAGAATGGCCCGGGGTAATATGGATGCAGATTAGTCTGTGCTGTCAATTGAGGAGCTTCGGATATGGATATACAATTTAATTTTATTCCTTTTCTTTGTCATTAATCCCTCACGTTTAGTTTTATTTTTTATTACTAAATTTTTTCTGTTTGTAATTTTGAGAACTTAGACCATTGTGTGAACATTTTATTGACATGAATGTTGGTTGTTTTTGCTTTAGCATGTCAAGTGTTTGAACACTTGATGCAGTTTTTTTTTTTTTTTTTTTTGTCTGGTAAATTTTGTTTGGCTTACTATTGGAGAACTTTTGGTTATTCCGTTGCAATTCTGGAGCCCCAATCATATGTTTTAATATTTTTCTCTTACTTTACTTTTGCAATCTCTAGGAGTTGGGGATAACATCTGATGAGGCTTTGAGTTTGGAGGAGTTTCCTAAGCGTGTCGTGGTGCTTGGAGGAGGGTGCGTTCTCTCTTTTTTATTAGTACATCTGCTTTGTGCATTTTGATTGAGGTTCATAACTTCTTTTCTGTTATTAGGTACATTGCTGTTGAGTTTGCTTCAATCTGGAATGGGATGGGTGCTAAAGTTGACCTATGTTTCAGAAGGGAACTTCCACTAAGGTATAATATATCTTATCTTACGTTCTTTTATACTTTCAATGATTTTTGAAGGATCGAACTGCCTGATACTCAGATACAGATTAAAGAAACTGTATGATGTGGTGCGGATATCTTCAACTCTAATAGCCGTTGGCCCTTTGCCCTTCTGAACCATTTATTGATGAAGACATTCAAACATGGGCCCAAAACAAAAATTAACAGGAAATAAAAGATGTAAAAATATAACGCAAACTAACATCATTAATCGCTATTTGCTGGTGTCATTATTTTATACTAATGATCTTGGATGCTATGACGAAAAACGTTATATTTCAGAGGTTTTGATGATGAAATGAGATCGGTGGTTGCAAGGAACTTGGAGGGCAGAGGAATTACTTTGCACCCAACAACAAATTTGACTGAAGTACTTTCCATTATTTCTCCCTCTTTTGGCCTATTTTAAATATTTCCTTTCTATGGAGTTAACACGATAATACTGGTCCCAATTTTCTATAAACTCAGTTGATAAAAACAGAGAACGGCATAAAAGTTATCACAGATCATGGTGAGGAGTTCTTGGCAGATGCTGTGTTGTTTGCGACTGGTAATTATCTCTGCATTTGTAATGGCCCCTTGAAGAAGTATTGCAGTTATTTGTATTTTCCTCTAGGTAGTGAAGAATGCTTATTTTATGAAAAGAAGTATGCAGTTTATATAGAACCAGCAAGGGAAAGAGTAACAGAATTTAGTCTGCTAGTTTGTTGTTTGGAACTATAGGACGAGATCAACAGTACTGATGTTAATTTCTGGTTGTAAAGTGCTTTTTTATATTTGGTGGTTCTCTCAATGGTTATTTGCATGTTACATTGATTAAGTGACACGTTTGTTACAGGTCGTGCTCCTAATTCAAAAAGATTAAATTTGAAAGCAGTTGGTGTCGAAGTTGATAAACATGGTGCTGTGAAGGTGATTATATATCTTGCCTTTTCGATTATTGCCTTTTGTTTTCAACGGCCTCTGGTTTTTTGGTACAAGGGGTCTAGTGTTTATAGGTCTTATTAGTCTTTTTTTGGTTCCCTCGTTTTGTTTTTGGCAACTTTTTCTTTTTTCCTTCTTGGTTCTGTGTTTCACGTTGCCATCTAATTGTCGCCTTAAAAGATCTGAATGTGTTTATTCTGCTCTATGCTATTTGTGTGGGCCAGCTAGGCTTTCATTTGTAGGTTACCGCTCACCCGGGATGTTGACCTAGAAATATTTTGAGGAAAGAGTGTTGAGTTCTACTATAAGGCTTGAAAAGATGTAATTAGGTAAAATAAGAAAGGTGCAATATGAGTTATGACATTTATATCTGCTAGCATACCAGATATACTTATCGGCTAATATGCTGTGGTGCTCATCACTAATTTGTGCGGATTGGGGCTTTGAGTCGAAAAGAATTGAACTAGCTACTTTCCTCGACCAAGTTGCTTTAGCCTGTTTTGATAGTTTTTGAAAAGGAAATTTTCATTTAGCCCATCTAAACTACCTCTCTTAAAATGAAAATAGTATATAATGGATTGAACCGTATTTAGTTAGTGCCTATGGGTCAGGATTTTGAGTAGATGGTTATACAGGGGAAAACATGGGGATCAGATTCTTTTTTAACAGTAATTATCCTGAGCGGGTTTGCCCCTTTTTACTCATTTGGTGTGCCATTCGCTTTCTCCATTGGATGCACGGTGTAGTTATGTTGAGCGGGACTAACCTTTTTTACTCACTTATTGTGCCATTAATTGTTCGTTGAAAACTTATACATAGCTATCTTTCAACGTATTATGAATATCCCGAGGATTAATGGTCAACTTTTTATTGATTCAATAAAAAAAAAAAAAAAAGACTAAATCCATTTCCAATAATGAAGCAAATCAAGAAAGAATTGATAAAACAAATCAAAGTTTCATTTACTTTATTTCAACTATAAAAAAGTCACTTTCCAATATTAGTAATAAGAATAGGAAGGTCTTTGGGGATAAGGGATTTCTTTGTCTTGATTCTGTTGTTCTTAAGAGGCAAACGAAGTTTCAAAGATTCTATTGTTCAGGTTGATGATTATTCACGCACAACTGTACCTAGTATATGGGCTGTTGGAGATGTTACTAACCGAATGAATCTTACGCCTGTGGCTTTGATGGAGGGATCATACTTTGCAGTATGTATTCTTTTATTTTCTTTCAATACTTATCTATTACACCACTGCTTTTTTCCCATTAATATTTCAAATATTAGTCCTAATTTTGATGCTACATGGTTTATTTTATTTATTTTTTCCTATTTATTTGCAGAACACTGTTTTTGGTGGTGAACCTACGAAACCAGATTACAATTATGTACCCTATGCTGTATTCTGGTAAGAAATTATTCTCTTTTAATAGATTTTCATTATTTCTTTTCCATTAATTTATGTATTTTGCATGCAAATTGAGGATTATGATGCCCATTATGCACCTGCTCTAGGAAAATAGTATGTTCATGACATTATAACGCAAATAGTTAGCATATTGAAGGGGTCTCATATTAAACAACCATTACCTAGATGGTTTTACAATCAAGAAACCACAAAAGCCAAAGGAGTTTGAAAATCCTTATGGGGGTAGAGTCGAATAGGGAATAAGATATAATGGATATCATTATGTCCACTTAGACTTTTCGAGTAAATTTATCTATTATTAGATCTCTAAATACGCATTATTCTGTTGCATATGCTTCTATTACACTTTTTCACAGAGAACATTCTCTTATCCATTAAATAGATATATAATCCAATTTGTTCCGCCTAATTTGCAGTATACCTCCTCTCTCCGTTGTGGGCCTAAGTGAAGAAGAAGCTGTAGAGAAAGCAAAGGGTGATATTCTTGTGTACACATCTTCCTTCAATCCAATGAAGAATACAATCTCTGGGTACGTCGAACAAATTTAAATCAAAACTTGAATAAATCATAATATTACCATGCTTCATTAATGTACGGTGACTATGGGTGGGATTTGACTGACTAAAACCTTTTCATCTTTTGATGTATAGGATAGCCAGGAAAATGTGTTTTAAGGCCTAAATTTCTTAGGATACCAATGTAAATTCCCAATGAACTTGAGTTAATTAAATACAAGAAAAACTATAAAAGAACGATACCAAAATATTAATGCAAATCAATTATGTAGTCTAGTTTTAACATTATTACTCTTTTTATGAAAAGGATTTCCATTTGCCATTCAGGAAGTGGCATTTTGATTTACCCAAACCATAATTGGAACCGAATCACTTGTAGCTGTTACTCTGAGCTCCCCGATGTGGGTCTTTTTTTTTTTTTTTTTTTTTTTTTTTTTTTTTTTTTTTTTTTT
>NW_019268553.1:1533674-1555147 GCF_002738365.1 Cucurbita moschata | reverse complement strand
TTTTTTTTTTTTTTTTTTTTTTTGTTTTGTTTTGTAAATGGCGTTTTTTAAAATATATATTTTATTTAGTTGCAATTTCTTGTTTTGTCTACAAAATTGGTTATTGTAAGTACATCACTTATCTGATGGTGTTACAGTCGACAAGAGAAGACAGTGATGAAGCTTGTGGTTGATGGTAACACACAAAAGGTCATTGGCGCATCGATGTGTGGACCAGATGCTCCTGAAATTATGCAGGTGCGTTTTATATTTTGTTTAGAAAATATGGTTTTATTTGCTACATTCTATTATTCTAGTATTTAATTTAATTTAATTTTTTCCTTTTAAAATGGACCAAACAAGTGAAACCTGGCCAGGCACTGCGGATCCTTTTTTTCCATTCCATATATGACAAATTGTAATTTTGAAGTTGATTTTCAACTTTTATATCGTGTGGTTCTATTCAGGGAATCGCTGTCGCTCTGAAATGTGGAGCAACCAAACAACAGTTTGACAGCACTGTAAGTTTTCCATCCATTTCCTTTGCCCTTGTAGAATATTACTTTTAAAATACTAAGAAATTCATGATCTTTCAAGCAAACTTTAATATTATAATTCGAAGAATATGGTTGTTTGTTTCAATTCTGATCTTGTTTGCTCTTATTTGCCGAGAGGTCCCTTGGTTAGTTGAGTTGGAATTGAAGTAGCAGGGTCAGCGGTCGTTTCTTTCTAAGCATTTGAAAAGTCATTTCAAACTGCCTCTAAACTTGTTTTTACCGGCTCATTTTGAAATTTTGGAAAAAGAGCTACATTTTAAGTGAATTAAATTTATTTTCAACGATTTTCTCGAAATCAATTTTTTTTTTTCTTTTTTAGGTATTTGAAGAGTCATTTCAAACTTAGTTCTTAATTATGCACACGTAGAAGCATTCTCAAGTCCCGTTTTTAAGTGTCTTAGAATCCTAGAAATTATTTCAAACTCATTTTTATAACTTCGAAAATTGAAACAGGTTGGGATACACCCATCTGCGGCAGAGGAGTTCGTGACGATGCGAACTATAAGTAGGAAAATTGAAGTGGGTAGCAAATTGAAAACAAACCTGTAAACACACACTTCTTACAGGAGCACAGTTGGAAGATGGCACATCTCGATGGTAAGTAAGATATGTTTCTGGTTTTGTTTGTTAGTTTACAAAAAGGTAGATGAAATAAAAAAAAGTGAAAATCCTACAATGTTTCTTTTTCTTGGGGGGTCGGAATAAGAAGTTCGCTAGGTCAGAGTGTGTGAATGGGCCTGGGGACATTCATGATGATGGGGGGCTTTACTGAACTGAGTGGGTAATGTTTTTCGTTTAGTTGTGTAATTTTTACCTGGATTATTTTCTATTGTTCGGTGTCAAATGGGTTCTAGAAATCTCCTTGTGGACTCTAGGTAGTTTTGCTTGTTCTTTTAAAAATTTTGTTGTGATGATTTGGTAAATAGTTAATAAAAGGTTTACAAAGAATCTGATTATCATGAAATACTCCTTGAAAATATGATATTTTGGCTTTAATTCCAATGGTATTTTACCAACCTTTAGATTGATGGATGATACAGGAATTAAAGCCAACGAGTGAGTACTTTCCTCTTGAACTCAGATTTTTTCAGTTAGGTTTTGGTTATTCTGAAAGAATTAGACCTTTTTTTTTATTATTCCAAACCTTCTAATTGTATATCTGTCTAGTTTAAATCTATTATTTTAGTTTTACAAGTTAGTTACATTTCGAGTTTAAGAAAATCAATTTTAAAATGTCTTTTCTTTTTAATTTTATGTTGGATGATATTTTTTTTAAATTTGCCGTTTAGACATGAAGTTGATACTTTTTTCATAGGTTAAGAATTTATTAATAATAAGTTTAAAAATCTAGATGCTTATTAGATGTTTTTTAAAGTTGAAGATTAATATCTATAAAAATAAAAATATAATTGGTAATTTAACTCAACAAAATTATCCAATGCTAGGAGAGATTAATAGAAATTTGTCGGTTTCCTAATTGGCTTCTAACTTGTGATGGCCAGTCGACTTAACCAGAGACGGGTGGGCACCTTGAGCGTCCAACTTAACCAAAAACTAAAAATTACACTGCGTCTTCTATTAAGGTTTTAAATCTTGATTAAATTATGGCTGTATAACATGTTTAATTTCTAAAGTTTGGGGTTTGTGTCTAGCTTAAAAATATCTACACTGGCTCTTAAATTTTCAATTTGTACCTAATAAGTCACAGAGTTTTTAATTTAGTGTATAGGTATTTGATAAATTTAATTTTTTTAAAAGACAATTGATCTAGAACTTTAAAATTGAAAAAAGACGTATAACAAAACACAGAATCGATTGAGGTATAAAGAACTAGAAAAAGTGCTAAATAAGGAACAATAACCAAGCAATCATTTACTTACCTCTACGTCACGTACGTACCGCATAACCAAGGCCATCGCAGTATGGACATTTTGTTCCTTCGTTCACCCATTGCAGAAACTACACCATACAATCGAAACAATTCTCTTTTTACATAAAATTACCATAGAAAACTCGAAGGAAATACAAATGGGTTCATGAGTGATTTCACCTGTGGTTCAATCTTTGGCTCACCGGTTCGGTCACATCCTGAAAAAATAAAATTGGTTGATTTCTCAAGATGAATGTGTTAGGAATCACGACTCTCCACAATAGTATGATATTGTGCACTTTGAGTATAAGCTCTCATGGCTTCGTTTTGAGTTCCTCAAAAGACCTCATACCAATGGAAGATAGTATTCCTTATAAATTCATGATCTTCCACTAAATTAACCAACGTGGAACTCACTTACAATGATCCTCAACACGAGGGACTAGAACTTCAAGAGCATTCAACGTGTGGGCGCGCACGTGTGAGGAAAATAGTTTTTTTTTTTTTTTTTGGGAAGTTCAATGAAGCAGGGGATTCAAGCCCCTCCCATCTCCAAGTCTAAGTCGATGACATATCTTAGTCAGGGTTGAAAAAGCTAATAAGTTAAAAATGTTTTTTTTTTCCGATTGTATACCTCTTTTTTAGTAACTTATTCAATTGTTATGACAAAAATTCCAATGCATACTGCTGGTAGAACTTTTGAACTTTAAGGTATTGTATTGAAGTCCTTTTGGAAATTCGACAAATAATTCCAAGACTTTCTTAGACTATGAATTAGAGCGTTGGATAATTCAATCCTCGTTACTAAAAAAAGAAAAAAGAATGCACTTTAAACATATGATAGAATAGTGTCATGTACCTGTGCATAACAGACGACCCTCCCACAACATCTACATATTTACTGTGTGAAGTTGTGCGGGGTCTTCCCATCAGATCCTTCCTATGAGAAAAACTTGCACTATATTTTTCTGAATCTCTGATATTTCAGTTCTTAAATTAACAGCAAAAAAGGAGGGAAGAAATATTGCACACAAGTTTATTGAAAGTAAAACTGACAAAGCAATACGTACCAGATGATTAACATTAAATTCTGTGAGAGGAGATTTGAAATTTTATTTGTATAACAATGGAGAAGGCACTTCTTGTAGGCTAGTATTCTTTCATTTTTTCTTAGTATTACATAAAATCTATACATACATACATACATACATACATATATATATATATATATATATATATATATATATATATATATATATATATATATATATATATATATCTACATATACATGCATACAAACATATGCATATATGAAGAAGGCACTGCACCTTCTGGACTCTAGAAACTCGCAAGTGAAAAATATGTTGGAATGTTCATATGCAACACATTGCTTTGGCAAAGTATCAGATGTATTCTTCAACTAAATCGTACAAAGACAGACAGTTGCCATTGAGCATATGAACGGAAAACACCAAATACCAGATACTTCGATCAACCAGAAAGACATACAAAGAGAGAACTCCAAGGAGATCTGTCACCTGATTCTGATTCAACATTAGATATATGGAATAAAAAGTTATAAAACATACTTTCTGATCGGTTGGAATATTCCCTTTTTCATCTGTTTTGGCATCTGATCCAGGACTCTCAGTTCGTTTCTCCTTATATAAAATTTCAAGGAGTTCTGCAGTCATTATACCTCTTCGCGGAAGCCTGAGGCGGCCTATCAAATAAAAATTGATGTGTATACTATATAGTGTCACGGATTGAAAGAATATGGACTAAACCTGTAGAAATCCTATTGAATTAGTAAAGAATGATAGACTACTACCAACTCCAGAATAATCTTACCTGCCAAGTCTTTAACAGCACGCTCAGTTCCACTGCAGAAACTAGAAAATTCCATGTATTCTTCACCGGAGTAAAATCCTGGCCTACGCAATGCTTCCTGGCATTTTATAGAGGAAAAACAATACAGAAGCATGTTCTTCAGTGATTCGTAATAAAAGTCAGTGATTCGTAATAAAAGAAATTAAAGCATCACAAATAGCTAAAAGCAGGAAAACAATACCAAAAGTGCACAAGATAGAGACTCGATTCAACTTATCTCAACATCTGCCATAGAGTTCGATCGACTATATTCATCTTTAAGACTATTCTTTCAGGCAGTAGGCTTCAGACGCACAACGTCTATCAGCAAGTTCGATCTACCAACCTTCTTGCATATGGTTAAGAAACTCGATGAAATCCTATCGAAGAGACAAAATCATAGGAACAGAAGCAGCACGGACCTTAAGACTCGCCTTCTAATATTAGATAGAAGAAATGCGAATGGCGAGCAGACCTGCGGCGCTAGGACTTCCGCTCCTTCCGAACCAATTCTCAAGGACTTTCTCTCATTCTTCACCTCTTTCTCGGTCTTACTTGCGTCGGAAAACTTAACAACTTCTTCAACAATTGCCTTCTTCTTTATCTCCGCATCCTCTTCACGAGTACTCTCATCCAACAAAATGCGACTCCACCATCAGCCGTCTCGGCATCAGATTCTTCTCCTTCAAGACATGCAACAGGCCGGCGATATTCGCAAACGTCTCCAACACGAAACCGTCCCTCCTCATACGAAACTTCGGCGTTCTAACGCTTGAATTTGCAGCTTAACCTCAGCAATTTCCAGCAGAAGCAACTCGCGTTCTCTGGCTCAACGCTGCTCTTCGCGGATCCACTGTTCCTTTTCATGAAACCACCGCTGCTACTCCTGGAGCCACAGGAGCTCCTCGAGGTCGTTGCCAGCGTGATTCATACAGCGAGAGATGAAGAAATTGGAAGGAGAACTAGATGATGAGATCTTGAGAGGAGGAATCATGGAGGAAAACGTTGAAATGTAGCAGAGAAATTGGAGGGACTGTGGAAGGAAGGGGATAAATGTAAGAATGAAGAAACTCTTGAGTATATATGTTTCCAATGGGGGAAAAGTCTAAGAGTGCTAATTTAAAATCACACGTTTTGCGTGAAGAACTAGCGGGAAATCCAGACATCAGCCGAACCTAGCAATACCAATCTTTTTATTTATTTATTTATTTATTTTTAAGGTGAAGCAAACATTTTTTTATTCGATTTAGAGTTATCAATTTTACGGAAATATAAATGTGAATTGATATTTCTGAAAAATAATAATAAATTAATTAAAAAATCATCTCAATTAATAAATAAACATATCAATATTTAACCCAACATTTGAAAATATTAATGAAAGTATTGAACGAAAATATTAATAAAAGAGTGTAACCCGTTACGTATCTTCATCATCAATCTCAGTGTTAAAACGTGTCTATTAGAGAGAAATTTTCATACTCTTACAAAAAAAATACTATGTTCCTCACCTCAACCGACGTGGGATCACATAACCCACTCCCCTTGAGCCTCTAATGTCCGCGCTGGCACACTGCTAGGTGTCCAATTCTAATACCATTTGTAATAACTCAAATCCAACATTAGCAGATATTGTTTGTTTTGGTCCATTACGTATCACCGAACACATCTATGTCTCTATTAAGAGAAGGTTTGCACATTTTTATAAGGAATGTTTCGTTCTCCTCCCCAACGTGGGATCAGAAAGAATAAAAAAAGAAAACACGTTGATATTAGTAAAACATGAAACACAAAACAACTCAGGTGCAAAAACAGAATAAAGAAGCTTACTAAAGAATGCAAGCACATTAAAGATTGTAATAATGGAATTATTTTGGAGCTTGGAAAAACTCATGTCCACCAAAAATAAAGTACAACAAAGTTGAATAATTGCATCACCAGACCTCAGTGAGCTGTGACTTCTGATAATAATATACAAAAATAACTTTATTATACAACACAAAAATCTGGTTATCCATCCACGTCCACTGTATAGCCAAAAGCCATCATTATCTTGAAGAAGGCAGCATACCATAACATTGCTACCATTAATAATACCAAAGTTTTCTACACCAAAATGTAGACAAGAACATTGTTGAAAGGGCACTTACACAAATCTCATGCCCTAAATGCTTCAATGGCAGACGATCATCTCGGGCATCGTCTATTCATTCGATCTTAGTCCAATTTCACATTAGAATAGAGGAGGGTGTCCCTCGTGAGAGGCATCCTTAGAAGGCAGCACGACTGCAATGAAACAACAAAAGATCAACAAAAACAACATATATGCTGTCATATTTTATGAACAGGATAGAACAGTATTATATTATTTTTAACATAAAAGTTAGCTAAAATGTCAGAAGCACCAAAAATTAATATGAATTTCTATCATAGACTAGTCACTAATATTTCTAAGGCCACAAAAAGCAGATAAATAACGTATTATTAACCACTTTTATGTTTATTTCAAAACTAGAGTGAACAAAATGGAGTGAAGGTAAAAAAAAAAAATTACCCCCATAAGAGTTGCAATCAAAAGGATGATTCCAGTGATCCAGGCAAGGGTTGTCCTAACCAGTATCACTTCTTGAATAGTTGTGTTAAGTTTGACTTCTTCCACCAACCAACGTGGAGTCGATCGAGGGTTAAAGATCACATTTAATCCTTTTTCTGCATTTGGTGATGATGATCCAGAAAACAAAACAACTCCAACAATTTGACCTGCAAGTTAAATTACAGGCATCTAAGTAAAAAAATAAAATCTTAAAAACCTAAATATTTTGTTCCAAAATCGAAAAGGGAGTCAATGATTTTAATACGCATACTCGTAAAGTCATCATTGAGCAAGAATAACATCAAAGCCAATTTGTAATATATCAGGTTACAGAAAATTTGTTACTTCTTCACAAAAATGGCCAGCTGAAAGACTAGAGCTTAATAATGAATAATTGGTATGCTCCTCCAAACCAAAGCAACCGACCACTTACCATCATATGCTTTTTGGAGTAATTGGAATATCTTGGACAAAGCAACAATAAATAGTCTCGATCTATGACCAGCATCTCCTTCGGAATCACTTTGATCTTGGAATGCCTGTTAACCCGATGGTGAATATCGATGAGAATAAACTAAAATTACTCCGTCTTAAAGAAAAGAAAGAAAGAAAAGAGTGACGGCAGTATTTGGGAGACTAAAAACACACAACCACATTCAATATATGTTATTTTGCTGCCAAAGAAGCTTTTACAAGAAGGCGGCAGAATCAAGGTTTCAGACTCCCAATGTCCACACCGCCCATTATGACCCATACGTACTAGAGTTTTGTAATGCCAGAAACTATAGCACTAATAACCTCATCAGTATCTCTATTACAGTTTAATTCTATGGTACAACTAAATTGAGGTTAAACGGATATTGCATGATAGGAACAGAAGTTGAATAAACGTCATCCAAAAAAAGAAACAGAAAAATCAAGGAAGACAGCGTACCTTGATGCTATCGAAAGAGCCAGTGATGAGCTCAGATGGACTTTGCACATTTTGTGACAAATCCTCATGAATGTGGATAGCCCTCTTAATATTGTGAATGAGACACAAAAGACTACCTATAAATTCTCTGTCCCCTGTCTGCAAATGAGTATTAATGCACCAATGAACACATGAATAAAAAAGGTTTATAATATAACCAGATAACATTCTGAACAGATGGAAAAAACCTTAGACAGATGAAGATAGATTTTAACAGCATCAGTCAACGGCACAGTCAACTCTCCATTTAAATTTTTTGATGCATCAGCAACATATGATCCACCAATGAAAGATGCCTAGTAAGATATTCAAACAAATTAGAAATTGTTGAAAATGAAATGGGTAAAAATATAGGCGTTTAATATCATAACTTACAAATTCACTAATATCTTCATCAGTATAAGCTGCCAATGGTTCATTCAAAGGAACAACAGACACTTCATCCTCACCTGCTAATAACTATCATTAGAAAGGCCAAAGGCCAGTGGAAAATATTTGGGAAAAAAGATAAACCAATAACGATTTTGGAAGGAACAAATACCAGGAAGTTGGATGTCAGCGCTCTCAGAACTTACGTGAACCTTACTCGTAAGAACATTGCTGGACATGCCACTTACAAGGCTTACAACTTCCGGATCTGCAAGTATCAGAATTGAAAAAGGTCAACACCTTTAAAAAACTTGCAACCAAGAATAACATTTTCAAAATTACTGCAGAGACCATGTGCTCCTTTAATTTCAAGCATAAAAACTGAACGAGGCCTATCAAGCGGATTTGGCATCAAAATCCCATTCAGCTGCAAAAAAGGCACTAATAACATGATCAAAACCTTACGGCCGCATACATAATTTACAACGAAAACTTCTGCAAAACTTATCAAACAATCAAGAACCTTAGATGAACCAGAAGCTGAAAGCATTGAAGGCGGCGCAAAACCAAGCAAGACTGACACAGTAGCAGCAACTTCTGGTAGTGACATTGAACTAACCTGTGGAAATCAAATATGAGAGCATAACATGAGAAGATAAGCTAATATTCTGTCACAAAAAAAACATAACAGAGCAAAGTTCGACATTCTGTCACATTAATAATTCCCACTGAGAATATGGGTAAGCAATGGACAATACGTTTAAAATTGCTCATCTATTGTCGGATTGGTTGACACTAGAAGGGTTCACAATGTTCTCAGACCATCGCCGTAAAAAAAAAACCCTCAAAATTCCATTTCAATTTCAACATCACGAAATGTGAAACACATAGGCTTTCTTAAATCCGTTAACCACTTATTGGCAGACGATGGCTGATACCACTTATTAGCAGGATGAGCACGTGAATTTCAAAATGCAATCATATGTAATTACGATGTGAAACAAATATAATGCTAACATTCAAGAATGAACAGCTCAAATCAGTTCAAGTAGTTCCAGGTTCATTTTCTTCAATCCACCGGAATTCGCAAAGATCCAACACAGATATGGAAACGGAATTCAAAACAATTTGAGCAGGAAACTCGAGTCTATTCACAGATAGGCAACCGAACCAATCATGCCAGGGCAGAGAAAATATAGAATAAACTAAATTACCTCGGAGCCATCATCGGTCGAATGAGATCGAAGATATTGATGCGACGAGCTATCAACAAAAATCACCGAGCCAGTATCCCCGCACTGGATCAAACCATAAAAATGTAAAACACGTCAAATTGAAGAATTATCAGATCCCGCGGCTTCTCCAAAGTATAAATCCGCGGGAAAAAAAAAAAAGAAAAAGAAAAATAACTTAAGAATCAGACAGAATCACGGAAACGATCAGATAAAACAAACCCTAGCGAGAGGGAGGATGATTAACAGGGTGAAGAAGATGAGTGAATTGCAGAATTCCATCTTGTAGAGAATCTGGGAACTCTGTGGCCTTCGAAGAACGAGATGAATTAGAACCCGCCGTGCCGATTTCTACACATAAACGACATGGGTTGCGTCGGGCCGAGTCGTGGGCTTTTGGATTCTTTCAATGTGGTCCTCGATCCAACCATCGAATAATGAGTCAGCCCAAATTTATCCTCTTCCCTAATTATTAAATTACAAATTTATCCTCTTCCCTAATTATGCCTAATAATCTTTTTACGTTGATAGTCTCAAAACTGTAACCTTTAGGCCGAGGACACATTCGTAATTTTGAAAAATATTACATTTTTTACAGTTGAGTTTTGAATTATATTTCCAATATTTACACTTTTGCCCTTCATTTTTTCACTAAATACCTATTTCTAGCCATTAAAGTTAACTAGAAAATGGCTCAATTATTTTAAATTAATCAACTAAAAGTTAATATCAAATATTAAAAATAAGAATTAGTGAAATGGGACGTAAAATAAGAATTAAATTTGAAAATCAAAATTAAAAATGTAAAATTTTTAAACTTACGAACCAATTAAATATTAAACTCAAAATAAAAAAATAAAATATAATATTTTTAAAATTAGAGATCGAAATTCATTTTAATACTTAAATACAAGTCTCAAAATCTTCATATAAACAATGTGAAAAGTCAAAAGTACCCCTCAAAGCCAGATTCCAATATACTACGGCCAAAATAATCGAGGCATGATCCGCATTTAAATATTCTCAAAAAATGGATCCTTTTTCTTTGTGATATTAAAGCATTTTAATATTCTATGAAAAGGGCATTTAAAAAACAATGAGATATATCGAATTACTAAGATAAATAATTGAGTAATTCATTTATTTATTTTAATATAAATGAATAATTTCAAATTGCAAATATCAAATAAAACAAATTATTCCCTTGCTTTAAAAAAAAACGTATTGATCAGAATAAATTAATGACGTGGAATAATACGTAAAAATGTCATGTAATAATAATTAATAATATTGCTTTAATGATTAGCGTCGTACTCTGCATGCATGAAGACGACTGGGCCGAGATCGGTCATCCAAAACGCACCGTATTCATTACAACGGAGATTGAATTAAAGGCTATATAATGAATGTCATTTTTAACGAGCAAATTCCAGTCGAACTCTTTAAGTTTTTATAAAATAAAATTCACATTACATAATTTAAAATCACCAATCCTAAAGGAAAACATTAATAAAGGGAAAGGTGTTGGATAACCAGACAATAATTTTCACAATTTAGATAAGAAATAGATATATTTGAAAAAAATGCATTTTAGTGGTGGCCGCCACCACCTCCAAACCCCGCTCCACCGCCGAAACCGGCACCACCACCAATGCCACCACCCCCGCCGAACCCTCCGCCACCGCCACCTCCACCACCAATACCAACTCCACTTCCTGCTCCTCCTCCAAATCCGCCTCCAGCACCTACACCACCTCCGCCACCAAACCCACCACCAGCTCCTCCTCCCAGACCTCCACCAGCTCCTCCTCCAAGACCACCACCAGCTCCTCCTCCAAGACCGCCACCAGCTCCTCCTCCAAGACCGCCACCAGCTCCTCCTCCAAGACCGCTACCAACTCCTCCTCCAAGTCCTCCACCTCCACCGAGACCACCTCCACCTCCAAGTCCTCCGCCACCACCAAGACCACCTCCAAGTCCTCCGCCACCACCAAGACCACCTCCACCTCCAAGTCCTCCTCCGCCGCCAATACCACCTCCACCTCCAAGTCCTCCACCCTTAAAACCCCTTTTGTAAATACCATGCCCAATGCCTCCTCCACCTCCTAAACCACCTCCTCCACCGAGCCCTCCACCACCACCCAATCCACCGCCACCACCTAGCCCTCCACTTTTAAACCCCCTTTTATAAATGCCATGCCCTAAGCCTCCTCCACCACCCAAACCACCACCGCCTCCAAGCCCACCACCTCCTCCAAGCCCTCCTCCACCACCCAAACCACCACCACCTCCCAACCCACCTCCACCGCCTAGACCGCCGCCGCCACCAGCTCCACCACCAAACCCACCGCCAGCTCCCCCACCAAATCCACCTCCAACTCCACCTCCAAAACCTCCACCGCCACCGCCACCAAAACCTCCGCCTCCGCGAAACCCTCTCCCCTTCAAAAAACCAAGTGGCCGATGAAACAAACGCTTGTCATCTTCTACCACATTGTCGGCTCCGACCAAGGCAATCCCCACACACACCCAAAAAGCCACAGAACGCAGAGAGAAAGACGCCATTGGTAGCTTTGCTCTGATTACACAGAGATCAAACGTCATTTATATAGACGAAAAAAAACAAACAGACACTGGCACGAGAGACAGGTAAATTAAATTAAAATTAAATTCAAAATTAAATACAGCTTGACTTTAATTCAAGGACGTCTCCATCTACCCCTGCCAATGCCATTTATATTTCCAACTGTCCCTCCGCCAATCCATTAAAAGGAATAAAAACATTAGCCAATCAGACAGGATTCCTTCTTCTTCGCCTTTTCGCATTATCTGAATTGCCATTAATTTTTATTTTTATTTTTATTTTATATATACATAAAATATTAAATCCTATAATCACTATTTTCTAAACTAAATTAAAAAAATATATATATATATATATATATATATATATATATATATATATATTTGTCCAATTTTATTTTTAAACTCCTCTTTTTTTCGTGAAAACTCTGTTAAAAACAATATTCTCTCTTAAATTGTCATAGTCTCACAGTCATGCTTGTCCAAGACATGTCGCCTATGGCCACATGTCCGTGACACGCGGCGAAGTCATGGCTACGACTGGTAGACATAAAATGCCTTAAAATGTACTATAGAGGATGCGATTAGTTGTCAAATTCTCCCTACCCAAAAAGTTATATACTGTTTAAGCCGTTATTGTTGCCTTTTTGCTTGCGTGCTATATAACACCACTCTTAATCTGTCTCTCTCATTTTTACTTTCAAAACTCTTTTACTAAACCTCTCCCCATTTTCTAAAATCTTCTCTTCAAAACGGGACCCGAGGCTGTTGTCCGACGGTAGGCAACGTGGTCTAAAGTTGGTTTGACTCACTCAATGCTGAGAGTGAGCACCGCACAATTGCCAAATTCACTGCCAAGAAAGGGCGAATGCGATACTTAGCATGCATTTTTATTGTATTAATTATTATTGAAAAAAAATCAATGTTAAATTTTATCTTGCATTTTTTAATTATTCATTTTTATATACTTCCCAATTAATTATTATACATATGAATTATTTTATAAATATTTTTAGTCCGAAAAAAAAAAGTACCATAAAATTAAAGTTGCTGTAATTTGTTGTTATGAACCTTATCCCTCAAGACACAAGTCAATTTAATTTCATCAAGAACATGCCAAAAGCGTGTGCTTTAGCTAATTTTAAAACAAAAACAATATTAATTTTACCTTAATTAAAATAAATATAATTTAATTTAAAAATATTTGAAACAGTTAAATATTATTTTCTTGGCAGTGGTAGGTTGAAATCTTTAATTTCTCGTTATTTGTAATAAATTTTTATCGAAAAAAAGAAATACAACTCAGAATCTTTTTTTTTTCATTAATAAAATAGTATATTATTTTGATTTTTTATTTTTAAATCCAATTTAATTTATATATTTTTAATAGATCTTTAAAAGGAGATAAATTAATTAACAAGAAAATAATATTAAAATTTATTCTTACAAAAATAAGAATTCAATTTAAATATTTGAAAATATGGGGCAAAATTAAAAGAAATTGTAAAAATTTGGACCAAAATGTAATTATAAAAGTCATTATTTGACGTATGTTGGAGGGTTTTGAATTGGGCAAAAGTGGTTATGGAAAAAGCTGCAGGGACTGAAGTTGGAAATAAGAAAAAATCACTGGGAATGGGTAATGGGGCCTGTAATGTGATGTCATTTAATAGGGAGGCTGTTGGGTTCGGCTATTAATGGCGCAACTAAACCATGTCCTCCCACCATCATGCAACTCCGCAGTTCGAACCACTACCCGTACTTCCCTATTTAATATTCCATATATTTATTTACTTCTATAAATGTATTGTATTGGGTCGAATTTTTTTTTTTAATTTTTAGATTCTGATTCTAACCGTTCCAATAGATTTTACGATTCAACCCAATTTTTTATTTTCGAGTTAGTTGAATTGAGTTGTGCTGTCGAAAATGAATTACCAACGTCCGTTACTGTCATTAAATTTGATTTAAAATATAAAATTAATCATAGAACATATTTATATAGCGGTACTTATAATTTTTTTTCCTTATTTTTAGAAATTGATCGGTATATTTTACTTTATTTGCAGGAGTTAGTTAATAGTTTATATACCAGTTTCGCTTGGTGGGTCGGGAATACCCGACTTATCAATTTATCTGGTAAACTACTGGGGACTCGTGTAACTCATGCCGGATTAATCGTATTTTAAACCGGAGCAATGAACCTATTCGAAGTGGCTCATTTCATACCTGAGAAACCCATGTATGAACAAGAATTAATTTTACTTCCCCTCCTAGCTACTCTAGGTTGGGGCGTAGGTCCGGGCGAGGAAGTTATAGACATGTTTCCGTACTTTGTGGACTTTCAATCTCATTTTTGTTTATACTGTTACACGGATTAAATATTTTTTTACATTTTTAAAAATAAATGTAGAGTTGGTTGGATTAGATTATAACTTTATTTTCGAGATAATAATTCGATAAAAAAAATGTTAACTCGTAAACTAAATCGAAATTTTTGTTTGTTAAAAATTCTAACTCAGATCGATAATAAGAATAATAATAATAATTCTATCCAACCTCGAGTATTAAATTATAAATTTACTCTTTAATGGTTTTAATTTTTATTTAAAGTATTTGTTCAAAATATAAATACATGATGTCTAATAGATAACCACCATAAGTTGGTACACAGTCAGCAACCAGTAAAGTGAGAAATTTTCGAAATATAAATTAAAAAAGTATTTATCTTTTTTTTTTAATTATATATCGATAAATTGTTATTATTATTGCTGTAAAATTGGAAGTGCAGTGACGATTAAATATTTTTTAAAAGTTTTAGGACTGTGGTTGTGATTTAACTCATTAAATAATTATATATTTGAATTTTTATATTAATTCGTACTAAAAAGAATATTATATTGATATCATATTACCTTTATATATGGGGAAGGGGTCCGGCACGTGGCACTAATATTGGAGACTGAATCAGAGATCATTCTCTCCGTCTTCGCCGAATATCCAACGGTCGTGAATTTGCCATGTACACCTAGCTCTGTACCCGAACCGAATTCCTAACCACGTGGGCATCGCCACCTAGATCATTTGACGTTGTCAAGTTCCCTCTTTGTCCTTTTGCCAGGTCACCAATTTAAATTAATTCTTTTTTTTTCTTATGCAAAAAACTTTTGTTTTTAATTTAAATTCAGTTTAAGGTTATTTAGTCTCTAATATTTTTAAAAATTAAAAATTAAAAATTATGGTTTCATTACAAATTCAAAATTTTATAAGGTATAAAACAGTAATTATAATTTTAAAAGTCGATAATGCGAATAAAAAATAATAAATAAAATAAATTTAGGATTCAACAATATTCCGAAGTTAATATCTTTGATTCTCTGGACTTGGTCTCTTTCTTTAAAATCCACGTGTACAATCTAACGGTCCTAATTCTCCCAACTCGTCACAGTTTCCGTGCAGGTTTGTCAAAATGGAAAAGCCCAACAACGTCAATTAACGGGCCAGCTTAAGTTCGGGTCCGAGCCTCGGGCACGAAGTCAGGTTTGGAACCAGAACTCAGCTTCTTTTGAAGTCCTCGAAGGCTATTCAAGTGATGTTAACTTGGAGCAGTTCGAACCTGGTAAAATCTCTGATCACTAGCCCTAGAACTTGTTAATCGACCGAATTACAAGCTCCTTGATTTTAGGTGAGAATTTCGGCTGTTTTTGAACTGCTAAATTGTTTACCGCTTTGTCTGAGATCGCGAAAAAGTTTCGCGCTTATTGAATTGAATTTTTTCTGTACGTGATTGTGAATTTGAGGACGAGATATTTGATCAATGGAGATCTTAATTTCAGGACTTCGAAGATTGGTAATGCGGGCGTTGATCCGTCTTTTTGGTGTTTTTTAAGGCTGTAGAGCTGAATTCAACAGGCTGCAGAATCTTCTGTCTTAATTTTGCAGATATAGGTTATAATTACGGTAGGCTTTTCGTCGTTTACTTGAGCAGTTCGTTGGGTTTCAAGATAGAAGATGGCGCAGAGTAACTGGGAAGCAGATAAGATGTAAATATTTCTGTTCAATTTTCCTTTCGTCCATTATTAGATGTTTCTGTTTCAGTCTATTATTAGAATTTCATTCAATTACACTTTTCACAAACTCTCGTTGATTTTCCAGGCTCGATGTGTACATCTATGATTATTTAGTGAAGAAAAAATTACATGCCACGGCTAAGTCCTTCATGAATGAAGGAAAGGTCGCTCCAGATCCAGTAGGTAATACTTCAGAAATTTCTCTCAATTCTTATTCAGTAAGTTTCTAGTGGAATAAGATTTTGTCTGGTTCCACTCAATACATCGCGCATGATTGATGTGGCTACTAAGTAGACTCGAGTTGAGTGTTCATATTGGAACTAGATTACTGTATCACATTCTGTGCAGCGATTAAGAATAGAACGTTCCATTGACAATAATAGTCCTTGCATATGATGACGTGCAGCAATTGATGCTCCTGGAGGATTTTTGTTTGAATGGTGGTCTGTATTCTGGGACATATTTATAGCAAGGACGAACGAGAAACATTCTGAAGCTGCTGCAGCATATATAGAGGTGATTTTCTCGACATATTATTATTCAGAACTGTCGACATAATTACTGATATAGTGAGTTGAATTGATGCTAAGTTCCATTGGTTTTCATCCTTTGTTGCGTATGTCTTATGTGCAGGCACAACAAATGAAACAGAAGGAACAACAACTGCAGATGCAACAACTGCAGCTTATGCGTCAAGCTCAGTTACAACGAAGGGATGGTACTCACCCTTCGCTTGGTGGTTCACTGAATGCGGTTAATTCTGAAGGAATGCTGGGGCAACCAACAGCAAGTGCTCTGGCAGCAAGAATGTATGAGGAGCGCATGAAAAACCCTAATGCAATGGATTCAGAGACATCCCAACCACTGCTTGATGCGAGGGTGATGAAACCAGCTACAAATCATCCAGGGTAAGTTTCTTTTTATTTTATTTATTCCTATTATGTTTGTTTTCTTGAACCCAATGCATAGCTAATACTTTCTTCTTGGTTCCTTGTATAACACAGACAGTTGGGAAACCCTGGAAGTGTGAATGCAGCATTGCAACAGATGCAGGCACGGGGTCAGCAGCCCACGGTAATTGGTTTATTTAGCATCTTTTACTCCTTAGTGTTTCTTTCTTTGTACATAGCTGCAGGGTTGATATAAAATCTCAATTTTGTAGGATATTAAACCAGAGGTCAGTATGGGTGGTACTCAAAGGTCATTACCTATGGATCCATCTTCAGTTTATGGGTCAGGGTTAATGCAGTCAAAACCTGGAATAGGAAACACAGGTTTGTATCCTTCCTAAATAAAATTCTTCAAGGCTTTCCATATTTAAACTGATTTTGTCATGACAGAATGGCTGTGTGAAATTTGTACATATGTAGACTGCATGCTATGAGGGGTAAGGTTTATGTTATTCGCACACATGTTAAACAACAAAGGGAAGCCAGTTGAACAATTACTGAATCTTTACTTAATTTTTCTCAAGTGAACACCTAGAAAGAAAAAATCATTGAAGGGGATAAACTAGATTGCTAGTGGTATTACCAAGAAATCCTACAAGTGTAGACCTATGTAAAACCTATTTTGAAGACCCAGAGAGCTCCTAAAAAGTGTAGCACACTCAGAGTGATCTGTTGTTTGTATCAGTTTCTTCCCTCTAATTTGATTTTGAATGTAGAATATTTCTGATAACGTATGTTATTCTTTGTGATAGTAATTTTTCATTATTTTTCCAAATAACTCAGAAAGTGTGACACAATTTTCTCTACCAATTACTTTTCTTTGAATAAATTGAAAACATATGATTTTACACCGTTGTATTGTTTTTATTTGCTGTTTGTTGTTTGCTTAATGAATGTTCAGCAAACCCTACGAAACCTGCCTGGCCTGTTTGAATACGTTCAGAGTTGGCCGGAAGATACTAAACTTGAACTCTGCTGTTCCATTTGCTTCACTAAGTTAATGGAGATAACTTACTTGGAATGATTCTAATCACTTTTCTTTGAGGTCCATTCTCTACATCTTGAAAAACTTGTGTTCATTTTCCAGGATTGAACTCTGGAGTCAATAGTCTTCCATTGAAGGGATGGCCTTTAGCTGTAAGTTATATTTCCATTTTTCTTTAGATTAAGGATTTTT
Organism: Cucurbita moschata; assembly: GCF_002738365.1. Lineage (NCBI taxonomy): Eukaryota > Viridiplantae > Streptophyta > Magnoliopsida > Cucurbitales > Cucurbitaceae > Cucurbita > Cucurbita moschata. The sequence goes on along the minus strand of NW_019268553.1, from coordinate 1,536,924 downwards.
TAGTATGGTTTCAAGTTCACATTTGTGGCCTTTTCCAAAGCAGGGTATTGAGCAAATAAGGCCAGGTTTAGGTGCACAGGTTCAAAAACCTTTCCTTCAAAGTGCTAATCAATTTCAGCTCTTACCGCAGCAGCAGCAGCAACTCTTGGCACAGGTTCAAGCACAAGGCAGTCTTGGTAGTTCGCCTATGTACAGTGACATGGATCCTCAAAGATTTAGAGGGTTACCCAGAAATAACTTAAATGCAAAAGATGGTCAACCAATTGCAAATGATGGGTCAATTGGCTCGCCTATGCAGTCAACTTCATCAAAGGTATACTTCCCTTCCGGAAGGGCACAATTCGTCTCAAATCTGAATACTCTCTTTCTTGATTGATGTTGAGGTGACCTAAATGGTTAAAGGCGCTGTTTGCAGATGAATATTCCACAAATGCAACAGTCTTCTTCTCAACAGCAGGATGGTTTACATCCTCAGCAAGTACAACAGGTTTTGCCTATTCTTATGACACATCAACTTAATTTCTTTTCCTTATACTTCATAAGTTCAAGGAAATAAATCTTTCAGTTTCTTACCTATCTGAGTACTGTTGACAGCATTATTTAAGATTTCACAACCAGAATCTTTCTTTCTACAAATTAGCAAACTAATAATTGTTTATTGAATGTGAGTCACAGAACCGAAAAAGGAAGGGACCTTCATCATCTGGAGCTGCTAACAGTACTGGAACAGGGAATACCCTTGGACCTAATTCCCAACCATCCACTCCATCGACTCACACCCCCGGTGATGGAGCTGTTATTGCCCCTAATATGCAGAATGTTAATAGCATGCCAAAGAATATGTTGTTGTATGGGAATGATGGAACGGGCGGTCTTGCATCGTCCACAAACCAGCTGGTAAAGGAATTATAACCTAACAGTATATTATCTGCATAAACTAAGAGACAAATTCTAACCAGTGATGTAGCATGAACATTCGCTTATATTACAACCCATGCATCTGCCTGGTGCAGAATAATTCTCAAGAAAGGGGATGTTTGGTTAAATCCCCAATGACTAATGAAGTATGCACGTCTTTTCAGTTTGATACTTAGAACCATATCTTTAAGCTTTCTTTCATTTCAATTCTCAATGTTCTGTAATTTAGATTCCAATGGATCCGAGCCGCTTTCTTATAATCATGTTTGTGTGATAGATTTGGATTTGTCGTTGTGATGGCAGTGGTCATGTATTCTTGCATGTTTCTATGTACTACACTTGAGTAGTCCGTTAATGATAATATTTCATTATTTCCCATTGCAGGATGACATGGAACATCTTGGAGATATTGGCTCCTTAGATGATAATGTGGAATCATTTCTCTCGCATGATGATGGAGATGGAAGGGATTTGTTTGGCACATTGAAGCGGAACCCTTCTGAGCATGCTCCAGAAAATTCAAAGGGTAATCCATGATTGCTTCATTCAAACAGTGGTCACGGACGTCCTGGTTCTGATAGACTATACCCTTGGTTTTGTGTCCCCACCCCATTTTAGGTCTTTCTTTTAGTGAAGTTGGTTCCATGCGTAAAAGCAACAGCAAAGTTGTGTCCTGTCATTTCTCTTCGGATGGGAAGTTATTAGCAAGTGCCGGTCATGACAAAAGGGTATTAAAATTGTATCTCTTCTGTATTATTTACTGCCGATGTTGATCTGGATTTTCTTAAACAGAAATGTGAACTCCTTCGCAATTGCTTCTTTATAAGAGTTGATGAGCTTTCCAAGTTTTTACTTTTCATTAGCTTAATGTGATCACCTCCTCGACTTTCTTTCTTCTGAATGTGCCATTTTGGAATTTGTGTATGACGCTTCAAATCTTTCATAGTAGTGCTGTGCAATTCTCTTTCAATTACTTTCGCTCCTAATGTGGATCGTATGCTAGCAAGCCTTGGTAAATTATTTTGTCATCCGACATCCAATACGTTCATATAAGTATGCTAGTACCGATAATTGTTTGCATGTCCACTTGATGATATTCATTTTCATTATCATCTTTTTTTATTAGGTTGTTATCTGGAACATGGAGACATTGCAAACTGAAACCACACCGGAGGAACACACTCTTATCATTACCGATGTTCGTTTCAGACCCAATTCAACTCAGCTAGCAACGTCTTCCTTTGATACAACTATTCGACTTTGGGACGCAGCACAAGTATGTTTATTCTGCTCACTTCACTTCCACATGATGTAATTTTTGTGATCAGTTATTTGAATTGATCTAGCACCAAGTCCGTCTCCCTTGCTCGTTATAAGTGACTGTGTGGGATCTATTCTTGCAGCCAACTTATAGTCTACATGCATATACTGGACATACCTCGCAAGTGGCATCTCTTGATTTCCACCCTAAGAAGAATGAGATTTTCTGTTCTTGTGATGCGAACAATGAGATTCGCTACTGGCATGTCAGACAGGGCTCTACGCACGTCTCCAAGGCTAGTTCAATGATTCTGTTGATTTTTTTCGTTCTTTCAAGTTCCCAGTCTACAGTATCTTTTTCGTTAGCAGTTAGATGTCTAGTCTAATTGCAAGTTTGTGAACCAGGGTGGCAATGGCTCAACTCAGGTGAGATTTCAGCCAAGAATAGGGCAACTTCTGGCCGCTGCATCAGATAGCGTGGTATCTATCATTGATTTCGAGTCAGATAGGCTAACACTCTCATTAAAGGTAAAAAAAGAGTAAATTTCAAGAAAAAAAAAATATTAATGTAGAGTTATTTTTTCTGCCATTGCAATTCTCAATTATTTTCTGCATATCTATCCATCTATAACGATAACGATGTATGAATTCTTTTTAGTTTTAGAAATAGGATTTTAGTTTCAACATTTGGAGAAAAATGTAGATAATATTTACAGAACTCTCTCAAAACTAGTTTAGTAGCAACATTATGGAATCATGGACAAAATAATAATAAACTCCAAACTAATAATTGTTAGAATTAAAACCCTACTTGCAAAAGTGAATGAATTTAGATCCTCCATTAGGATTTCGTTTTAAAACGTTGTATAATTTTCATGTGTATAAAACTTCTTTAAATGCAACTAATAACGTAATATTAGAGAAAAACGTTAGAATCAAATGGATAATAATTGTTTCTCATTAATATGAGCTATTTTTTATCTTCTCGTTTTTCTCTATTTTTTTTCACTTATTAAGGAAGAATTGTCTTTTTTTTTTTTTTTTTTTTTTTTTTTTTTTTTTTTTTTTTTTT